>NC_048218.1:65661565-65768460 GCF_002007445.2 Ailuropoda melanoleuca | reverse complement strand
TGAATTTCCCTGATGGCTAATGATTTTGAACATTTTTTCATGTGTCTGTTAGAGAAGGCTAAATTTTTGTCTCTTTTGTTTGCTGCTGTTATTTCCAGTGCTGAGAATTGTGCCTAGCACTCACTCTGATAAATGTTTGTTAAATGACTGGAGGCGTGGTGGATAAGGCTGAAGAAATCAAACAAAATACAAAGAGAATAATTGAAAATTATTTTAAAGAAGATACGTATGGAAGAGAAATAAAGAATGCAAAATTTGGCATTGTGAGTGTTCCTGATAAAGAGAACAGAACAAATGGATTAAAGACAAGATTAAAAGATATGTAAATAAAGAGAAATTTACTAAAAATCCGTGTCAGCAGATCAGTAGGGCATTCAGGATCCCAGAAAAACTATTAAAATGATCAACACCAAAACATAAGCTGATACAGTCACCACATCAAGCTAATAAAGTCAGCGCATCTTAAGGACAAAATAAAATTAACTTTTATAGACATTCAAAATAAAAACAAATAATGTGTAAAGAGAAGAATATCAGGCTGGCCTCAGCCTTTTCACAGGAATATTCATTGCCCAAAAATCATAGAACATTATCTACAAAGATCTAAGGGAAAGAAAGTATGCCCCAAGAATCTCACATGTGGCCTAGCAATCCTTCTGCTGTAAAAGCAACAGTCATCCCCTCAAGTGTGCAAGAACATAGAAAATACAGCACCCTTGGACTCCTTTAAAAACAAATAATGAATCATGGAACACTACATCAAAAACTAAGGATATACTCTATGGTGACTAATATAATAAAAAATTATTTTAAAAAATTGTTGAATGGCAAATTCTAATCAACCCACAGATGAATTCAGATAAAGGAGTGGATTAGAGATAAATAGTGAATCTATACATAGAACTAAGACAACTGTGGGAATTAAGGTACAATAGAATTCGTTAATTATCTTGACAATAAAAATTCCAAAATTAATGTTTTTATATCCTATTTCTTAAGGTTATTTAAGAATACTACTTTATTAAGTAGAAAAATATTTGCCTGAAGTTCATTAGTTCTGATTTCAGTTGTTACTTTTCCTTTAGATAAAATCATGTAGTCCTAAATTCAGTACATAATATTTTAAAATAGCATTTGTAATATTATTAAAAATAGTATTTATAAAAAAATACTTATAATATTATAAAATAGTATTTGTAATATTATCTGTTTGGCTAATTTTTTCTCTCTGTATAGGCTTAAAAAATGTCTGAATGATATCCAGCAAGGAGTGATTATTATTCCTACTTAGTATTGTGCTGGGGGTTCTACCAGTGCAATAAAGCAAGCACAGGGAATAAAAGCCTTTTAAAGTACAGGCTGTCTCATTCACAAATGACATGAGAGTCTTTGTAGGAAATCCTACAGAATCTACAAGAAAGCAACTAGAATTAATAAATGAGCTTAGCAAGGTTGCAGGATATGAGATCAATATACAAAAGGCAATTATATTTCTATATATTGGCAATGAACAATTTGAAGTGAAATTTAAAAACAATACCATTAATAGTAACATCAAAAAATATCAATTTAGGGATAAATTTGGTTAAAAATATGTAAGACCTGTGTACTGAAAACTATAAAACATTGCTGAGACAAATTAAAGAAGACCTGTATAAGTGAGAGATAAACTAGATGCATAGATTTTAAGACTTATTATTGTTAAGATGTTAGTTCTGCCCAAATTGATCTATGGAGTCTGTGTAATTCTGGTGAAAACCAGCATCTTTTTTTTTTTTTTTAGAAAGATGATTCTAAAGCTTGAATGGAAATGCAAAGAATCTAAAATAACTAAACCAAAACAACTTCAGGAAAGGAGAACAAAATTGGTACTATTCTATTTCAAGACATAAAGTTATAGTAATCAAAACAGTGTGGCATTGGTGTCAAGATAGACAGATATATAATTGAAACAGAATAAAGTCCAGAAATAAATTCACATATAAAGGTAACTGATTTTTCAGGGGCGCCTGGGTGGCTCAGTCAGTTAAACATCTGCCTTCAGCTTGGGTCATGATTTCATGGATCCTGGGTCAGGCTCCCGGAACCTGTTTCTCTCTCTCCCTTGGCCTCTCTCTCTCTTTAAGTAAAAAAAAAAAATGATAATAATAAAATAAAGGTAACTGATTTTTGACAAAGATGCCAAGGAAATTCAGTGGGGAAAGAATAATCTTTTCAATAAATAATGCTGGAACAATTGGAGAGCCATATACAAAAAAAGAAAAAAAGGAAGGAAGGAAAGAAGGAAGAAAAGGAAGAAAGGAAAAGAACAACTGCTTCAACCTTTACCTCACACCATATATAAAAATTAATTTGAGATGAATCACAAATCTTAATATATAAGTTAAATATTTATTAAGTTAAAACTTAATGAATAAGTTAAATAGAGCTTACAGAAAACATAAAAAAATCTTAGGGATCCTGGGTTGGGAAGGATTTCTTAAATATAACAAAAAATGTAAGTACAAAAAATTTGTAAGTTGGACTTCATCAAAATTTAAAATTTGCTCTTCAGAAGACACTATTACTAAAGATGAACAGGTAAATAACAGAAAATATTTACAATACATGTATTTGATAGACTTATGCGTATAGAATATATAAGGAACCGTTACAACTCCAAAAACAGGCAAAATATTTTAATAGACGCTACATCAAAGAAGATAGATGGATATCAGATAAGCATTGGAAAATCTGCTCATCATTGTTAATCATTAGGAAAATACAGACTAAAACCATGATGAAATAACACTACATACCCACCAGAATGACTAGAATTCAAAAGACTATACCAGATGTTAGTGAGGATGTGGAGGAACTGGCACTTGCATAATTTACTGGTGGGAATATAAAATGGTACAACCGCTTTGGAAAATAGTTTGGTAGTTTCTTAGAAATTAAGCATAAACCATATGATCCAGTCATTTCACTCCTTGGTATGTACTCAGAGAAGTAAAAGCCTATGACCACACAAAAACTTACTTGTGAATGTTCATAGGAGACAACCCCAAATGTCTGTTAACAGGTGAATGGATAAACAAATCGTGGTGCATCTGTACAGTGGAATACTGCTCAAGACAGTGGAAAGGAAGGAACTATTGGTGCATGCAACAGCATGGATGAATCTCAAAATCATGGTGCTGAATGAAAGAAGGCAGGCTAGAGTATTTACTGTATGGTTCCATTGTCAGGATAATTGTATACTGTATAAATATATAGTATATAATTCCAGAAAATGCAAACTAATCTATAAATCAGTGGTGGTTTGGGAAGGGGATATTGTGAAAATGGAACATGCGGAAATTTGGAGGTGTGATAAATATCCTAATTGTGGCGATGGTTTCATCATATATTAAAACATCAAATTATGTACTTTAGATTTGTGCAGTTTGTTGTATATGTTTCATTTCAATAGAGCCATATTTTATTTATTTTTATTTTTTAATTTTTTCTATTTTTTATTATGTTAGTCACCATACAGTACATCCTTAGTTTTTGGTGTAGTATTCCATGATTCATCGTTTGCCTATAACACCCAGTGCTCCATGCAATACATGCCCTCCTTAATACCCATCACCGGGCTAGCCCAATCTCCCACCCCCTTCCCCTCTGAAACCCTCAGTTTGTTTCCCAGCGTCCATAGGCTCTTGTGGTTCATTCCCCCTTCTGTTTACCCCCCCTTCATTATTCCCTTCCATCTCGTACCAATCTCCCTGCTATTCCTTATGTTCCATAAATGAATGAAACCATATGACAATTGTCTTTTTCTGCTTGACTTATTTCACTTAGCATAATCTCCAGTCCTGTCCATGTTGCTGCAAATGTTGGGCAATCGTTCTTTCTGATGGCTGAGTAATATTCCATTGTATATATGGACCACATCCTTTATCCGTTCGTCTGTTGAAGGGCATCTCAGCTCGTTCCACAGTTCAGCTATTGTGGACAATGTCAATAGAGCCATATTTTATTTTATTTTTTTAAAGATTTTATTTATTTATTTGACAGAGATAGAGACAGCCAGCGAGAGAGGGAACACAAGCAGGGGGAGTGGGAGAGGAAGAAGCAGGCTCACAGCAGAGGAGCCTGATGTGGGGCGATCCCATAACGCCGGGATCACGCCCTGAGCTGAAGGCAGACGCTTAACCGCTGTGCCACCCAGGCGCCCCAATAGAGCCATATTTTAAAACAATGAGTAAACTGAAAAAAGAAATATTTGTCTAAATGAGAGCAGTTCTTTTCCTTTGTTTAAATCAAATGCATGAAAATATAATACGTAGTATTTGTTAAAAAGCATGTATAACTATCCATTTTTAAAAGATTATCTTTTTTATCATGTATCATTTTTTAATAGAACAATCATGTTTTAAAAGCCTGGCCCTGAAAGCTGGGAATGAGAGGGAAGGAGAGTAGCTAATGGTACAGTTGGGTTGGAGGGAATATTTTCCTAAGTATGGGAGTGCTTTTATTATGCTTCTGGCTTAGGCACATGAACAAGAAAAGGAGAAGCTGCAGATGGAGAAGATAAAAGAAGTGAAAGAGGAGCAGAGTCCTTTAGGGTAGAGGAGATGGGATCAGGAAGCTGATGAGGCTCCCTTTCTCTAAAACTAGAAGAAAGTAGTGAGGATTAGTGTATATATATATATGGATAAATTTGTACACCCTGGGGCAGAAGGGTAACAGTTTGTCCCCAAGCCATGTTATTTTTAGTGAAAATAGGAAAGTATCCTACTGAGAGGGGGAGGGTAGGAGTGAGAGGTTTACAGTGAAGGATGAAAGTTTAGGCTGGCCATATAGGGGAAGACAAGAGAAGAATCTGACTAGGGACACGTGTACAAGAAGATGGTCAAGCAAAGCTTCAGTCACACACTTGGTGTGTAAGAGGACCTCAGTGGTTTCTGTTTTCCTAGAAAATACTGAAAGAAGCGTTCCAGTTAGAGTTATGGATTGCCAGTCTGTGCTGCCTTTCCTGGATCTGCACTCTTTGTTATAAAGGGGAAACTTTTCAGAAAAGCAGAATTGGGGGCGCCTGGGTGGCTTAGTCGTTAAGCGTCTGCCTTCGTCTCAGGGCATCATCCCAGGGTCCTGGGATTGAGCCCAGCATCGGGCTCCCTGCTCCACTGGGAGCCTGCTTCTTCCTCTCCCACTCCCCCTGCTTGTGTTCCCTCTCTCGCTGGCTGTCTCTCTCTCTGTGTCAAATAAATAAATAAAATCTTTAAAAAAGAAAAGAAAAGCAGAATTGTTTTGAAACAAACATGGGATTGTATTATACTGTTGTTCTTCTGTAGCTTGCTTTTTTTCACTTCACAATGAGTCTTGAAGATATTTCCTTGTCAGTACATGTAGATGTCTCTCTTAAAAACTACTCGTGTATTAATTAATATTTCTTATTATGGATATACCACAATTTATATAGGTTTGTACATTGTTTCTAACTTCGTACTATTAAATATTGCTATTGTGAACATCTTTGTATATATCTTAAGATTGTAGATGCTTTTGCACATGTACAGCTACAGTTGACTCTTGAGCACTGCCAGAGTTAGGGGCCCTTACACCCTACAAAGTAAAAAATCTGTGTATAACTCTTGCCTCCCCCAAAACTTAACTACTGATAACCTACTGTTGACTGGAAACCTTATCAATAACATTAAATGTTTTTATTAACAAATATTTTGTATGTTATATGTATTATGTACTGTATTCTTGCAATAAAGTAAGCTAGAGAAAAGAAAATATTAAGAAAATCATAAGAGAAAAGTACATTTATAGTACTGTACTGTTTTTATAAAATATGTGTGTATAAGTAGACCTGCACAGTTCACACCCGTGTTGTTCAAGGCTCAGTTATATTTCTGAGGCTAGATAACTTAGAATTATTTTGTCAGAGATAATGAACATTTTACATTTTGTTGAGTACTTTCAAATTGCTGTTCAAATGGTTATATCAGTAGACTCCCAACAATTGAGATAATTCATTTGCCTCACCAAAAAATAATGTTATTTCCTTTTTTTTTTTTGTCAGTCTTGTGGCCATAAAATATCTCCTGTTTTAACTTTGCATTTCTTCATATTAGTAAAGCTGAGCATTTTTTGTATGCTTATAGGCCGTTTCTATTTCTTAAGTGAATTGCCCATTTTTATCACCTTTCTTAATGATTTGCAAGAGCTCTTTAAGTGTTGCGGATTTTTGGTCTCATATATGTTGCAGGTGTTTGCTTCCAGACTGCTAATTCTAGAACAAGTTTTAAATTTTGATACTGTTAAATCTTTCATTCTTTTCCTTGATGGTTGGTGAATTTTGAGTCTTGCTTAGGAATGCCTTCCCCACTTCAAGATTATGTAGATTTCCACCTAAAACTTTTATAGTTAGTCTTGTTTCTTTATTTTATGTTTACCTCCTTAATCCATCTGGAATTAATACATGTAAATGATATGAGGTAGGGCACTATCATTTTAGATTCAGTAACAAAAATAAATAATATAGAATAGTTTCAGGCAATTAATTCTGGAAAGAAAATAGAGACAACTTTTTTTCAGAATTAACTTCTTAGAAGTAAACACTTTTTAGTTCCTTCTGTATGTTTTAGTTTGTGAAGTGGCCACAAATTGTGAAGTTCATTGTGGGGCCAAGTTGCTGCTCATTAGCATTCAGTTTTTTAAAATAAGGCCATTAACTTTTCCATCTAATAAATTATTAGAAGCATAGGTTTGCATTTCCCAATTTTTTCAATGTGTGACAAACCATGCAGATGCACATCTGATAGCAGTCAGTCCCTGTAGGTTTTCTAGTTCATAGTTATGACACATCTTTTAAAGAGTAGGTTGTTTGTACAGTAATGAAAATACTGAGAAGGAAGACAGAAGAAGAAAATAGCAAGAGGAAATAGGAAATGAAAGGAGAAAAAAAGACCAGGAAATCATTGAGAGAACAAAAAAGGAAAGAGGAAAAATAAGAGAAGTCATCTTTTTTCTTGTGGGAGAAGAGTTTATGCTGTCCCAGGCAATCTTTTAAAAATTATCTCAGGCCCTATGAATAATAGCAGTAATGTGGTTTTGTTTATCTGGTTTTTGTCTTCTGTTTGGGGATGAGATGGACTTCTGCAGTCCTTGTAGGTATTATCTTTTGTGTTTTTTTTAAATTTTTTAATATTTTTCATCATGATAAGTGTACTCTTTAGTGCCTATCCCCTTTTTTCCTCAACCCCCCACTCGAGCAAAATAAATCAGTCAGATAAATACCATATGATCTCGAATTTAAGAAACAAAACAGACGAGCAAAGGGAAAAAAGAAAGACAAGCCAAGAAAAAGA
This sequence comes from Ailuropoda melanoleuca, assembly GCF_002007445.2. NCBI lineage: Eukaryota > Metazoa > Chordata > Mammalia > Carnivora > Ursidae > Ailuropoda > Ailuropoda melanoleuca. The sequence continues at coordinate 65,761,111 of NC_048218.1, read as the reverse complement.
CTATTAATTATTGAGAACAAACTGATGGTTGCAAGAGGGGAGGTGCTGTCTTTTTTAATAGGCTGTTAGATGTATACTGTTAGATGTATACTGTTAAAGGGATTCTTGGAATCATGTTTCTTTATTATTTCCTTTAGGCAACTGAGAATTTTGAACCGGCAACTTAGAGAACAAGAAAAAACTCAAAAGTCATCTGGTGCTGTGGAATGCAACCTTGAATGTAGGTAAAAGAACTTTAAGAACTGATAGTGAATTCTTTGTTCTGGAAATACTGATAAATAATTGGGCTTTTTTAATTACTTTGTCTTAAGAAGACTTTTAATTTATATTTGAAAAAAAATAGGAATAATACTTCGGACTAAAAATTAAAATAGCACAGAAACAAAAATAAAAGATCTGTGCTATTAGCAATGTCCACAATAGAAAAATATGAAAAGGGCCTAGATGTCCTTCGATAGATGGATAAAGAAGATATGGTATATATGTGTATATATATATATATGTATACGATAGAATATTACTCAGCCATCAAAAAGAATACATCTTGCCATTTGCAATGACATGGATGGACCTAGAAGGTACTGTGCTAAGCAAAATAGGTCAGAGAAAGACAAATACCACGTGATTTCACTCATATGTAATTTAAGAAACAAAACAGATTAACATAGGGGAAGGGAAGGAAAAATAAAATAAGATAAAAACAGAGAGGATGGGTGCCTGGGTGGCTCAGTCAGGTAAGTGTCTGCCTTCAGCTCAGGTCATGATCACAGGGTCCTGGGATTGAGCCCCGAATCAGGCTCCTTGCTCAGCAGCAAGCCTGCTTCTCCCTCTTCCTCTGCTTGCCACTCCTTCTGCTTGTGCTTTCTCTGTGTGTGTCTCTCTCTCTGTCAAATAAATAAATAAAATCTTTAAAACAAAACAAAACAGAAAAACAGGAAGGCAAACCATAATAGACTTAACTCTAGGAAACAAACTGAGGGTTGCTGGAGGGGCAGTGGGTGGGGGTATGGGGTAATTGGGTGATGGGAATTAAGGAGGGCACTTGATGTAATGAGCGTGGGGTATCATATGCAACTGATAAATCACTAAATCTGCCCCTGAAACTAATACTACACTGTATGTTAACTAAATTGAATTTAAATAAAAAATTTTTTTAAAAGATCTGTGCTATTGTATCCCAATAATAGACCCCTATTTTTTTAAAAGGCTTTATTTCCTTTCACATGTCTACTATTTTTATAGAATTGATCTCTTTCATAAATACTGCATTCCTACCATGTGCCTGGCATTAAAAGAATTATGTATGTGTTTTTTCTTTTTTAAAAATGAGATTACGCTGCATATGCTCTTCTGAAGCTTGCATTTATTCACTTAATATGTAGTGGACAATCTTTTTTTTTTCTTTCTTTTTCAAGTTTTTATTTAGATTGTAATACAATATACAATGTAATAGTAGTTTCAGGTATAGAATTTAGTGATGCATAACTTAATATACAACACCCAGTGCTCATCACAAGTGCCCTCCTTAATTCTCATCACCCATTTAACCCATCCCCCATCCACCTCCCCTCCAGCAATGCTCAGTTTGTTCTCTATAGTAAAGAGTCTGTTTTATGATTTGCCTCTCTTTTCCCCCCATGTTCATCTGTTTTGTTTCTTAAATTCTACATATTAGTGAAATCATATGGTATTTGTCTTTCTCTGACTTATTTTGCTTCGCATAATACTCTCTTGTTCCATCCCTGTTGTTGCAAATGGTAAGACTTCATTCTTTTTGATGACTGAGTCATATTCCTGTGTGTGTGTGTGTGTGTGTGTGTGTGTGTGTATCACATTTTCTTTACCCATTCATCAGTCGAGGAACATTTGGGCTCTTTCCATAATTTGGCTATTGATAATGCTGCTATAAACATTGGGGTGCATATATTCCTTTGAGTCTGTATTTTTGTATCCTTTGAGTAAATACCTAGTAGTGCAATTGTAGGGTTGTAGGGTAGTTCTGGGTTGTAGGGTAGTTCTATTTTTAACTTTTAGAGGAAACTCCATACTGTTCTGTAGAGTGGCTGCACCAGTTTGCGTTCCCACCAACAGTGGGAACATCCTCGCTAACACCTGTTGTTTCCTGTGTTGTTAATTTTAGCCATTCTGACTTGTATGAGGATATATCTTGTAGTTTTGATTTGGAATTCCCTGATGTTAGGTAATGAGCATCTTTCATGTGTCTGTTAGCATCTGTATATCTTCACTGGAAAAATGTCTATTCATGTCTTCTGCCCATTTTTAAACTGGATTATTTGTTTTTGGGGTGTTGGGTTTGGTAAGTTCTTTATATATTTTGGTTACTAACCCTTTATCAGCTATGTCATTTACAAATATCTTTTCCCATTCCAAAGGTTGCCTTTTAGTTTTGTTGATTTCCTTTGCTTGTGCAGAAGCTTTTTATCTGGATATGGTCCCAGTAGTTTATTTTGCTTTTGTTTCCTTTGCTTTACAAGACCTATCTAGTAAGAAGTTGCTACAGCCAATGTCAAAGAGGTTGCTATCTCCTCTAGGATTTTGATGGTTTCCTGTCCCACATTTAGGTCTTTCATCCATTTTTTTTTTAAAGATTTTATTTATTTATTTGACAGAGATAGAGACAGCCAGCGAGAGAGGGAACACAAGCAGGGGGGAGCGGGAGAGGAAGAAGCAGGCTCATAGCAGAGGAGCCTGATGTGGGGCTCGATCCCATAATGCCAGGATCACGCCCTGAGCCAAAGGCAGACGCTTAACCGCTGTGCCACCCAGGTGCCCCTCTTTCATCCATTTTGAACTTATTTTTGTGTATGGTGTAAGAAGGTTGTCCAGTTTCATTCTTTTCCATGTTGCTGTCCAGTTTTCCCAACGCATTTGTTGAAGAGACTGTCTTTTTTCTATTGCATATTCTTTCCTGTGTTGTTGAAGACTAGTTGACCATATAGTTATGAGTTCATTTCTGCGTTTTCTGTTCTGTTCCACTGATCTATGTGTCTGTTTTTGTGTCAGTATCATACTGTCTTGATGACTACAGCTTTGTAGTATAACTTGAAGTCTGGAATTGTAATGCCTCCAGCTTTGCTTTGCTTTTTCAAGATTGCTTTGGCTATTCAGGGTCTTTTGTGGTTCCATATAAATTTTAGGATTGTTTTTTCAAGCTCTGTGAAAAATGTGGTGGTATTTTGATAGGGATTGCATTAAATATGTAGATTGCTTTGGGAAGTATAGACTTTTTTTTTGAAGATTTTATTTATTTGAGAGAGAGAAACAGAGAGAGCATGAGCAGGGCAAGAAGCAGAGGGACAGGGAGAGAGATAAGCAGACTCCCTGCAGAGTATGGAGCCTGACATGGGGCTCGATCCAAGGACCCTGAGATCATGACCTGATCCAAAGTCAGATGCTCAACCAACTGAGCCACCCCAGTGCCCTGGAGTATAGACGTTTTAACAATATTTGTTCTTCCAGTCTATGAGCATGGAATGTTCTTCTCTTTCTTTGTGTCGTCTTGGATTTCTTTCATTAGTATTGTATAGTTTTCAGAATACAAATCTTTTACCTCTTTGGTTAGGTTCATTCTTAGGTATCTTATGGTTTTTGGTGCAATTATAAATGAGATTGATTCCTTGACTTCTCTTTCTGCTGCTTTATTGTTGGTGTATAGAAATGCAACAGATTTCTGTACATTGATTTTGTATCCTGTGACTTTACTAAATTTATGTATCAGTTCTAGCAATTTTTTGGTGGAGTCTTTGGGTTTTCTATATACAGTATCATGTCATCTGCAAACAGTGAAAGTTTGACTTTTTCCTTGACAGTTTGGATGACTTTTATTTCTTTGTGTTATCTGATTGCTGAGGCTAGGACTTACAATAACAGTGGTGAGAGTGGACGTCCTTGTCTTGTTCCTGACTGTAGAAGAAAAGGTCTCAGTTTTTCCCCACTGAGGATTATATTAGCTGTGGGTTTTTTCATATATGGCCTTTATTATGTTGAAGTATGTTCCATCTAAACCTACTTTATTGAAGGTTTTTATCATGAAATGATGTCGTAGTTTGTCAAATGCTTTTTCTGCATCTATTGAGAGGATCATATGATTCTTAGCCTTTCTTTTGTTAATGTGGTGTATAACTTTGATTTCTGAATATTGACCACCCTTGCAGCCCAGGAATAAATCCCACTTGATTGTGGTGAATGATTCTTTTAATGTACTGTTGGATACAATTTGCTAGTATTTTGTTGAGAATTTTTATGTTCATGTTCATCAGGGATATTGGTCTGCAGTTTTGTGGTTTTTTTTTTAGTGGAGTCTTAGTCTGGTTTTGGAATCAGAGTAGTGCTGGCCTCATAGGATCAGTTTGGAAGTTTTCCTTCCATTTCTATTTTTTGGAATAGTTTAAGAAAAATAGGTATTAGCTCTTCTTTAAATGTTTGGTAGAATTCCCCTGTGAAGCCATCTGGCCCTGGACTTTTGTTTATTGGGAGATTTTTGATTACTGCTTCAGTTTCTTTGCTGGTTATTGGTCTGCTCCAGTTTTCTATCTCTTCCTGTTTCAATTTTGGTAGTTTATGTGTTTCTAGGAATTTATCCATTTCTTCCAGGTTGTCTAATTTGTTGACATATAATTTTTCATAAAATTCTCTTATAATTGTTTGTATTTCTGTGATGTTGTTTGTCATTTCCCCTCTCTCTTTTGTGATTTTATTTATTTTGGTCCTTTCTCTTTCTTTTTGACAAGTCTGTCTAGGGGTTTATCAATTTTATTAATTTTTTCAAAGAACCAGTTCCTGGTTCCATTGATCTATTCTACTGGTTTTTTAGCTTTTATTATCATTTATTTTTATTCTAATCTTTATTATTTCCGTTCTTCTGCTGGCTTTGGGCTTCATTTATTGTTTTTCTAGCTCCTTTAGGTGTAAGGCTAAGTCATTTGAGATTTTTCTTGGTTCTTGAGGAAGGCCTGTATTGCTATATACTTCCCTCTTAGGACTGCTTTTATTACATCCCGAAGGTTTTGGACCATTGTGTTTTCATTTTCATTTGTTTCCATGTATTTTTTTTAAATTTCTTCTTTAATTTCCTAGTTGACCCATTCATTCTTGGGTAATATGTTGTTTAACCTCCATGTGTTTATGGTCTTTCCAAATTTTCCAAATTTTTTCTTGTGAATGACTTCAAATTTCATAGCTATTGTGGTCAGAAAATATGCATGGTATGATCTCAATCTTTTTCTACTTGTTGAGGCCTGATTTGTGACCTAGTATATGATCTATTCTGGAGAATGTCCCATGTGCACTTGAAAAGAATGTGTATTCTGCTGCTTTGGGATGAAATGTTCTGAATATATGTTAAGTCCATCCAGTCCAGTGTGTCATTGAAAGCCATTGTTTCCTTGTTGATTTTCTGCTTACATGATCTGTCCATTGATGTAAGAAGGGTTTTAAAGTCCCCTACTATTATTGTATTATTATCAATGAGTTCCTTTATGTTTCTTATTAATTATTTTATATGTTTGGATGCTCCCAAGTTGGAGGCATAAATATTTACAATTGCTGTATCTTCTTGTTAGATCATCTATTATTATGATACAGTACTCTTCTTCATCTCTTTTCACAGTCTTTGGTGTAAAGTCTAGTTTGGGAGCGCCTGGGTGGCTCAGTTGGCTAAATGTCTGACGTCAGCTCAGGTCAGGATCTCAGGGTTCTGGGATTGAGCCCCATATGAGGCTCTGCACTCAGCAAAGAGTCTGCTTCTCCCTCTCCCCACGCCCCTCCCCCTACTCATGCACTCGTGCTCTCTTTCAAATAAATGAAATCTTTAAAAAAAAAAAGTAAAACAACAACAAAAAAAGTGTAGTTTGTCCAATCTAAGTATTGCTACGCTGGCTTTCTTTTGACATCCATTTGCATGATGTTTCTCCATCCCCTCACTTACTTACTTTCTTTCTTTTTTAAATTTATTTATTTACCTTAGAGAGTGTGCACAAGTCGGGGGAGTGGCAGTGGGAGAGAATCTTTAAACAGACTCCCCGCTGAGTGCAGAGCTGGACACGGGGCTTGACCCCATGACCCCTGAGATCATGACCTGGGTCGAAACCAAGAGTCAGATGCTCAACCATCTGAGCCACCCAGGTGCCCCTCCACGACCTCACTTTCAATCTGCAGGTGTTTTTAGGTCTAAAATGACTCTCTTATTTTTTTTTTTTATCCATTCTGATATCCTCTGTCTTTTGAAGCATTTAGTCCATTTACATTCAGAGTAATTTTTGATAGATAGGTACTTAGTGCCACTTTTTTACTTGTTTTGTCATTGTTTCTGGAGATTTTCTCTGTTCCTTGCTAGTCTTTGTCACTTTTGATCTTTCCTTCCCACTCAGAGAGTCCCCATTAATATTTCTTGCAGGGCTGGTTTATTGTTTATAAACTCCTTTAGTTTTTGTTTGTATGGGAAACTTTTTATCTCTCCTTCTATTCTGAATGCCAGCCTTGCTGGATAGGGTATTGTTGGCTGCAGATTTTTGCCATTCAGCACGTTGAATATATCATGCCCACTGCCTTTTGGCCTGCCAAGTTTCTGTGGAGAGATCTGAAGCTGGCCTTGTGGGTCTTCCCTTGTAAGTTAGGGACTTGTTTTGTCTTGCTGCTTTTAGAATTTTTTTCTTCATCACTGTATTTTGCAGATTTAACTACAGTATGTCTCGGTGTTGGCATGCTTTTGTTGATTTTGATGGGAGTTCTCTCTGCCTCCTGGATGCCTATTTCCCCCAGCAGATTAGGGAAGTTTTCAGCTTTTCTTTCCTCAAATAAACCTTCTGCCGCCTTTTCTCTCTCTTCTGGTACTGCTGTGATACAAATGTTATTACATTTAATGGAGTCGGTGAGTTCCCTAAATCTACTCTTGTGATCCATCATTCTTCCTTCTCTCTTTTGTTCAGCTTCATTATTTTCCATAACTCTATCTTCTTTATCACTTATTTATTCCTCTGCTTCTTCCATCCTTGTGGTCATTGCATCCAGATGGTTTCAAATCCCAGATATTACATTTTTCATTTCTGCCTGATTGTTTTTTCACTCTTTTATCTCTGTGGTAAGGGCCTCCCTGAAGTCTTCCAGCTTTTCTCAAGTCCAGCAAGTATCCTTATGATTGCGGTTTTAAATTTTCATTCAGGCATATTACTTACGTGTGTTTCTTTTTTTTTTTTTTTATCTGTTTCTATTAGATCTCTGGCCATGATCTTTTCTTGTTCTTTCTTTTGGGATGAATTCCTCTGTCTTGGCATTTTGTCTAGGTCTCTGTCTTCTGTGTGTTAGGAAGGCCCATGATGTTTCCTGCTCCTGAGAGTAATGACTTTATGAAGAAGAGTCATATAGTGTCCAGTCCAGGGCCTGGTGCTTCAGGAAGCATCTCTGATGTGTGCTGCATGCACTCAGCTGCTGTGTGTGGCTGCCCTGTCCCTCAGGTCAGTCGTCTGCAGGGGTTCTCCTTACCTGCCATGGGCAGTGTTTGAACCTTGGCCAGAGTGTGGTGAGTTTTAATTAGGTGTCTCTGGTCTGCTTGTTAAATGAGGCTTGATGCTACTTCCACTAGAACTGAATGAAGCCTTGCAGAACACTGTGGTTGGTAGACGTGGTATGTGCTGGGGTTTTTGCTGATCTTCTGGGTAAGGGCTTGCTGCGCTGGTCCTTTAACTTGTCTGAGAAGAATAGTACCAGCAGAGCACAGGGCAGGACTTGGTGTAAGCAGGTTAAGCAGCCAGTGTTGGTGCTGTGCTGCTTACTAAATTGGTTTATGCTGAGGGGTGGGGAAGGAAATGGTGCCAGCCAGCCCCTTTGTTTCCAGACACGGGAGTCTGTGCTTGCTGCTCTCAGGGAGGCCCTCTCAGAAGAGTGAATAATTTCCCCTTGTGTATCCTATGCCTTTTTCAGATTGCTGTTTTTATGCTGTCCGTCTCTATGTTGCTTGCTTGCTTGGAGCAGCACAGTGCACTTTGGGCTCTATCCCAGCCAAGCCTGCTGACTTTTAAAACTCCAAACCTTGGGGACTTGGTGTGGTAGAGAACTGTGCTGGTCTTCTGGGGGAGGGTCTCACTGCACTGGGACAGAAGGGCAGTCATGCCAGAGGACAGGGGTGTGGGATTTGGAACAAGCTGGTTAAACAGCCAGTGTCCTGGTTAGCTGCTCTCAGCAGGTGTTGCTGAGGCATCTGCTGGCTCTTTTGTCCGTGGAGAGGCAACACCGCCTCTCACAGATGTGCTCCAGGAAGTAGGAAGTCTTTCCCTGGGTCCCTTAGGTGATCCTCAGATCATGCTGTCTGCCCTGGGGTTGCTTCCCTGCCTTCTCTCCAGGAGTAGGGCAGTGCCCTCAGATCTCTATCCCAGCCAAGCCCAGGGACCTTTAAAACTCCAGGCTTTGAACCCTGCTAATGGCAAAAATTCATGAAAATCAGCCCCTTTCATTTTCCCAGATATTGGTTTTGGGGAAGTGTTCTCCCTGTAGGTTTCCCTGTGTGCTCCAGTCGGCCTCACCTTTCTCCGCGACCAGGGTTGCCTCCCTTCTGCAGTACCTTCAACCCTCTTCCCCCCCAAACCACATCTCTGCACTTCCTCCCTTCCTCCGTGTGACCTCTTCTCTCCCTCAGGTTGTGCAATTTGTTCTACAGGTCCTCAGATCAATTTCTTGGGTGTTTAGAATGATTTGATAGTTATCTAGCTATGTTCAAGGGACGAGGCAACCCTAGGGTCCTCCAACTACGCCACCATCTTAGCTCTCCCCCCAATAAAATCTGTACTGGGTATTTTTCTTTCTGTTTATGAACCGTTTGGGGGGGGGTCGGAAAAAGATGGCAGAGGAGTAGGGGACCTTTTTTCAGCTGGTCCCCTGAATCAAGCTGGGTATCTACCAGATCATCCTGAACACCCACGAAGTCAGCACGAGCTGTAGGAAAATACATCTGGATCTCTACAAACTAATATCTCTAGTGCTGAGTATTGAGGTACAAAGTGGCGAGCTGTGAAGCTGCACGCAGATACCGGAAGATAAACGGAAGGGGGAAGGAGCCGCCGCGCTTGCGCGCCGGGAAGCCATAGCCACCTGCACTGGGGAGCGGGCCGGACTCACGGACGGGCACTGGCGGGAAAGCAGACTGAGACCGTGAGCCCGGGAACGCCTGCGCGACCAGACTGAAAACCGGAGCTCCGGAGCGCACACTCAAACTAGACTAAAACCGGGAGCTTGGGAGTGCACGTGCAACCAGACTGAAAACTGGCGCTCTGGAGCGTGTGCGAACCACACTGAAACAGGGAGCTTGGGAGCGTGTGCGGGAACCGGGGGCGGCTGGCTGTGTTAGAAGCACAAAGGACAGAGACGTGCCAGCCCTGGAAGTAAGGGCTGGGAGAGCGGCTGTGGGGCGCACAACCCGGGATGCCGCAGGGTTTTTATCAGCACTGACAGAAACAGAGTTAAAGTGGCCAGGAGAGCTCAGTGGAGAGCGGACTGCGATCTCTCTGTTCTGAGACAGAGGCTAGGATACGGCCACTGCTTCTCTGACTCTCAGAAGAGTCACAGAAAACCTCCAGGGAAAGGCACCAGAGAACAAAAGCCTGGAAATACCAGTTCATATTGTGCCCATCCCCACCCCCCCTTGGAGGGAACAGGGCGACTCTACCCAAACAGGGTTGCCTGAGTATCAGCGCGGCAGGCCCCTCCCCGCAGAAGGCAGGCTGAAAAATCAAGAAGCCCACATCCCTAAGGTCCCTATAAAACAAGTGCACATTGCTTGGGTCCTGGTTAATAATTTGGGCTCTGTACATCCCCGCAACCTCTCCTCATCAGAATGACAAGGAGGAGAAATCCCCCCCAACAAAGAAAAGATACAGAGTCTGTGGCCTCTGCCACAGAACTAATGGATATGGATATGACCAAATCGTCAGAAATGGAGTTCAGAGTAACAGTGGTCAAGATGATTTGTAGCCTTGAAAAAAATATTAACCAGAATATAGAATCTCTAAGGGTGGAAATGAGAGTGAATCTGGCAGAAATTAAAAATGCTATGAATCAAATGCAGTCTAAACTAGATGTTCTGATGGCCGGGTAAATGAGGCAGAAGAATGAATTAGTGAATTGGAAGATGGGATGGTAGAAGAGAAGGAAAAAACGGAAACTTGGCTCAAAAAAATCCAATCTCAATAATGTAGATTACGGGACATTACTGACTCCATGAAACGTTCCAATGTCGGAATCATCGGCATCCCCGAGGGGATGGAGAAAGAGAGACATCTAGAAGAGATATTTGAACAAATTGTAGCTGAGAGCTTCCCTAATCTGGCAAAGGAAAGAAGCATTTGTGTCCAAGAGGCAGAGAGGACCCCTCCCAAGATCAATGAGAACAGACCTACACCACGTCACATCATAGTGCAATTCGCAAATATTAGATCCAAGTATACAGTACTGAAAGCAGCCAGAGGGAAGAGAATCCTCACGTACAGAGGGAGGAACATGAGAATAACATCAGACCTGTCTACAGAAACCTGGCAGGCCCGGAAAGTTTGGCAAGGTATTTTCAGAGCTCTGAGAACATGTAGCCAAGGATCCTTTAGTCAGCAAGACTGTCATTCAGAATTGATGGAGAGACAAGGACCTTCCAAGACCGGCAGAAACTGAAAGAATATGTGACCATCAAGCCAGCTTTATAAGAAATATTAAGGGGGGGTTCTATAAAAGTAAAAAGACCCCAAGAGTGATACAGAACAGAAATTTGCAATCTATAGAAACAAAGATGTCACAGGCAACATGACATCATTAAAATCATATCTCTCAAAAATCACTTTCAATGTGAATGGTCTAAATGCTCCCATAAAATGCCACAGGGCTGCAGGTTGGATAAAAAGACATGACCCATCCACTTGCTGTCTACAAGAGACTCACTTTGAACCTAAAGATACATCCAGACTGAAAGTAAAGGGATGGAAAACCATTTTTCATGCCAATGGACCTCAAAAGAAAGCTGGGGTAGCAATTCTCATATCAGACAGATTAGATTTTAAACTAAAGACTGTAGTTAGAGATACAGAAGGACACTATATTATTCTTAAAGGATGTATCCAGCAGGTGGATATGACAATTATAAATATATATGCCCCCAACAGGGGAGCAGCAAGATACACAAGCCAACTCTTAACCAGAATAAAGAGACATATAGATAATAATACGGTAATAGTAGGGGACCTCAACACTCCTCTCTCAGCAATAGACAGATCACCTAAGCAGAAAATCAACAAAGAAACAAGAGCTTTGAATGATATACGGAACCAGATGGACCTCATAGATATATACAGAACACTACACCGCAGAACAACAGAATACTCATTCTTTTCGAATGCACACGGAACTTTCTCCAGAATAGACCATCTACTGGGTCACAAAACAGGTCTCAACCGATACCAAAAGACCGAGATTATTCCCTGCATATTCTCAGACCACAATGCTTTGAAACTGGAACTCAATCACAAGGAAAAATTTGGAAGAAATTCAAACACTTGGAAACTAAGAACCATCCTGTTCAAGAATGATTGGGTAAACCAGGTAATTAAGAAGGAGATTAAGCAATTTTTGGAGACCAATGAAAATGAAAACGCCTCGGTCCAAAACCTATGGGACACTCCAAAGGCAGTCCTTAGGGGAAAATACATAGCCATGCAAGCCTCACTCAAAAGAATAGAAAAATCTAAAATGCAGTTTTTATATTCTCACCTCAAGAAGCTGGAGCTGGAACAGAAGAACAGGCCTGACCCACGCAGGAGAAGGCAGTTGATCAAGATTAGAGCAGAGATCAATGAATTAGAAACCAGGAGCACAGTAGAGCAGATCAACAAAACTAGAAGCTAGTTCTTTGAAAGAATAAATAAGATCGATAAGCCACTGGCCAGACTTATTCAAAAGAATAGAGAAAGGACCCAAATTAATAAAATTATGAATGAAAGGGGAGAGATCACGACCAACACCAATGAAATAGGAAAGATCATTAGAAACTTTTATCAACAACTTTATACCAATAAATTAAACAACCTGGAAGAAATGGATGCCTTCCTGGAAACCTATAAACTACCAAGACTGAAACAAGAAGAAATTGATTATTTAAACAGACCGATTAATTATGAAGAGAGTGAAGCAGTAATCAAAAACCTCCCCCAAAACAAGAGTGCAGGGCCTGATGGATTCCCCGGGGAATTCTACCAAACATTCAAAGAAGAAATAATACCTGTTCTCCTGAACCTGTCTCAAAAAATAGAAACAGAAGGGAAACTACCAGACTCATTCTATGAGGCCAGTATTACCTTGATCCCCAAACCAGGCAAAGACCCCATCAAAAATGAGAATTAAACAACTGTTATCCCTGATAAATATGGACGCCAAATTCTCAACAAGATCCTAGCTAATAGGATCCAACAGTACATTAAAAGGATTATCCATCATGACCAAGTGGGATTCATCCCTGGGATGCAAGGGCGGTTCAACATTCGCAAATCAATCAGTGTGATACATCATATCAACAAGAAAAGACTCAGGAACCATATGATCCTCTCAATCGATGCAGAAAAGCATTTGACAAAATACAGCATCCTTTCCTGATTAAAACCCTTCAGTGTAGGGATAGAGGGTACATTTCTCAATCTCATAAAAGCCGTCTATGAAAAGCCTACTGCAAATATTATTCTCAATGGGGAAACGCTGGAAGCCTTTCCCTTAAGATCAGGAACACNAGCCCACGGAATGGGAGAAGATATTTGCAAATGACACTACAGATAAAAGACTGGTATCCAAGGTCTACAAAGAACTTCTCAAACTCAATACACGAGAAATAAATCAAAAAATGGGCAGAAGATATACAGACACTTTTCCAATGAAGACATACAAATGGCTAACAGACACATGAAAAAATGTTCAAAATCATTAGTCATCAGGGAAATTCAAATCAAAACCATACTGAGATACCACCTTACGCCAGTTAGAATGGCAAAAATGGACCAGGCAAGAAGCAACAAATGTTGGAGAGGATGTCGAGAAAGGGGAACCCTCTTACACTGTTGGTGGGAATGCAAGGTGGTACAGCTACTTTGGAAAACAGTGTGGAGGTCCCTTAAAAAGTTAAAAATAGAGCTACCCTATGATCCAGCAAATGCACTACTGGGTATTTACCCCAAAGATACAGACGTAGTGAAGATGAGGGCCATATGCACCCCAATGTTCATAGCAGCATTGTCCACAATAGCTAAATTGTGGAAGAAGCCAAGATGCCCTTCAACAGATGACTGGATTAAGAAATTGTGGTCCATATATACAATGGACTATTACTCAGCCATCAGAAAGAACAATTACCCAACATTTGCAGCAACAGTGACGGGACTGGAGGAGATTATGCTAAGTGAAATAAGTCAAGCAGAGANCGATTACCCAACATTTGCAGCAACAGTGACGGGACTGGAGGAGATTATGCTAAGTGAAATAAGTCAAGCAGAGAAAGACAATTATATGGTTTCACTTATTTATGGAACATAAGAAATAGCAGGAAGATCGGAAGGAGAAGGAAGGGAAGAATGAAGGGGGGGTAAACGGAAGGGGAAATGAACCATGACAGACTATGGACTCTGGGAAACAAACTGAGGGCTTCAGAGGGGAAGAGGGTAGGGGATTGGGATAGGCCGGTGATGGGTATTAAGGAGGGCATATATTGCATGGAGCACTGGGTATTATACGCAAATAATGAATCTTGGAACACTACATCAAAAACTAAGGATGTACTGTATGGTGACATAACATAATAAAAAAATTATTTAAAAAAAAGAACTGTTTGGATGTTTTGCTTATGTGGTTCCATCATAATGTATGTGAAGTTCTCTGATGACCGTTACCTAGGTATTTTCACAGTGTAAACAGTGCTGCAGTAAAAGTCTTATACATATGTCTTCGTGCACATGTGTGAGCATATTTAGATTATAGCTGTAGAATTACTGAGTCAAAGGATATATACAGTTGCAATTTTGACAGATACTGCCAAATTGTGCTTATGGATCATAGAGTTTAAAATAATAGAAAAAAGTGAAAAAACCTATAACAGAAGAAAAGATGAGAACTATTTGTTTCTTTGTTTGTTTTTGTATTCTTGGGATCTTTTCCTAAGCCTGACAAAACTCAGATGCCACAAAGGAAGAGATGATAAAATTTGTCTGCAGAATTTTTTTCATTTTCTGCACTGCAAAATTAGAAACACATTTAAAATGCATCAACAAAATGGGGGAAGTATTTTCATAATACATGATATGACAAAGGCTTAATTTTCTTAATATATAAATAGCTCTTACAAAGCAGTAGGAAAAATATGACCACCCAGCAGAACACACACTTCATAAAAGTGGTCATCTTCACCAGAGTACTTTTGGAAAAAGTCACTCTGATTCCCCTATGAATAAACAGCAGGGGTGGGGATGGGTGGGGAAGGAGGTTAAGATAGGAAGTGGGGAGATAGGTGGTTGCCATTCTAAATAGTTAATCTCTTTTTAGTCTCTGCTCATTTACCTTATTGTTCCCTTAGAGCATTTATCGCTATTTATAATTACTTGTTTGTTATCAGCTCTTTGAGAGCAGGGACCATGTCTGCTAATCACCACAGTACATCCAGATTCTAACACTGTTCCTCACCTAGTAAGTCTTCACTCAAGGCTGTTAAATGAATGGTGCCGTATACTTTTATAGCCATTAAAGAGGATGTGATGGATCTCTGGCAATATCTATCTTATGGGGGGGAAAAAAGGCACAGTTAGAAACTATGGGTACAGTATGATTCATCTCTTTTTAAATATATATGTTATATGCACAAGTATTTTTCCAGAAAGATACCAAAGTTAATAGTGATTGCCTTCAGGAGGAGAGCGGTTTTACTTTGTGCATATATTATTATTTCAGTAATAAAGGTGAAAATTTTTTTAATGCCCTAGATATCAGTTGGAGAAGAAAAGTTATAACTTCTGCATCAAATTTTAAAAATATATTTAGTATTTACATGGAACTGCTCAAGCATATAATTGTTAAGCAAAATCAATAAATTCCAGATCTTTTCTTTTTTAAAAACAGATCTTTTCCAGGTTTATGCTTTTTAAATTCGGGCAATAATGATTTGATCTGTTTTGTCATGCAGTGTTTTCCCTTCAGTCATTGAACAAGTCCCTGCAAAACCAATTACAAGAGTCACTGAAGAGCCAGGAATTACTACAGAGTAAAAATGAAGAACTTTTAAAAGTGATTGAAAATCAGAAAGATGAAAACAAAAAATTTGCCTCTATATTTAAAGAGA
Organism: Ailuropoda melanoleuca; assembly: GCF_002007445.2. NCBI lineage: Eukaryota > Metazoa > Chordata > Mammalia > Carnivora > Ursidae > Ailuropoda > Ailuropoda melanoleuca. Next base: position 65,745,753 of record NC_048218.1, on the reverse strand, counting down.
AAGATCAAACTTTACTTGAAAATAAACAACAATTTGACATTGAGACAACAAGAATAAAAATTGGTATGTATTTGAATTGTAGTTATGGTTGCATTTTTTTAAAAGGATGAGGAAACTGTAACTTTTCTGTGGTTTCAGAATTGGAGGAAGCCTTAGTCAATGTGAAAAGCTCCCGGTTTAAGTTAGAAGCTGCTGAAAAGGAAAACCAAATATTGGGAATAACATTACGTCAGCGTGATGCTGAGGTGACTCGCCTGAGAGAACTAACCAGGTAATGTTGACTTCATTTGAATAACCTGCCTCTTGTCAGATTATTTATAGACTTCAAAAATCATTTTAGGCCTCCTGCCTTTCCCCCTTTTCTCTTATTCTGTCAATAATTTCTAATGATGTTTTCTTCTGTTCCAGTTAGGTTTAGAAATGCCAAACCTGGCTCAGTGCTTTTTTAAACCATGTGATTCCAGGAAAAGGGCTCTTGTAAGGAGCTTCAGCTTTTTATAAGTAAGCTGAAGACTAACTTAGCAAGTGGTGGAGAGCCCCCTGGCTCTGAAGCCAGAGAGACCTGAGTGGAATCCCAGCTCCACCATGTACTAGCGGTGTGACTTTAAGCAAGTTATTTACCCTCTCTAAACATCAGCTGTAAAGTGGGGTGTGATTAGGTTTGATGGGAACACTAAGAAATCATTCACGTGAAGCACTGAGCACAGAAACCCTCATGCCAGATGATCTCAGGAAAGTCATTTAGCCTCTTTGAGCCTCAGTCATTTCATCATGAAAGGGACTGAGTTGGCAGCAACAACCCCTGAGAGCCCTTGCTTCCCTAACACGTCTTTTCTCAAATAAATAAAATCACCCCCTCAATTTTTATATGATACGTACTTTCAGATTTCAGTTTTCTCTTGAGACATTTGTCAAGAATTGGATTTTCAACTACATATTTAAGTCCTAGAGAAGTCAGTGATTTTAGGCCTGAATAGCATCAGATCTGACCATGCATTTGAATGATCCTAGAAGTTCATAGTTCCAAATACAAAACAATTTTGAATATAAAATAATATCCTTTATATTTCAAATGAAAAGATGTTTTGAATTATGAACTTCTAGAGAAATCGATGAAATAGTGATATATATGTATATATGATAATTTAGTTTTGTGAACATATTTGAAATGATTATATATAAGCTATGTTAATATAGAAATACTGCTTTTTTCCACATTCATATTTCATTCAAACTTATTGAACAATGGGGACAAGCAGAAGACACTTATATATCCATGTAGTGTTATAATTAATTAGGCTCTAGTCAGAGTTTCTAAAATGTTGGCTTATACCACTCTTGTTCAAAGTGAGAGAATGTCCCTTCTTATGAAAGCCTTTATGAAGTCGCCAAAGAAAAGCATCTCCTCTTTTTGGAGGAGTAATTTTGGGATGAAAACTCTGTTATTATCAAGTATTTATGGTAAAAGAAGCCAGTCACAGAAGACCACATTGTATGATTCCATTTAATATGACATGTTCAGAATAGGCAAACCTATGGAAACAAAAAATAGATTAGTGGTTGCCAAGGGCTGGGAGAAGAGGGGAAGAAGCGGGGGGTGAGTGCTAGTGGGTACAGAGTTTCCTTTTAAGGTGATGAAAATGTTCTGGAATTGGAGAGAGGTAACAATTATATAACTCTGTGAATATACTAAAAACAACTCAGTTATACACTTCAAAAGAGTGAATTTTATACTATATAAATTATATCTCAATAAACTTTTTTTAAAAAAGTACATATGGTGTATAGTCCATTTGGAAAAGAAAACTAGGACAGCAAGTCAGCATGGTCAGATTCCACGAGCTGTTGCGTAGGTGTCCCGGGGAGCATCTCCTCAGCATAAGGGGCATGGTGCTCAGCCTCTGGCAGAAAATGCAGCAGAGGACCTAGTTGCCTGAGAATTTGCTCTTCTCCCAGTCTTTACTTCATACTACTAAATCTAGCTCCTTTGTAAGCATGAAGTCAGAAGCTGGTGTTATCTTTTATTTATAATGTACTTTGATTTTTTTTTCCTGAAGTCTTCTCCCTCCCATATCTATTATTTTATTTGTCCCCTTCTATGATGGAAGGATTTTAACGTCTGCACTTTCATAGATGGAGAAACTAGGACCATGCAAGTTAAATATTAATAGAAAGTTAATAATGGAGCTGGAACTGGAACTCACATCTCTCAATCCCTAGGCAGGCTTTCTGTCACTCCTGTACATGACCTGTCCTTAGCTAAAATAGTTTATTCCTGGTAACAACTCCATGGCTGATTTAGTCTAAGGGAACCTTAGCATTTTTTTTTAAACCTGAGAGATGGAGCGATGAATGAGTGGATTCGTTTGCTTATTCATTTATTCAAAAACATTTATTGTGTATTATGTTCCAAATACATATGTGTGAAATACAAAAATATGTGATCATTTTAGTTGCTGAGTATCCATGTCATCAAGTTAAAAGCTTATTCCAGCACTTTGATGATGGATATAGGACGATACATCCCTTTTTAAGAATGAACTCGACTAAATACTATTTAACATGTGTGGGGCATTTGTGAAGAAAATTAATAATAAAAATGCAAGGGCAATTTTCATAGTAAGTAATAGTATAATTATTATAGAAATTAGCATAAATGGAAACCCAGGGAAATGAAGGGACTTGCCTGACTTTCACAGCCCAAGCTGGCACCTGAGCCAAGATTTTAGATTCCTCTTGAGCCTTGCTTTCTGTTTTGGAAAGCACAGCTTCTCTCTGGCGGAAGAGGACGTGTTTTTGAGAGACTCTACCTTTGTAGAAGATACCTTGGTACCTGCTCACTCTTTCAAGTTAACACAGTCTGCCTTTTCTAGTGTTGTTGCTTTTTTTAGGAATGAAAAGGATTCACTTGCAACTAGAGCCTTTTCTTGACATTCACCCTAACATAGAAGCATAGGAAATGAAAAAGGTCATTACTTCTTGTATTTTATCTGCTTTTAGAAAAGACTGTGTCTAAAATATGAGGTGTAATGTTTTGCTTTCCTTTTCTTAAAACTCTCGAGATTTTCCTGTCATGTGTTTTCCGTTGTTGTCAAGGACCTTTTCTTTTTATGCTGGGCCTAACTCCTGCATCGTGACTACTAACTCACTCATTAGATTAACTGGCCTCTTTAAATGACTACAGAAACACAGTGGGCAAGCTTAGCACAGTGTCTTATAGGGCGTGGTACTAACCCTACTGTTTTCTGATGATTAACAACTTTAAAATCTAAGTATATGCATGGGTGGCAGTTTTTATTTTGTCAAAACAAAATAAAAAGTTTGTATTTGAGCTAAATACACCCGTTGCTGATTTATAATATGTTTGGTGATACCCTGTGCAATTTAATTAATTAAGAACATCTCCAATATGGTAGCTGGGCTACTATGACCACTTTAATTTTACTTTTGACAGAGGGTAAAGCAGCAATATCTGACAGTACAGCTAAATCTTCATGGTCAACTAGCCCATCCTTCTTCCCTATAGCCATACACCTTGGTAAGATAGATGTGTGTTTTTTGTATGTGTTTTAAATAATCTGTTAAAGATTTCACAGAATTTCTGAGTGCCTTTCTCAGATTGTTGGAGAGGGATAATGGGACTAGAAGTCACATGTATTGAGTTCTAAACAGATATCCTAAACTATCTCTCCCTTCTCCACCCTTCAGTAATTTTGAAATACATCTTTATCACTTTTTCGAAATTTTACTACAACGCATGTTATGAAACCATTAAAATAGGGAAAATTAATATATTTTCAGTAAATGGTAAATATTCTCATAGCTTCTAAGAATACTCTTACAAGTGCTGATACTTATTTAAGTATATTTTTATAAATAGCTGAAAAGAACCTTGAATGTCTTATAGAAAGATGTGTCAATTTTCTAAGCATTAAAAATCAGTGTGTTTACATATATCCCACATGATAGAAACAGAAATGTATCTACTTTGCAGCTATTCAGGTGTTTGTATTGCTTCCTTTAAAATTTTGACATAGTCATTTCTTTACTTACAGAGATTTTTCTTTTAATTTCAGAGACAATGGTCAGTCACTTTTCTTGTTTAAATCAGAAGCTTACTGATTACTGTTAATTTCCAGAGATTAAATTTATTAATGTCATGTCCCTTCCTTTCTTCATCACTGATTTTGTTCACAGCAAAGATAACCTTTTTATTTAAGTCTGGAAAGAAACCGCAACATGAGTATTCCTTTTCTAAAAACATAAAATGAAAATTCCAGTATGTAGTCTGATCGAATTAATTAGTGGGTAATTATTCATTACAGCATTTTTAAAAGATATGTTCATATAACATATTTTTTGTCTTTTAATAATAGTTCACTAGCTTCTTGAGAGAGGAATGAGAAAAAGTGGTAGCCATTGCCATTTGAAGAGCAATCAGAAATCAAAGTATGTTTAAGATGACAGGGTAAGCCAGGTTGGAAAAAAGTTTGGTTTTCTTTTTGTAGGGAAAAAAACACTCATTCTATATCCAGATGTATAATCACTGCTATTTAGTATAGAGATTTCCTTTTAGTATTTTGTTTGAAGGTGTGTGACTATTTTTATAAAAATAGTATTGCATCCATGTTATTTATGGACTGCTCTTTTAAGTTTAACCTTATATAATGAACTTTTCTCCATCAATAAATATTCCTTACAACACAACTATAAATGGCTATGGTGCAATTACAGCATAATTCAATCATTCTGTATTTGAAGATAAAGATAATCCATCTATTTTCTATTATAAATTCTGTCTTTGTAAGTGTATCTTTGGGTACAGCCTCTTGATGTATATATGTAGGATTAATTCCTAGAAGTGCGAATTAGTGGGTCTAAAAACGTGGCATGTACAAATATTTAAGACTTCTGACGTGTTGCCAGTTTGCTCTCCGGAAGGGTTATGCCAGTGCACACTCTCGCTGGTAGTACCTGCCTCTTCAAGCTTCTCTGACAGTGGGTATTAGTCTTATTTTTACCATGTTAGTTTGGAGGCCCCCCCCCAAAAAAATCACATTTTAAAATTTTGAACTTCTCCAATTAGAAGTTTAACTTTTAAACATGTCTACTGGCTAGTTGTAATCTTATAAAATGACCTGTTGATGTCCTCTATCTTTTTAAAAATTGATGTATTTCTTTTCTTATTGATATGTAAGCACCTACATATGACTCAATTCAGAAAGGCCAAAAGCTTGGTATAAAATGGCTTTAATAGGACTACTAATAAAAGCTGCCATCAAGTGAACACCCATATCACCTGAAGCAGTACTAAGCACTTTACCCTCGTTTTTTATTATTTTATCTTATGTAATGTTCATTGTAATTCTGAAGTAGATATCTTCATTTTGCAATTAAGGAACTTGAGATTCAGAAAGGTTGAATGACTTGCCCAAGATCTCAGCTACTGATAGGATTTGATACCATTTCTGTCTGACTTCAAACCCTGAGTGGTTTTTCTTATATCACACTTCTCCTGGTACCTAGATGTTGCTCGTATCTAATTATACCAGATAATTATCTCTAACTATACTTTTTTCCCAGTATTGTTCCAGTACCCTTTGCGTATATATTTTGAATGGAGAGAAATAACTTCATTACTAACAGAATCCACGCCATTTTGCAGTGTTGCTCAAGAATAAAGCATTTCATACGAGAAAAAAATTCCTAAGCCTGTATTTTAAAATATATTAGATTTGATACAGACCGAGATCTTTTAATCATTTGTTATTGTAATTTACCCATTCCAGATGCATTCTGTGATTTTGTGCTTTGTTGCTTTTGTCCATGTTGCGAACCAAGTGCTTGCCTCAGATCCTTTCTTTTAAAGATGTATAAATAAATAAATGAAAGAAAGAAACAGGTAAAAAAAAGAATAATTAGTGTACTAAATTCTTCTTAACAGAACTTTACAGAGCAGTATGGCAAGGCTTCTCTCAGATCTTAGTATGGACAGTGCTCGCTGCAAGTCTGGGAATAATCTTACCAGATCACTCCTGAACATTTATGAAAAACAGCCTCAACATGACCCAATCCCTACTCATACTTCCATAATGAGCTACCTAAATAAGTTAGAAACAGATCACACTTTTACACATTCCGAGCCACTTTCTGCAGTTAACAATGAGGAGCACATGAAGCCAGATAGACCTTATGAAAATGTGCTGCCCTCCAAAGGCCCTCAGCATAGTCACACAAGGAGCATGGAAGAAGCATCAGCCCCTGGGATCATTTCTACTCTTTCAAAACAGGATTCTGTTGAGGAGAGCGAAATCACAACTCTAATAGACAATGAGTGTAATTTGGATAATACAATTTACATTCCATTTGCTAGAAGCACTTCTAAAAAGAAATCGCCACCATCTAAGAGATTATCCCCCCAGCCACAGATCACTGTGGCTTCACCACAGCTTGTCGGCAACAGCGGGCTCGTCTCTGAAAAGGAAAATAAATTGTGTGCACCTGGAATTTGTTCCTCTTCCAAAAAGGAAGCCGAAGATGCACCTGAGAAACTTCCCCACACAGCTGATATGGAAGACAAGCAGCTCCTCAAGAAAATAAAGGAAGCCATCTGCAAGATCCCTGCTGCCCCCGAGGAGCCACCGGGACTGGCTGCGTGTCCTGGTCCCTCCACTTGTCAGAGCAGCAGCGTTCAAGTGAGGAGTAGTGTTGTCTCCGATGGTAGCTTTCTAAACTCTGACTTAACATCTGACTGGAGCATCTCTTCTTTTTCAACGTTCACCTCTCGTGATGAACAAGACTTCCGGAATGGCCTTGCGGCACTGGATGCTAACATCGCTAGACTCCAGAAGTCCTTAAGGACTGGTCTTCTGGAGAAATGAGCTCAGAAGAAAAACGGATTGAGTGCTTCTTTTTAAGAATAGAACTTGGCTACATTGAATGTATATTTTAAATTTCTTTCGAGAAATGATGTTTTATATTAATTATGTATGATAATTGTATGAATAATAAATTTATTACTGGAATATATTGACAGTCTAGAGTTCATACAAACAAGTCATCTTAAGAAATTGATATTTGTTAAGAGACGAAAGTTGTAGATAACTGGGAAAGTATTATAAGTAATATTTTATTTTAGTACTTCACGCTTAGAAGTCTTTTCTTACCCTGCTGGACTAAGGGGTCCAGGTCTGAAGGATTCTCTGGTCGTCCTAACAGACGGTGGGAAGGGAGTCTCTGGGTACAATTTATTGTATCAGACTAGGGTGTCTGTTCTCTTTCAGGATTCCTGTTTGTGTCTTAACGGCATTGTGGTTTTATATGGGATGCTGTGTGCTGCAGGCTAGTGTTGTTGGTGAGACATAAAATGTTTCTTTTAAGAGAAAAATGCCAGTATCTCCATCACTTTAAAAACATTGATTGGATCAAGAAAATACAGATAACATCCTAAGTTGGCATATGGTTTATTAAAACTTTGGTGTTTTTATTTATTTTTATCCTGAATGGATGTTTAAGACCTTTAAAAAAGAAAGTCAGACTGATAAAGAAATACTAAGAGATAAGTCTTAGCTTGGGAAATTTGGTTCTTTTTAAATAAATGAGAAATGTTTATTTGTTTTTTGTCCTTAATATATTTGCACATAAAGGAGTTTGTAAATCTTGCACTGGTAATTCTGCCTTTCCACACTAATTCCTTTTTAGCCCTTTAGCTGAGGATGTTCTCTGTTTTATAAATAATATGAACTGAGTTAGTCTCTGCTTCTCTGTACCAGCACTTCTTAACTACTCGGTATCACCTCTGTCCGTGTAAGCAGCACGTTCAAGCTGTTCCAAGACGGAGCGTTGTGCTATCACTGGTACTTCCTGGTCACCGGCCGGTGTCCTTATGCACAGTGCTGGGGCAGGCCTTAGTATTGAAGGGTTCTGCCGGTACCAGGACCACCTCCTACTGGTTTTTAAGTGTTGATGCTACAACTTCAGAAGGACCCAGATACAATCTCTTTGACATGTCCAGATTTTATAAATAGGGATTTCTTAAGTCTAAAAATACTAAATGAGTCTTTAGTTTTCTCCCTAGAATTGTCCGTTAATATTTTTAATATTCCAGTATTCATAAATGAATTCATTGGTGTATTTGGAGGTAACAGGCCACACTCTTTAACAATGTTAAGTTACAAAGTACAGTTCAGAAATAGAAAATACAGCAAGGAAGAAAACTCATCTGTCTACTCCCAAATATTCAATTGTTATTCACATGCAGAAGTAAATTCTTAAGATTATTATATGATAATACAAGAAGAGCATTTTATTTTGCCCTTAAAATAGTACGAGCATTCTTTCATGCAAAGAAAATTATTAAATGCTTATGGGTTCAATTAATTAGGGGTTAACAATGTGATTGAAAAGCAAATGAGGGGGTGCCTGGGTGGCTTAGTCGGGTGAGCATCTGCCTTCAGCTCAGGTCCTGATCCCAGGGTCCTAGGATCGAGCCCAGCTTCAGGCTCCCTGTTCAGTGGGAAGTCTGCTCCTTCTTCTGCCCCTCCCCACCACTCATGCTGTCCCTGTTTCATACTCTCTCTCTCTCTCTCTGTCTCATTCTCTCTGATATAAAATCTTTGGGCTGCCTGGGTGGTTCAGTCAGTTAAGTGTCTGCCTTCAGCTTAGGTCATGATCTCAGGGTCCTGGGATCCAGCCCCATGTCAGGTTCCCTGCTCAGCAGGGATCCTGCTTCTCCTTCTCCTCCTGCCCCTCCTCCCCACTCATGATCTCTCTCTCTCATTCTCTCTCTTACTCAAATAAATAAAATCTTTAAGCAAAACAAAACAATGTATGAGGCTGGAAAATCCTCAAGAAACCTCACCAGGAGCTTAACTATTTATTTAATATAAGATACACACATGGCATAGAAGCATGAAATAATCTGATTAAATATCAAGGGGGAATATGATTCTAGCAAGAAGGATGGGCTAGACAGCTTCATAGAAGTTTAGAAGGAAGCCTACAAATGGTACAGGAAAACCTAGAAGAGAAGAAATGTCATTTTGATGTTTAAGAACATGCAGGATTTGAATATCCTGTGAATATCCTCACAATGTTTACCTCGTAAAGAAAATATCATCAAAACATGGGGGCTGAGTAGTATATTGAGAAGATGATAGGTGCACCAACCTGACTAACATAGACGGATCAAGATTATGACAGTTGACTCTTGAACAACTCAAGGGTTAGGGACACCAACACCCCTTATGCAATCAAAGATCTGTGTATAACTTTTAATTCCTCAAAAACTTAACTACTAATAGCCTACTGTTAGCTAGAAGCCTTACTGATAACATATTTTGTATGTTATATGTATTAGTATACTATATTCTTAGAATAAGCTAGAAAAAATGCGAAGAAAATCACAAGGCAGAGAAAATACATTCACAGTGCTGTATTATATTTACCAGAAAATCCATGTATAAGTTGACCTGCACAGTTCAAACCTATGTTCAAGGGTCAACTGTATATGATAATGGTAACAGTAGATGATAGCACAACTAGAAGAGTTAGGGTCAGACTGGAATGTCCTGAGCTCCAGGCTGAGGAATAACCATTAATCATGAAGTCTTGGGTGTTTGGGTGTATTTGGTGGTGGTGTTTTGTTTTGTTTTGTTTTTAATTGAGGACTACCAGATAAAACAGGGTGTTCTCAAAATTGCATAGAGGGATTGTACATCAAGAGTAGAGGAGGGGGAGGCTGGAAGCCACCTAGAAAGCTGTGGCAGCAGTCCAGACAAACTGACAAAGTTTTGGCAATAAAGGTGAGAAAGGAGAGACAAATTGAAAATTTTTCAATAGGCTTGGTGACTTAATTGAAAATGAAAGAGAGAAATCAAAGATGACTCCCAGGTCTCCAATTTGATCAGTTTGAGTCACACTGAGCAATGTCTCAAATGAATAATAGATTTCTTGGTCAAGTTCCAAATTAAGCCTTGGTAACAGTACTGATAATGGACAGTGGGATAAAAAGGAGAGAAAGCATGCCCATCCTCAGTAGTCCTCTTTAGATCTTCACACAAGAAGTCAGTGTAACTGCCTCTTCATAGTCTCAGAAGGGTCAGTCTGGCTCCAAATCCCAGCCCCCTCACGAAGCCTTCTCAGATGTCCCAGAGTGTGAAAAGCAGATTAGCGGAGTATCCCCCAGCCTCAAACAGGGTGAACTCAGTGTCTCCTTGATAAGATATTGGGTGTAGAATGGGAAAGAATTGTCCTTCAGCATTTTGTCACTGTTCTGTCCTATCTTGGATTTGTGGAGGTAATGTACAAACGTCAAAATGGATTTAGTATTTGTGAATACCACTGAAGATGAAAGAATCTGGTTCTGTGACCAAGTGTTGAGATCCTAAGGGCTAAAGAAACCAAAGAAGTCCTTTGTACACATTCTTCCTTTATTCACCCCTGGAGTTGAGTAAATCTTGCAAAAATCTTTTCTTTTCACTAATGGCTTTTATGTCAAGTGCCTTAAAAGTTATAAAGGCCTGCTTCAACCACAGGGAAAGGAGGGGAGAATTGCAAAGCCCAGTTAGATAGAAAGGGCATGTGGCCAAGTCACAACTTACCAAGTATTTACTGCTCGCATTGTGGGGTGATCTCTTCAGCTAATGATTCTTTCATTCAATGAGTAAATGAAAGCTCTAATATTTGCCAGGTACTCTTCTGGGCTCTGAGAATACAACAATAAATCAGATCTTCTCTGCCCTCAAGGAGCTTACATTACAGTGGGACACAAGCAAAGGAACATGAGTGGTAACTGCTGTGAAGAAAACATGGGAAGGGGACAAAGATGACAGAATTGGCTTAAGTTTCCATTATTAGATTAAGAAGCCCCTTCTCAAAAATTATGTTTAGGAATCTAGAATTTAAGCATACCACCAGATAAAGCTCTATTTGATATGTGAGCTAACACTCCCTTAATCATGTTTTAGATCTCTTAACTCTAGGTTTCCGTCTGCTCAAAATTGCTTAAATTCGCCTTATAGTTTTATGTTTTAGTACACCACTTGTAGAGAACTGGGCACTTTTTATTAAAGCAGCTGGCCTGAATAGGACCTCCCTGAGAATTATGAGAGATGGTAAGATATTACAGACTTCTGAAGGGCTTAAGTTGAGGTTTTGAAAGGACTTTAATAAAAGTCATCTATCTCACACTTATACCCAAAGAAGGAACCCATTCTACAGTGAGTGATACCTGCTACTGGTAGGATCCCAAGCGTACCATATGTATTCTTTTTGCCTTGACAACCCTTTTGCTCCTCCTGACCAATTCTTACTCATTTTTCATACCCATGGTACTACTGTGCCTTGTATATGCCTCTGTTGATGCATGTATCTGTTTCCATGTCATCCTTTTCTACCCTGTATGCTTCTTAAGGGCAGGGGCCAGCATTTGTTCATCTTTGATATCTCTTATGGCACTTGGTGCCTATCATATAGTAGGCAGTTAATAACAATTGTTGGACTTAGCTAAATCCCTAACAAATGGTCATCTTGACTTTACTTGACTTTCTCTTGGTGTTGGTAAGTTCATGCAACAGTTTGTAGCTTTATGACACACAACCAACCTCCTAGCATTAGCTTCCCTGTATTTTTTATTCTTTATTCTCATTATTAACTTCTGAAGCAAAATCCAACTTGTTTAGCAAATATCTGCACACTACTTGTGCCATGGAGAAGCCACAGATTTTTTTTAATATTTAGGAGAGGTGATAGGATGAAGCATTTATTTAACTCTATCATCACTGCAGGGATAATTTATCCTACCAGCCTACCTTACCAATTTGTGGGAGGGATAAATGTAGGCAAAGCACTTTGAAAACAAGGGCACTGTATAATCGGTTACTTACAACATTGGAATAGCCCTCACCATCCTGCTTCCCTTCACTTGATGTCCTCCAGTTTGCCAAGGTCTTAAAACTTAAATCCAGCAATGAGCAGATGAACTCCAGATGTGATGTTATCAAGCAGAATGCAATTAGATTACCACTTCCTATCATCTTGTTAATGTTGTCTTAGCCATTATATTCTATTACAGATCATATTAGGGCTGTAGTTCCTTTCTAGATGGTATTCACATTGTCGTTTTGGTGTTGAGTGACATTGTATTAGGACAACTCAGGGGGGCCCAGGTCCTTCCTGTCCTGCTAGAAGTGAACCGTTCTTCAAAGCTCAGGTTCTGACCAAACAAGTGGTCTCAGCTGTCCCAGAGAGAGAGTTCACACCACAAACTCACCTGTGAAGCCAGAAGCAAGAGGCCATAAAGAATGGTGAAAAGAGGCAGACTGGGAACCAGGAGACCTAGGTTCATGTTCTGCTACTGTTTCTCTGTGTGAACCTTGTTTTACAGTTACAAAATGGGAGGATTTGACTAGAAGTTCTTTGGTCACCCCATGATTTGACATCCTATTTAATAGTTGTGTTCTAGCATTTTGACTAGACATCTTTTGATCAGTCAATTGTGAAGGTTCTGCTCAGGGTATTTAGAACTTTATGTGAAGTAGACAGGTCATTTTCCCTGTCAACGGGATGGCCCTGCCAACTCCAGAGAAGACTTATAGAAGGGAGGTCATTATTTGCCACCTATGATTCAAAAACAGCTCTGGTATTACTGGTATCTCTATTAATAATTCTATCTCAGGACTAATTTTTGAACATCACCATTTCTATTAGTATGGCCTACTTAGAAGTTTGAAATACTCCTGGTATAAAAAAGATTGTGGAAAATTTTTGCTTTATTTTTTACAGGACTTTAATAGGTAAAAGGGACCTTATGATTCTCTGATCCAATCTCATTTTTAAAAATATGGAAACTGAATCCAAAAAATATTCAAGACACTTGCTTGAAACCACACAACTAACTCTTTGAACAGATACTCTGATTTTTCAGTCTACTTTCTTCACTATTTTGTCTCCCTGATAGCCTCTAACTCTCATGACCACTTGAGCCCCTGGGGCCCCAAATCTGCCACCAGAATCTAGCTGTATGCCACTCTTTCTCTACTAGCATGGTCTAATAAGAAATTTATTATGAGGATTAAATAAGATAAGTAAAAACTGCCTTGTGAATTATAAACACTAAACAGATGATAATGATCACTATATATAACTGATCCATGTACATGTGTATGTACTGTACTAGATATCTAAGGTTTTACTTTATGAAAGGCACACAATGTTTAAAATCTCTGTTTAGCATGTGGCATAATACTAGTAAAACAGTCCTCCCACCTGTCACTTGAATTCCATCAAAAGTCATCATTTAAACTTGTGTTTAGGTGCGCCTGGGTGGCTCAGTCAGTTAAGCGTCTGCCTTTGGCTCAGTACATGATCCCAGGGTCCTGCTTAGCAGGGACCCTGCTTCTAACTCTCCCTCTGCCCTCCCCCACCCCCCTCATGCTCCCTTACTCTCTCACTGACGCTCTCTCTCACTCAAAATCTTTAGGGGGAAAAAAAAAGCTTGTGCTTAAAGTAGATGGAGAAAGTTACATGAGTTTTTCTCCTATCGACACTGGCATTCACAGTGAGTTCTGACATTTCCAGCACCCCAGCACTACCATCTGCCCAGCTCAGAGGGTAAAAGGGTTCATTTCTCCATGGGCACTTCAAGAAGACATGTAGAGGTATCACAGACTATCCAGGAGGGAAATTTGGTCCCCTTTGGAGCTGTAGGCTTACATATTTGTTCAGATCTATAACAAGAAATATCCACTGCTCAGTAGGGAGCACACAGCCAAGGTACATATTTTTACCCCACCATCCTTTCCAGATTATTCTGCAGTTGGCTGTGAGCTCTAGGCTCAGAATGGGGTAGGATACCAGAATCAAATATTTTCAAAGTCAGCAGCTCCAAAACAAGCAGAACAGACCCTCTTGGAGGGTAGTAGTTTGTTTGTGGTTTGGCAAGAAGAAAGGAATAAAGGAAAAATAAGTTTTCAAATCCAGAGCCTCAATGGTTGGAGAGAAAATTAATTTTTTTTTTAGGTCAATGCCATCAGACTTGCTGTCATAGGATAGGGAGATTGGTAGAAGATGAGACACAAACTAGAGCAAGTCAGTAAATAAATGTTTGAGTAAGTAGGTCTTCACCAGTGCAGTGACCTATATGCCACCCCTCCATCCTTCCCCTGCCACAAAGCTAATGACCATTTTTTTCACCAGAGAACCGAGCCCTCTGTCATTACCTCTTCCCCCTGCATCCCAACTGGATTAAAAATCCATCTGATCAGATTTCTGTAATAATGGATGACTAACATAAAGCAATGTCTTCAACCCCTAAGTTACCCAGAAAGAGTATGAGAATTTAAATTGTAGTTTTGTATCTTTGGCCAAAGTTTGAGAAAAGTCATAATAGATCATTGGTGAATATAAGACACTTAGGCAGTGATATTTAAGTCTGTGAATAGGTTTATTTTAATAACGGTGTATTCGAAGAGCGAGAGCTCTGGATCATGAGTCAGATCATCAAGTGACTGTCTTCATATTCTACGTGACCTTCGTTCATTCATAATTTATCACATCTCTACTGTGTGCCACACACTGAGCATTTAAAGGTAAATAAGACAAAGTGTGCCTCTGAGGGACCTAAGGCCCCAGAAACTGCCAAATAAGATAAGATCTCCAATTCTCTCCAGATCAAAATGCTGTATTTTCCGAGGAGAGGGCTTCCAATACCAAAGGAACTAGGCACGTAGCTCCGATAGACACTCAAACCATGTTGACGTCACACAGAATTTTAGCTTCGCATTGCTGTTGTTTCTTTCTTTAATACTCATAGATGCCCTCCCTATTTATTTTTCTCCTGGGCGATGTCATTTTCAAAGAGTATCTTTGTGTGGTGCCTTTCTGAGGACTTGAATGTTTTAATTTCACCCTTTTAAACAATATTTCACCATTTAAACAATAATTTCCATTGGATATCAATGTGAAGTAGGTAGTGTAAAGTTGCCCTTTTCCCTTCTTTTGTAGAAATCAAAATGAGCAAGAGGAGTATAAACTCCATTTGTGGGGGAAGGCAGGAGACAGTTCTAAAACAAGCACAGATTAGAAGGACTGCCCAAAGCGGTAGTGGTCAAGCAGGGTGCAGATGAGAGGAAATATGGGGCAGATGCCATGACTCCAAATGCAGAAAGAGCTAGCAAAGCACACTTCTCAATGATGAACAGCTCACCCAAACAGAGAAGTTTTAAATCCTTAGTTTATGACTTGCGAAGAAGATCCATAGGCTTTACATTGGAGGGAAACACACAGATGCCTATTACCATGTGGCGAAGAAATATTAAACAAATCACTGCATGGAACTCTGAGTATTAAGGAAAATTCCAACGCTTCTTACACACAAGCATTTTGCAGATAGCTGATCCAGCCGACATACCTTCCTTATGTGCTTCAAAGACTAAGTCATCAAGAAGGACCAGCAGAGGATCGATACTAAAATACTTTGAGGGGAAAAATATGAAAGAAATAGGAAAATGAAACTGTGAACTTATAAAAGACATTTACCATAAAAATGTTGCCAGAGAGTAAATAAAAGTTGTGACTAAATATTTGGCCGAGAATTTTTTTTTTAAGATCTTTTTCTTTATTTGAGAGAGAAAGAGAGTGAGTGAGTGAGAGAGAGAATGCACACATGCCAGGGAAGGGACAGAGAAGCAGGTTCCCTGCTGAGCAAGGAGCCCAATGCGGGACTCGATCCCAGGACCCTGGGACAATGACCTGAGCCAGAGGCAGACACTTAACTGACTGAGCCACCCAGGCGCCCTTGGTTGTGAATTTTTAAAACTGAATTATAAACAGCTGTTTACTCAACTTAAGAGCATTGAGTAGAGAAGCAAGAGCTTAGGGACAACATGAGACAACAGGAGATGAAGCAGGAACTAGTAGAGCTTAGGAAAGAAATGAAAGGCAAAAATTAAGCCATCTCAGAAATGAAGGGAAAAATCTATAAATTTAAAGCATAGTTTTGATATAAAATCCTAGCTTCAAATTTGTTTTCCTTCAGCACTTTGCATATTACACCACACTGTTGTCTCCTGGCTCCCAGTGTGGTTCTCAAGAAGCCTGTCATAGAGCAGGTCCTTACTGCTTTGAAGTTGATATAATTTTTCTCTCTGGAAGCCTTTAGAATTTTCTCTGGGTTTGATCTTCGGTTTCACTCTGATGAGTAAGACAGTGTTGTATTTGTGTCTTTATGTTTTTTAATGTCTCCAGTTAGTGCTCTATGGGATCTTTAAATCAATAATCTTACACCTTTTTCTAATCCTGGAAAATTCCCCGTCAATATTTCTCCCAGTATTTCCTTGTAATTTGTTTTCCTCTCTCTTTCTGTGATCTCTACTAAGTTTATACTTCAAACCTTCATGTCTCTTAGCTTTTCTCTTTTGCCATCTCTTTGTCTATTCTTAACTTTCATGAGCAAAGTTTCCTGATCTGGGCTTTCATCTCACTAATTTGTACTTCACCTGTATCTATTTTACTGATAAATTCATTTATTGAATTCTTAATTTCGGTTGTTATATTAGAGGAACAGTTTGTTCTTCTTTATAATTGCTTGTTCCTGCTTCATATTTCCAGTACTCTCCGTTCTTGTTCAATATATTTATTATGTATATTTTAAATCTTTGTTTGATCTATTGATTCTGTTCCCTTTAGCATGGACCATTAAGCATGTGCTTCTTGTTTGTATCATTCTTTCCCCCTATAATTTCATATTACCTTGGGAAACCTAGCTACCTAGACAGGTAATGCATACCTGGGAGAAGAGACTGAAATCCATACTCTAATCTAAGGCCTCTCTTGATGAGTTTATGCAACGTATATGATGCTGTGCGGTGGTGGTCATAGGGGCAAATATTCCTTAGACTGATGACTTCTGTTATTTCAGTCTAGATTTGATCACTCCCTATTTACCTACCCACATGAGCTGGCTTTTCCTGTATCTCCTCCCTCAGCTCTGCTCTTTTTCAAGGTTTCCTCCCTTAGGATTGGAATAGGAGTAAGGACTGCTCAGGGGTCAAACATTGACCTACACCTGTTGTTAGCGGCTCTCCACCAGCCAGATTCCAGCTCTGCCATAATATTCTTCTTATATCCAGTAGCACTGTGCTGGCATTACTTGGGCCCCACAGAGGCATTGAGGTGAGCAGTGACTTACTCAGAACAGTGTGGAGGAGGGAAGAAAATATAATAAAATTGTTCTTCCACAACTTGTCCTCTGCCTGGCCTTCTTTTATTCTAACCTACCATTTCCCAAATACATACTGGAACAAAGCCCCTTCCTGCCTTCCTGAATTCTCTTATTCATTAACCCACTCCTCACTCCTGTAGCATTTCTAAGGTGAATTCTGAAAGGAGGCCGGCTACCTATGCTTGTTTGCCATCTTGTCCTTTGCACTGATGTGTTATGTCACCTGTCTCTCACCAAGATCTGCAATATTTGTGAGTCTATTGCTACTCTCTCAAGTCTGTTTCACTTATGCATTATCTGCCTCTGTGCAAAATGACAGTTTTAATTATTGCAGATTTATAACATGCTGATACCTGATAGGGCAGTCCTCTCTCCTTATTCATCTTCTAAATTGTCTTGGCTATTCTGGGCCCTTTACTCTTCTGTGTCAACTCAGAGATCAGTTTGTCAAGTTCCGTGAAAAATCCTCTTGAGATTTTATTGGAATTGCTTTGAATTTATAGGTCAATTTGGAGAATTGCCATCTTTATTATATTGAGAACTTTAAGCCATTAATATTGTATAAAGCTCCGTTTATTTGCCCCATAAAGATCTTGTTAAAATTTTGTGGGATTTATTTGCAGCTACCTTACAGCTTTTGCTACTATGGTAAATCACTTTGTTTTTTTGAGCTTTTTTTTCCCACAACGAAAATACCTTTACTTTTTCTGATCATACGAAAAAACAAATGAAGGACGGCTCAGTCAGTTAAGCAGCCGACTTCAGCTCAGGTCATGATCTCATGGTCCTGGGATAAAGCCCTGCGTTGCTGCTCCCCACTCAACAGGGAGTCTGCTTCTCCCTCTCCCTTTGCCCGCCCCCCGTTCATGCTCTCTCTCAAATAAATAAATAAAATCTTTTTAAAAAATGATTATTGTAAAAATTCGGTCTTTATATAAACTTACAGAGAAAGTAAATTCCCCCGGAAAATCCCATCATCCTGAGACTACCTTGTTATCCTTTCAAGTATTCTTTATGCATGCAATATATAAACACAAGTAGATTTATATATAGGATCATATCATGCTTGCTATTTTTTCATCAGCATCTTCCCTCTCTACCTCGTTGTCCCATATCAATGCCTTTCCTATTCCCTAACTACACACCTGTAACCTATATTCATAACCCAGTATTTTCTCCATGCTTATAAAATCCTATATAGATTCTGCTGTTCATAGAGATTTCAGGGAGTTGATCATTGTTTTACAAAAGTGGGTCATGTTATACTTATTTTTCTGTAATTTTTTTCTCATACTTCGAAGTACCTGTGAAAATCCCTCTAGATGACCAGAAAGTCATTTAGTATGCATCCGATTTATTCTTTTCAATGGATGCTTAATGTTCCATGATGTGGAAATAGAATACTACAATTTATTCAACAATTTGGTTCATTGTATATTATAGAAACTAGTTATCTTAAGTAGGAAAGGATTTAATGTGGGCAACTCAGGACTTATGAAAGTATTAGAGGGACCCAAGTAGCAGGCTCTAGCCTGGGCCTCCAGGAATGGCTCCCACCACAGTCCCACAGAACCTGAACTTCAGGGGAACCTCTGCGTCTATCACAGTCAGGAAGATGCTGTCCCAGCTGCTGGCTCCAGAATCATGTCACGTCAGCTGCACCTTGTGGGGATCAGGTAGCTATCACCAGAACTTTTGACTGCAGTCCCATGCCAGATCTGCACTGGCACCAATGATTGGCGATATTAAATCACAATCTAGAACCCTACCTTCAAAGGAGTCTGGGAAATACTTGTTTAGCTTTCCAGCCTCTGCACAATAGAAAGACATGCAAGAAAAGGGATAACTGGAAGGGAGAGTGGGCCAATCTACCAAATCTGCTGTGATTCACTTTGTTTCCAGTCTGGGGTCCCCCATGAACACTCTCACAGTAAACATATTTGTCATGCAGTCTCATATGTTTCTACTTCCTTTTCTAAGGCATAGCATCCCAGGAGTAGACTCTCTGGGTCAAAGATACATGCATTTTTATTTTCATTTTCAAAGATTTTATTTATTTATTTGACAGAGAGGTGGCGAGAGAGGGAACACAAGCAGGGGGAGTGGGAGAGGGAGAAACAGGCTTCCCGCTGAGCAGGGAGCCCGATGCGATGCAGGGCTCAATCCCAGAATGATGGGATCATGACCTGAGCTAAAGGCAGACGCTTAAGGACTGAGCCACCCAGGCACCCCAAAGATACATGCATTTTTAAACATAGATCTTCCCAAATTGTCTTCTGCCAGCAATGTGTGAGAATTGCCTTCATACATACTACCAGCAAACAGCAATAGGTACTATGGCTTTGTGTGTCGTGTGTGTGTGTGTGTGTGTGTGTGTGTGTTTACTTTTCATTATGGAGAATTTCAGATATGCATAAGAGTAAGCAAATAGTATAATGAATTCTCATGTTCCCACCAGCCAGCCTCAACCACCACCCATCCATGGCCAATCCTATCCCATCCACTTCCCCAGTTTCACATATTTTAAAGCAAATTCTAGACACCATATTATTCTAGCCATAAATATAAGTAAAAATGTATTTCTAAAAGATAAAATAAGTACGATATTATCATATCTTTAAAAATTGATAATTTTTATTAAATATTCAAACAGTATTTATATTTTGAGTAGGAATTCAAGTAAGGCCCACAAATTGCAATTGCTTAAAATCTTACGTCCTTTTAAATGTATAGTTTCCTCCTCCATCTTTTTGTTTCTTATAATTTATTTGTTGGAGGAACCACGTTACTGGTACTGTGAAGTTTCCCGCAGTCTGAATTTTGCAGGTTGCATTCCTATGTTGTCCTAGCTGTTTCCGGTGAATTGGCAGTGGAATTTAAAGGCTTGGCCAGATTCAGGTTTGATCTTTATGCCAAGAATAATGCATAGATGGTGTCTGTTCCTCCATCAGAGTCACATCCTATCTGATGGTCTCTCCCTTTGTGATATTAGCAACCAGCCACTGATGCTCTGTGTCCAGATCCATTAGAGTTGCAAAATGACAGTCCAACTCTATCCTTTTTCACTGATGGCTTAAAACCTTCTCACTTCTGCTGTTTGATTACCCAATGATACAGTTTATATGCATAAGAAAAATGCAAGGTTCTTTCCAGATGTTTACCAGTTTTCGAAGTAATGCATGGGTTCCAGGCATCTTTCAATGGTTTTAGTATCATTATGAGTCCATAGATTAAATTTATTTGATGTGTTTCAATTCATTGCAATTATGATTCTTACTGATCCTTAAATTGATCAGTGGCTATTTTTATGTGTGCCTGTGTGATGGGTATCAAGTAATTTTATGTTGCTTTCATTTTTATTTCTTTAATTGCTAGTGACTTTGGGCATATTCACGTTTGTTGGGTCTTTTGACTTAAGTGAATTGTTTATTTGTGTCTCTTTCACAATTTTTTCATTGCTGGCTTTGTTTTATCAGTTTTTAAGTGTGCTTTGTATAGAAAGGAATTCTTCGTGAGAATATAGTAGCACCAACATTTTTCCAGACATCTTAATTGCTATTAACTTTGTTTTAGTACCTTTTGCTACACCTATATGTGTATGTATATATAATGGTCAAATATGCCTGTCGTTTCTTTTGTAGTTTCTTAATTCTTAATGAGGAAAGTCTCCCCAAACCATAGATTGTACATGTATAATCTCCTAGATATTTTTCTGTAAGTTTTAAAATTATTTTTCTTTTACATTTAAAACTTTAATTCATTTGCAATTTACTTTTGAATTTAGTCCATTTTTATTTTATTTCAGATGGGTAGCCAGTTGTGCCTCCACTTTTTTTTTAAGTTTTATTTTTTCTAAAGATTTTATTTATTTATCAGAGAGAGAGCGCGTAAGTGAGCACAAGCAGGGGGAGTGGCAGGGGGAGAAGCAGACTTCTCACTGAGCAGGGACCCCAATGTGGGGCTCAATCCCAGGACCCTGGGATGATGACCTGAGCCAAAGGCAGGCACTTAACCCACTGAGTCACCCAGGTGTGCCAGCACTTTTTTTTTTTTACTAGTTCATTTTTTCCCCATTGAACTACCACTTTAGCACATTTCTAATAACCCCTGTCATGTAATTATCAATTATTTTATCTGTTCCACAAATTCCATATTGACTTGAATATGTGAAGTGTGTTATATGACTGATATCTTAGTAAGCCCCTACACATATACACTCTTTTCTTACATTTTTATAATTACATTAGCGCTTCTTTGGCATTTGTTTTCCATGTGAACTTTAGAATCATTTTACCTAATTATTTTTTTTAAGATTTATTTATTTATTTATTTATTTGAGAGAGAGAGAGAGCGTGTGCACAAGTGGGAGGGGCAGAGGGCGAGGGTGAGAGAAACTCAAGTAGACTGTGCGCTGAGTGCAGAGCCCAAACCAAGACTCAATCTCATGACCCTGAGATCACAACCTGAGCTGAAACCAAGAGTCTGACACTTAAACTGCACCACCCAGGTGCCCCCATTTTACTTAATTCTAAGAAAAACACTGTCATAATTCTAATTGGAACTAATTAAATGTATATATTAAATTTATTAGAATTAACAATTTTACATTTTCTTTCCTTCTGGAAACATAACTTTCATTTTATTCAAATCCTGTTTTGTGTGTTTTAATAGTCCCCCCCTCAACTTTTCTTCAGTACAGATCCTGAGTCTATTTTGTTAAATCTTTAAGTATTTAGAATTGTTGTCACTGTCATAATTTGAGTGGATGTTATTAGCAGCATTAATGATTACAGAAACATAAGAAAAAACTTTCCAGGCAGAATGTCCAGTCACCGGAACTCCTAACTGAATTGAAATCTGCTTCTCATACACCAGGAAGGAAAGGTGGATATGCCCTTAAGACAGTTTAGGTATGGTCTTGCTGGTGGTAAGGAGAGGGACCAGATGAGCCCTGGAAGACCAACAAAGAAGAGAAATCTGGAATGTTGCTGTTTTACTTAACCTCCTATTGTCAGGCTTCTGTTTATGTGAGGGCTCTTAACTTAATTAACCGGTTTTTCCAGTGGGTACATGGACCTGTTGAAGACCATTATAAAACATGCAGGGGTAATCCCTAACAAAAATTTCCCAAAAAAAGGATTTCTTCTGTTGTTGTTTTTTTCCTCTCTTAGAAATTCCATTTTGTTGTTATGATATAGTTTGGTTGGTTTGTTTTTGCAATGAAAACCTTTAAAAAAAATTTCCACAGATAAGTAATACAGTAAATGTACCCATTCACTCACTTTGTATATTCACAAATAATGGAAAAAATTTCAGCCCACCAGGGGCCAGAGTATTGAATTTGGCATGGCAGGATTGAATACTTAATTGATACTCCACAGAATAATATTTACCATCTGTGGAACAATTATTGTGTATCAAGCACTCTGCTAGTATGCTTTGCAGTGTATTTTCTCACTCAACCTTCAAAACAGCCCTATAGAGCAGACATGGTTTATTTCACCTGTATCTCATTTTTTTTTTAAGGATTTTATTTATTTACTTATCAGAGAGAGAGAGAGAACACAAGCAGAGGGAGTGGCAGGTAGAGGGGATAAGCAGGCTCCGGGCTGAGCAAGGATGCAGGACTCCATCCCAGGACCCTGGGATCATAACCTGAGCCAAAGGCAGACGCTTAACCAACTGAGCCACCCAGGTGTCCCTACCTGTATCTCATTTTTAACAGTTAGGAAATTAAGGCCCAGAAGAATTTAAGTTACTTGTCCAAAGTCACACAACTAGTTAATGACAAAGCTTCAATGCAAACCAAGGGGCTGATTCAGGTCTTACCACTATATTGTATTCCCTCCACACAAAGAATTTGAAGTAGAAATGTACAACTTACCCTCTCAGCTCCATTTCCCTTAAAGAAATTTTAATAGATTATATCATCTGGTAGATTCTCATAATGCAGAAAGTGGAGTTTACAGGATTTATAAATCAAGGGACTTACATTTAAAATGCCCCCAAATTTGCTTTACGCAATAGATGGACTTCTCAGCCATGATTTTCATGTGCTCATTTTGTCTTTCAATGTGGTCTTTGCTGTGCTGGGTTTTTATAGCACTTCCCTCTGTGGTTTCTAAGATAAGCCTCTACATTGTATTTGGTGGGGAAGGGGAGAAAATAGAGAACCTATAGGTTTAACAGTAAATATGAAGGAGAATGATAGATAGAATGTGAAATAATAGAATGCGATCACCTGAGTCCATATTTGTCTTTATTTGAACTGTTGTTATTCTTTCTGACTATATAAAACAGAGGATTTAAGTGTTCTAAAAAGTCATACATAAATGTTTAGTACATAAAATCAAGAAAAGCAGAGCTGCTCTGGACAAGGAGTGGATGGGTGTTTGGGGGCCTGGCCTGAGTCCCCATTCCATCCACTCCGATCACCTCTTGGAATTTTAGGGTTTCTGCAGCTTGAAATCATTGATTTGGATTAAATATGTTTCAAACATACTAACCATAACATCTTAGACTAAATTTTAGAGTTATTGTTATAAGAAGTGATCTAATGAAACAGCCCTTTCCTGAAAGATACCCAAAAAATTCTCAGTAGAGCATACTCAAGGGATTGCAGTGTGCAGCTGTAGGCAAGATGATGGCTACACTTTGCTTTCTACCTACTGTACTGTTCTTTCCTTTATTTCTTTTCCTAGCAATTAGAATTGTGACTTTTATGGTTAAAAACCTAATTTAAACATTTTTCTGGACTTAGGAATTCTATTTTAGTTACTGGCTTTGTAGTCAAGTATTTCCCCCCCCCAAAGACTAACTTTCTCAATTACATAATGATAATGCATGAAATAATAGGATTTAAAGTACAGTTGACCCTTGAGGCACCTGGGTGGCTCAGTCAGTTGAGCCTCCAACTCTTGGTTTCAGCTTAGGTCATGATTTCTGGGTCATGATCTCAGGGTCATGAGATTGAGCCTTGCGTGGAGCTCATGCTCAGCGCAGAGTCTGCTTGGGATTCTTTCCCTCTTCCTCCCCCTCTGACCCTCCCCCATCTTGTGCACAAGCCTGCTCTCTCTAAAATAAATAAATAAATAAAAACTTTAAAAAAAACCCACCAAATAAAAATAAAGTGCAGTTGACCCTTGAAAAATGGGGGGGTGAGGGGGAGGGGCACCAGCCCCCTACACAGTTGAAATCCATGTATAACTTTTGACTCCCCCAAAATTAACTACTAATAGCCTACTGTTGACTGGAAGCCTTACCAATAACATAAACAGTTGATTAACACGTATTTTGTATGCGATATGTATTATATACTGTATTGTTACAGTAAAGTGAGCTAGGGGAAAGAAAATGTTATTAAGGAAGAAGATAAAATGCATTTACAATGTTGTACTGTAAAAAAATCCACATATAAGTGGACCCACACAGTTGAAACCCTTGTTGTTCAAGGGTCAACCATATAGAAAATCAATTTATAGATATTTACTACAGGAACAAGTTCACAAACACTCTCTGGAGTTCAATATTCTGTATTTTCATTTGTTAATTCCTCTGGTCAAGACACTGGTCTTTAAACAGCCTTAAGGACTGAAAAAGAAATAGAAGCACAGTTGGTCAATTTCTAAATTTTCTTTCTGTTATGGATTTTACCTAAGCTTTAAGTAGTTCTCAGCTCTGATCTCACATCAGAATTATGGGGAGTGAAAAAAAAAAAAACAATCATTCCCCAGGCTGCACCCCAGACCAGCTGAATCCATTTCTGGAGGAGGATACCCAGGCATAAATATTTTTAAAGAGCTCCCCAGGTGAATCCACATGCAGCCAGACTTGAAAACCAGTAAGTCTTTAGCCTGAATCCACCAACACCGGTCTAGGTGGACTTAATAAATTCAGACACTAAGGGGAGTTATTTATATTCTATACTTGTGAGAGAGTACTAAATTGTGACATTTTACCTTCTCTTCTTTCCCTTTCCTTCTCCTTTGGCTTTCCTAACAAGGGCCCAGCAGCGAAGGGGGCCAGGCCAGGGAAGGGATCCAGAGATAGGGAGGAAGTGCAGAGGATGTGCACAGACAGATGGAGGCCAGGGCTTGCAGATTAAACCTTCTGGGAAGGCAGTATAGATAAACAGACACCCCTTCTCCACCAAGGAAAGGAATATATTCTACAACTAGTTTCTTGCTTTGGGACAATGGAGCTAACTTGCATTATTTCAGGACATTTAAGGGAACTAAAAACACGTTTCTCTCTGAAGCAGATTTATTTCATCTTGACAAATCAGGTCTACATGCTAGGTTTGTGTGTTTGGGCCACAGCATTTTTCAGAATAAGTGATATATTTCCTAGAACTTTGAGTAAACCCTCTTCATCTTGTCACTAACCAGAGTTTAGGACTGGGGCACTTTAGCTCTCATTAACTCTTGAAAAAGACCAGCCAGGTCTCCCTTTCTGGCCAGGACTCTTTCTAAGAAGATATTTTTAGAAGTGGAATAAAATTGACCTAACAGGGCAGGATACAAAATCAACAAACAAAAATCTGTATTTTTATACTTTAGCAATGAACGATCTGAAAAGGAAATTAAGAAAACACTTCCAGTTTTGACAGCATCAAAAAGAATAAAATATTTAGGAATACATTTAACCAAGAAGGTGAGACTTGTACACTGTAAACTACAAAACATTGCTGAAAGAAATTAAAGAAGGCCTAAATAATCAGGAAGACATCCCATGTTCATGGGTTGCAAGACACTATTAAGATGGCATTACTACCGAAGCAATCCATGTAATTCCTATCAAAATCCTAATGTTGGGTTTTGTAGGAAAGAAAAAGAAAAAATCCTAAAATTTACATGAAATCTCAAGGAACCCTCTAATAGTCAAAACAATCTCAAAAAAAATTAAAAAGGATGAACAAAGTTGAAAGTCTCACACATCATGATTTTAAAACTTAATACAAAGCTACAGTAATCAAAACAGCATGATACCAGCATAAGAACAGACATATGACCAATGGCATAGAATAGATAGTAGAAATAAACCCTTGCATATTTAGTCAATTGATTTTTGTCTAGGGTGTCTAGAAAAACAGTCTTTTCAACAAATGGTGCTAGGAAAACTAGATATCCATGTGTGAAAGAATGAAGTTAGACTCTTACCTTACACCATATAAAAAATTAACTCAGCATGGATTAAAGTCCTAAATATAAGAGCTAAAACTATAAATTTCTTAGAAGAATATATAGGAGAAAATGACCTTGGATTTTGCAGTAGTTTAACTATGACATAAATAGTACAGGCAACAAAAGAAAAATAGACTGGACCTCATCAAAATTTAAAACTCTTGTGCATCAAAGGATACAATCAAAGAATGAAAAGGCAACCCATAGAATGGGAGAAAATATTTGCAAATCATATATTTGACAAAGGATTAATATCCAGAATATATAAAGAACCCCTACAATTCAAAGATAATCCCCCCAACAATCCAATTATGGACAAAAATGGGCAAAAGAATTCAAAGATATTTATTCAAAGAATATATGCAAATGATCAATAAGCACATGGAAAGATGCTCAACATCATTAGTCATCAGGAAAATGCAAATCAAGACCATAATGGAATATACTTCATACCCACTAAGGTGGCTATTATAAAATTTTTTAAAAACCAGAACATAAATAGTGCTGATGAGAACTTTTGGTTTCTGGTCTGTAAGAAGTTTGGAAATCATAACTAGTAAAGAGGTGAACAAAGAAAAATCAACAATTCTTCTTAGGTCGGTGAGAGAAGTGATTTCACAGGGCAAACTGCTGTTTCTAATATCGGAGATAGATGAGTGGATACAGAGAATCACAACTTACCAGAGCAGAAACCCAGAAGCAAAAGCACTAACCAGGGCCAGCATAGGACAAACCAAACTGTAATTGACAAACTGATGGAAGCTCAGTATGGACAAGACTGAGAGTTAAAACCTTCAAAAGAACCCAGACATGGAGAGGGGAGGGGCCCACACTTTTGAGCTCCAGTAGCTCAACTTCATTCTCACAGTGAAGGTCAAAGAAGAGGAGCAAGTAGAAAACAGTAGCAAATATGGTAGCTATTAATCCAACTATATTAACAATTATTTTGAATATCAGTGGTCTAAATGTGCCAAATTAAAACACAGAGATTTTCACAGTAGATAAAAAACAAGACCCAACTACATGTTGCCTACAACCAGCATACTTTAACTATAAAGACACATAGAAATTTAAAATAAATGGCTGGAGAAAGATATACTATGCTAACACTCATTTAAAAAGCAGCGGTAGTTATATTAATTTCAGAAAAAAACAGACTTCAGAGCAAAGGAAGTCATCAGGGATGAAGGAGCATTACTTAATGATGAAGGAAGGAGTCAATTCTCCAAGAAGACATAATAATCCTTAACACATATGTCCCTAACAACAGAGCAACAAAATACATGAGGCAAAAACTGATAGAACTGCAAGGAGAAATAGATGAATCCACTATTATAGTAGGAGCCTTCATCACCCCTCTATCAGAAATGGGCAAATCAGTAGGCAGAAAAGCAGTAAGGACACAGCCGAATTCAACATCACCATCAATCAATTAGACATAAATTTGACCTCTATAGACTACTTTAACAACAGCAGAATACTCCTCCTTCTCAAGCTCACATGGAACATTCACTGAAAGACCATATTCTGGACCATAAAATACACCTTAACAAATTTAAAAGACTGGAAATCACATGTCTGATCTCACACCACAGTGGAATTAAACTAGAAACCAATAACAGAATGATAACTAAAATACTTGGAGATCAAAGAACATACTTCTATATAACACGTGGGTTAAAGACGAAATCTTAAAAAATATTGGTGAAGATGTGTAGAAGTTGAAACCTTTGTGCATTGCTGGTGAGAATGAAAATGGTGCAAACATTATGGAAACATTTTGGTGTTTCCTGCAAAAGTTTATGGTATAGTAATAATAGACTTTGCCATATGACCCATTGCTAGATATAAACCAAATAGAGTTTGAAAACAGGGACTCAAACAGAAAATGGTATGCCAGTATTCATAATGGCATTGTTCACAATAGCCAAAAGGTAAAATCAACCCAAGTGTCCATCAATAGATGAATGAATAGGTAAAATGTGGTGTGTGGTATATACATACAATGGAGTATTATTCAGTCATTAAAAGCAATGAAGTTTTAGTGCATGGTACAACATGGATGGCCCTTGAAAACATTATGTTAAATGAAACACACGCAGAAAGACAAATATGTATGATTCCAACTATATGAAGTATCTAGAATATGCGAATTGATAGAAACAGAAAGTAGAATGGAGGTTACAAGGGACTGGAGTGGGGGTGGAGTATGGGGGAGTTGCTGCTTAATATATAGAGAGTTTCTATCTGGGATGATGAAACAGGTCTGGAAATAGTGGCAATGGTTATACAACACTGTGAATGTCCTTAATACTACTAAATTGTACACTGAAAAATGGTTAAAATGGTACATTTTATGTTACATGTGTTTTCCCACAATAGAAAAGTTAAAAAAAAAATTGATTTAATAGAGAAAATTAAAGTGGAAGGAAAGGGAAGAGCCAGATAAATGTGAGAGAAACAAAGCCAGGAAATCATAGAAATTCAGCCACCATTGTTTTTTGTTGTTATTGTTTTGTTTTGTTTTGATAGAGAGCACGCGCAAGAGCCAGTACGGGCAAAAGGCGGGCAGAGGGAGGAGAGAGAGAATCTTAAGCAGGCTCCATGCCCAGTACAGATGCTGATGCAGGGCTGGATCCCACGACTCTGAGATTATGACCCGAGCTGAAATCAAGAATCAGACTTTTAACCAGCTGAGCCACCCAGGTGCCCCCACCAATTTTTTTTTTTTAAACACTACACAGAAACAACAAAATGGGGAGTTCTATGAAGTTAGGAAAGCTATCTGGACCAAACCTCCTTCTAAAAGTTCAGGAAAACAAAATTGATGTCAAAATGAGCAACAGAAAATTATCAGGGTCAACTCTAATGAAAAGTCACTTTCAAAAGGGAGTAAGAAACAGAATAATATCCCTACAATGAAAACTTGCCAGAAAGATATGCTCAAAAACAGATCGAAGCTATAATGTTCTATAAGAGCTAAGGACACTGAGAAAGTGGTAACACCAGAATTAGAGAAACTAAAAAACTGGGTCAGAACTCAAAGAAGAATTAGAGTTTTTAAAAAATTTGAGAAATAAAGATTAAACTATAAGGAACAAAAGAGCAACTAAACACAAAGCCTTAAAAGAGAAAGTAAAAAGGAAGGAAATTTTCAAAATAAGAAAGAAATGAAGAAAGAAATTAAAAGGACTTGAGGAAAAGTGACAGATCTTGAAGACAGGCAAAAGAGGTCCAACATACAGATACTAGAAGTCCCAGGGAAGCAATCCAAAGCCAGGGAACCAAGGGAACAGAACAAATATTAAAAACTATAATTAAAGGAAACTTTCCTGAAATTAAATGTATATATTTGAGGCTACATTTTGAAAGAACGTACTGACTACCTGGGAAATATCAAACAAGAATAACCAACAGACATAATCTAGTAAAATTACTGGGCTTAAAAAAAAAAAAAGAGAAAGTTCTTTGGGTATCTATGCAAAAAGAATCTAACTTACAAGGGAAAGAAAAGAAGACTATATCAGACTTTTTGACAGCAATGCTTCATGCCATAAATAAATTGCAAAATATATTTAAGATTTTCAAGGAAAGAAAATGCAAGCCAAGCATTTCTATCCAGCAAAGTTGACCTGCAATTATAAAAGGCATAGAATAACTGTAATCAACATGCAAAAACTCAGAGAATGCTGTTTCCATAAGCCTTTCCTTTCCTAAGGAATCTACTAGAGGACAGGCTTTCACACAATCAAAATGACTAGATTAGAGAGAAATAAGGAACTAATGGTAAGCATTAAATATATACCTACTTATAAAACTAAGACCAAATGAGGGTTAAATGAAAATACCGTAGGATGCAATGGCTATAGAAGCTAGTAATTTAGAAAGAGTACAACTATAATAAAATGGATACTATATGCAAAAAATTAACTGTTTTCAAGAATCATAATCAGTGGTGGTAATATTAATATTGTTATTTTGAGATTGTACGTTTAATGTGAAAGAAAGCAAATTAGCAAATTTCAAATTAGTACATATTCTAATTCCGTTATCCTTGAGAATCAGAATTCTCCATGTGAAAGAAAGGAAAGAAGGGGTAATGTTATATATAGAAGAGGTTAAGTAAAAACCCTGTAGTCCTGAAATTGAATTTGAAATATTAATATGAAGTCATGAGTAGTCTATCCTAGTTCGGTCTTTTGAAGACACCTAGAAACAGTACCAATCTAGTAGTAATGAACACCCTTAGTTCCCATATTGTCATCTTAAAATGTCAAGAAAAGAAAATAGAGCTTCTTGGAGAAATGGATGATTCCATGTCTGGGGCAGCAAATGGATATGATAAGCCTGGAACCTCTATCAGGTAGCAAGGAAACTATGTACTGGCCAAAGATGGGACAATTTGAGCTTCAATAAGGATTAAAATTATAGTAGAATGAAATGATCAAATATTTTTAAATCCATAAATTTTTAATAATATTAAGAAAGAAACTTAAAAGTACCTTTCGAGGATGACAGAATATCTTGACAGATTATCTTGAAAATGGGTAAATTAAAAGAAAGAAGCAAATATGTATCCAGACTTTCCTATATGAATTTATCTCCTGGTTACCAAATACTAACAAAGGAAACATCTCCTTACAGGAGTATTCAGCTAATAAAAACAAAATGGCAGAATTAAAATATCACTTTGTAACCCTCATAGACTTCATGGATGTAAGAATTGAGCGTTAACAGCTGATAACCTTAGAAAGAGCAAAACCGAGTATCATGTGCCTCTTGATCAAAGAACACCCCACTACCTATAGTTTTGCAAAAGGGATCAAACCTCAGGCTGATGAGGCCTCTGGATCAGCTCCCAATTTCCAGGGAATGCAAAGGGCAGGAATATGCTGAACTGCCCCGTAAAATGCAATTCCCAGACTGGGAAACTCCACAGGTCAAAAGGCCTCAAGTCTTCAACTGATAATTGTAACAAAGATTTAAAATGCACATCAAGCTAAAAACAAAAGCGAAAACAAACAAGGGGCAAGATGCACTTGGGAGATAATACTGTAAAGAAACTAGCAAAAGTGATTCTGTAAAAGCCAGGCTAGTGGTTGCTTTTGGGAGGAAGGAGATTGGGGGCCCCTATTGGGCTGGGGCAATGGAGAAACTTCTAGGATGGCTGGCACAGTTCTCTCTGTTGACTTGGGTGGTAACTGCAAAGATACTTACCTCACAATGCAAGTGAACAGATCAGGAAATTCTACAATATATTTTATTTCAGGTGCAAACTAAGTATTAGGTGGGAAAAAAAAAGAATTTTAAAAAGACTTTTTAGGTATCCTACAAACTACTAAGAGATTAAAACACAACAAAGGGAAGATGGCAGAGGGAACCCTGGAGCTAAAGTTTCAGAGAAGATACCCAGAAAAAAAAAAAATCCATGGAACCTCCTCATTTTATAGCTTTAAAAACTGAGGCCCAGAGACAGTGAGTGTCTCTTGCAAGCTCCACAAAGCTAGTACCAGAAGCAAGTCTAACACCCAGGTCTGCCCATCTGGGACTTTTCCCACCACAACACAACCTTTGCTTCCCTTACACTTTAATTATTTTCTTTCCCTTTTTCTTTTCTTCCTTCCTTCCTTCCTTCCTCCCTCCGTCCCTCTTTTCCTCTTTCTTTCTTTCTTTCTTTCTTTCTTTCTTTCTTTCTTTCTTTCTTTCTTTCTTTTTCTTTCTTTCTTCCTTCCTTCCTTCCCTTTTCTTTCTTTCTTCTCTTTCTTTCTCTTTCTTTCTTTCTTTCTTTCTTTCTTTCTTTCTTTCTTTCTTTTTCTTTCGCTAGTTGAACTTTTTATGGTTCTCCAGAACATTCCTAAGAGGACGTTTCAAAGAATGCATTCAAGGTTGGATCTTCTGCGGAGAAAGTAGATGCAGAACTGCTTTCTCGGAGGTGGGACTGGTTAGCCCGATAGCAGAGTTGGGTGGGAAACCCAGTCTGAACCTTCCAGAGACCATCTATAACCTTAGGGCATTTTCTCTAGCTTCTTCCCCTTTCTCGCTCCCTCTTGCCTCTCCCTGATCTGATTGACTCTCCGTTTAGGAGACACCAATCATACTTGTGTGTTTGAGAGTTCAGGGTAACTGGGGGCACCTGGGTGGCTCAGCTGGTTAGGCTTCAGCTCATGATTTCCGCTCAGGTCATGATCTCTGGGTCTTAGGTTGGAGCCCCAAGTTGGGCTCCCTCTCTCTCCGTCTCCCTCTCCCTCAGCCCCTTCCCCTGCTTGTGCACTCTCTCTCTCTCAAATAAAAAAATGCGTAAAATCTCTTAAAAAGTTAACAGTAACTGTATGTTAGGTACTTTCCTAAGAGCTTTACCTCTGTCTCTCAGTGAAGCCTCACATTCCTATGAGGCACTTAGATTTAAAACCCCATTTTAGAGGTAAGAAAACCAAGTAACAGAGATCATCACAAGTCACTTGCCCAAAGTTTTGCAGCTACAAAGGGTAGGGTTCACAACTCCAGAATCTGCATGTTTAAAAAACTAGTTTATCCTATCCAATTTTGTAATTTTTTTAAAAAGATTTTATTTATTTGACAGAGACAGAGAGCAAGCACAAGCAGGGGGAGCAGCAGAGAGAGAGGGAGAAGCAGGCTCCCCACTGAGCAGGAAGCCCAACGTGGGGCTGATCCCAGGACCCTGAGTTCAGGACCTGAGCCGAAGGCAGACACTTAACTGAGCCACCCAGGTGCGCCTACAATTTTGTATTTCTTCAACTATTGAAGAAAATTGCACGTAACTTGTTCAATTTTAAATATGAGCGAATTAAGTTTTTCACGATACTTTATCCAATAAACAAAACTGTTTCCATTTGACTGATCTACTCGATTCGGTATTTTTGATGGCCACATCAGAGATAAAACTAATTTTGAAGTGTACGCTGCGTTTTTCCAGTGAGCGGTCCTCTTTTGTCCCGCATCGGGTGGTCTTCCAGACGAAAATACAAAACAAATTGAGAAAACTCATTGACCGCAGCCTAAGGAGCTCGGGCGGCGCGGCGTCTGGCGCTCGGTTGGCTTGGAATTCTGGACTCCTGGCTCGGAGGAGCAGCGACGGTGGGCGTGGCGGGAAGCACCTCAGGTCCATTCCCGGAGCGCTATGCAAACGACATGCAAATCAGCGCGTGTGAGCCGCAGCCGGCGGTCCGAGTCCGACCCCCAGCGCCGTGCTCTTGCTGCTGGCACACACGCGCGTTCGCTCCGCGCTGTCCCGCTAGCTCTCTCGCCGGCCGCGCTCCCCTATCCCATCCTGCCCGCCCGGACGCGCCTCGCCGGCTCCCCGCGCCGCCGGGTTTGCAGCCCTTGGCGGAGCGAGCTCGGGGCCCGCTCTGCGCGCCTGCGGCAGGGGCGCCCCCGCCGAGCGCGGTGCCTTGGCTACCCGGCTGCCTTCGCCGCGCGGGTGAGTGAGCCCGCCCCGCGCTTTTGTCCCGGCGCGGCCCCTGGGAGTCACTCTCCGAGGGTGGGGGTCGAGGGTAGGGACCCTGGCTCGGAAGCCTGCCCCCGACTCCCAGTTGGAGGGGGGCTTCTACGTGCGCAAGGAGGATTTCTTTTCGCGGGGGGGCGGGGGGAAGGGTTGTGGAGCGTAAGGGAAAGACCCTAGCGACTCCAGACAGCCGGGAATTTTCTTTTGGGGAGGTGAGGTGCTGGGAAATGGTGATGCGGTTGTCTTCGACAGGCATCATTCGAAAGGGGGTGCGTTTGATTTGAGGGGTGCTTATTGCGGAATTCCTCAAATAAGAAATGTGGGCTTATCTCCCAGTTCCCTAGCCCCTTTGCAGGAGGACTCAGGGTGCCACGTGGAAGTCCTCCCAGTTCAAACGTGAGTCTGGGAAGGTAAGGCAGTGGAGGTCCCAGGCAAAACTGGGGCGTCGGGCGTTGCAATCTTGCTCTCACTCCCAGCTCCTTTCGCAAACCCCTCCCTCCATCTGCCTCCTTAGCTTCTACTGGGGTTCCGAGGTTGAGGGACCCGTGTTCACAGATCATTGCGGTTAGAGAGTTTTGGATAACTAATTCCCTGGACGCGTTAGCTGTCAGTGGTTGAGGTAGAGTTCTTCCCTGGAACTTGTGGCTACTAACACCCTTCAGGACCCAAAGGACTGATTTCTTAGGGGTGGTACTTCCCACCTACTGCAGATGGGAAGGTGGACTGATAGGGAGAGGTTTTCTAGGACTTCTTTGGTTAGGGGGAGCACCCTGTATATCTTGAAGGAGAAAGACCCAGGCCTTTGGGACCTAGAGAGGGTAAAAGTAGCCATTGCAATACAGGGAGCTGGGTTATGGTGGGGGGTACACTTGGGCAGTGGGCATGGTGCCAGGCCCCAGGCCACTATTTTCCAGCATCCCTCCTCTCTCCAGGTGCAAAGAGCAGAATATGTGCAATGTCCCCATCTCACCTTCCGGGCCCACCCCCAGCCTTTAGGTGCCTGCCCTAGAGCTAAATACCCCCTTCCAAGTGGGGCTGTGGGTTCTTCCCTGACTTAGTGGAATCCTTTATGTCAAAGTGAATAACTTTGTCAATAAATTTTCTCCAAATGGGGGGCTTGAGAGGACAATCTGGGGAACCCCTGACACTTCAAAGCATGAGGTATCCACAATGCAAGGCTCCGGGGGAACTGTAGGTGCTCCGGGGAACCTTATTGAGCTCCTAAAGGGCATTTGGAGTTCTAGTAAAATAAAGTTTTTTGTTTTTATCACTTTTTTCCCCTCTCTTTTCTTTTCCCTTAAATTCTTGACTGCCTTCCCTTCTCTCTTCTGTGAGCCTTCTCTTCCCCACACTGCGGGGACTGTGGATGGGGAAGCTGTGGCACCACAGGGCCCTAGGCCAGCATGTGTTCCCTCCTGGGGTCCAGAGTGAGGTTCCCCCTTTGTCTCCCAGCCTCAGTGGGCCAAGGGCCTTGAGGCAGAGTAGGTAGGGCTTGGGAAGTTGGCTGTAGGTGGGGAGTGACTGGACACTGGTTGCTGGATTAGGTAGTGGGTACTCTGGGGGACTTGCACACGAGCCTTTTCACTAGGGTGTGCATGTCTTTTCCCTCATTTACTGATGATACAGGACGATGCTGGTCCTCGCACACCACTAGGCGTGAGCCTGGAGAACACCCCACAGTGGTGGAGGGTTTGTGCTGGTCCATCCTTTCCCTCTCTCTCTCTCTTTTTTTTTTTTTTTTTTTTTTTTTTTTTGTGGGTTGGTTGGTTTGTTTTGTGCAATAAAGGCTAACTGAGGAGGGGGCTGGCTGGGGCCTTGTGGCAGTTTTTCTTTATGTGAGGTTTGCTGACCCACTCAGGAAGAGACTAGTTTTCCAGGGGCCAGATCTCAGGGGCTATGTGCAGAGCAGACTAGACCCTTGGGAAGTTCCTGGTCTAACTGGTAAGGTCAGGGTCAGGTGAGTCCACCAGCTGCCTGGAGCTTAGTAGACACACAAGTACATTCACTGCCAGGCAGGGACCCACAGCTGGCAGTTGCAGGGGAGTCTGCTGGGAAGGCTTGTCAGAAAATGAAGCTGGTGGCAGATGGTGCTGAGGGGAGAGGGGCTCTTGCGGTGCCAAAGATGGGAGAAGAGTCTTTACTCTGGCCGGGGGTCTTTTCTAGCCTCAGAGGAATAGATTGTGAACACTCTGGGGCCATCATGTACTCAGTGTCTACAAGAATGACCCCTTGCTGTTTCCCCCCAAAATATGAGTCCGGAGTCTGTAAAACTAGTTGGTTTTTTGGCTCTTTGCCTTTTAAGAGGCTCAGAATGCAGGTAGGGGTCCAGATAACCCATGAACATGTGGAGTTTTATTTAGTATCTTTCTGGGAGCCAGACTTCTTGGTATTCTGGAATATACACCCAGCCTACTTGGGAGCCTAGATGCCCTTACTCCAAATCAAACCAACACATGCAGGTTGGAAAACTGTTCATTCTTAAAAGCTTCCCGCCTATCCTTTCTGTAAATGTAGTAAAATTTAGAGAACAAGCCTTAGAAAGTAACCCCCCACCCCCAGAAGACATTGTCTTTGCCTCTTTTGACTGTTGTGTCATTTTGGCTCTGACTGGCAGAAGGTGCACCCAGAGAACCCTAGAGAGGACCATTGGCATGGGAAGTGTATAAGTGGACCCTGGGGTGGCATGTGGGCTTGGAACCAAGGGACCATCCAGCCGTAATCCAGAATGAGGACATCGCACATGTCACTGGGATGGTTCGCCTGCCATGTGACTTCTGCCCCTTTCCTTTCACTCCCTGTCGTCTTGCTGCACAGGCACAGAAGGTGAATGTGCCGGGCTGGGGTCTGCTGAAACAGCCACTCACCTCTCCCACCTGTGCCATTCTGAGGATGAATGCCTCTTTATTGAGCTTTGGCTTCCTATTCTTCCATTAATTTTAAGCCAAAATGTTGGGCAAATGCAATTCTCACAATCTCAAGGTGAGCAGAGCTCGGCATTTGTCACCCCACGCCAGCAGGGGCATCCTTCCTGCTGTGTATGTACCTGTTGGGCCAGGGCTGTGGCTTCTATGAAATGAGCAGTGACAGCCAGCCCCGTGGGGCTGGGGTAGCAAGAGGGCCAGTAAGCATTGTCCGTCTTTGGAGCTCATGGGGATAAGGCTGCATTTCCAGATGCCCACACCACCTTATCTTCACTGTCCTCCTGCTCACTGTCCCTTGGTGTCTGAGGGTAGATGCTCGCTCGGCATCCCACTAGGGAGCTGTGGGGATTTTTTTATAGATCCAGCTTCTCGATTTTTCCCACCATTGTCCCCATCCCCCCAGTGTTGGTACTTCTGCCCCCTTCCTCCCCTCCCCCCTTCTCTTGGGTCCTGAGTGCAGAGCCCTCTGGAAACAAAAGGAATGAGGAGAGACTTCCCCTTCGTTTAGATCTGCCTCTGCCCCTGCCTCCACTCTGGGCCCCCAGGTCTGATGCTAATTTGTTAATCTAGGATCTTACGAGTTATTTCTCGTAATCTTTTGGGAACCAAACATCTGCAGTTATGGGTTTTCATAGTTGGGGATGCTTTTTATAATTTTTTCTGTTTGCTCTCAGAGGCTGAGATTTCTAGTACAAAGTAGCTCTCTTTCACATTTGGGTCGGGAGGAAGCAGCATGAGGGTATTATGTGATCTTTGGTGTTAGGATTGGGTTCAGAGCCATCCAGTTCCCTCACTGGCTCCGATTCTTGGGCATGGTATTTAACCTCTGTGAGTGACTTCAGTTTCTTCATCTGACAGCAAGGGTGGTTATGAAAATTAAATGACTATGTGAACGTAAGAGGCACAAAAGAAGGAATAACTATTACCATACATATTGAGTAGTGTTCTTTTTGTCTATGGAATGACCTGTACCTCAGCCAACAAACATTAATTGCAGATCTGTCCTCCCTCTGGCCCTGTGGAGGTTTATGAAGCAAAGGTAGCATGCCCGAGAGACTCTGGGTCTATGTGGGGGGAATGCTAACATTTATGAAGATATTAGGAAACAGAGACAAGTTCTGTGTATAGACTCAGTTAGGGGAATTTAAGGGTGGCTGAACATTCAGGACCAGGGTGGTTAGGAGAGGCCTCAAAGATGAGGAGGAAGGAGGGTGGCCATGAGCAGGACCCTGAAGGGAGGTTGGGTACTGACCAGCAGAGAGGAAGGTGGCAATACTTGGCTCTAGTGTCCAAAAGCTCCAGCTCCCCTTCTGTTGGAACCTGGAGCAATACCTTTGACCCTGTGGTGAGCTCTCAACCATGCAGACCTGCTTGTTCTGAGATTTATTCAGGAGATGGTTTTCATTCCAGGCTTGTTTTTCCCTCTGCTGCCCAGAATATTCTTGGAAAAATTTTGTTTTAATTTTATACTGGATCAAAAATAATGAGAAGCAAATCTACAGCCAGTGTGAAAGCCCAGACCCATGGAAGACTTTCGGGTTCCCAGGGCTATGTGTTCTTTTCTCGCGCTTCATTTATGGTAGCTTATTTCCTGGTTCTGGAATGACAGACATTAGGGCTGGAGGAGACCAGTCCAGCTGCCACCTGCATCATACCGAGGTGGAAACCCTGGTCTCAGAGGCCAAGCCATTGAGTGGCAGGACCGGAAGCAGCCAGAGTTCTTATCACCCCACTGTGTTGGAGAAGGGTGATGGGGGGGGAGGGCCTGACCTAGGCCAGAGGTTAGATGCAGTTTGGATCCATCACCTCCACCTGGTTCTCCAGAGCCTGGAAGGCTACCTTCTTTAGTCTAGGGCTTACTAATGGGGTGAATTGAAATGTTCAACAAAAGAGTCTAAGGGATTTCCCATCTGCCCCTCTGTATGACGGCACTTTCTGCAGTTATGTCTTCTTCGTGGTGAGGTGAAAGCATTCGAATTTCTCTCCCAAACTTTATGCATTTTTCCAGCTGAGTGCTAAGCCTGGTCCTCGAACACACCCACAGTGGACCTGTTCCTACCCTTTGCCATGATCCAGGTTAGGTTCCCATTGGATACTTACATACTAGTGTCAGCAGAGTGACCGTTTGCTTAGCCACTTGGTTGCTGACCTCGTGGAAATGAATATGTAAATGAGGAGGCCTGGAAATGAATATGTAAATGAGGAGGCCACAGGTTGTTTCAGAGTGCCTGGAGGAACACAGCCCTGACCCTGTGACTTACCCCTTAGCGCACCCAGAAGCTGGTCTTCACAGTGCAGCCTCCTGGTGGGAATGATACAGTTAATGCAATTGCTACTGACTTTACCCCATGGCCTTTCGGTACTGTTTTAGGGAGTTCTTAGTTGTGACTGGACAACCACCTAGGTTTCCTACTGGTCTTAGATGACCACAGGCCCTCAGCCCCTCCTCCGGTGGGCCCTCTGGTTATCCCAGGCAGAGAATGCCTTGGTCTTCCTTTGCTTTTGCTATTGCTCCTAACCAGTCCTTTGCTAGCGCAGGCTTGGAATATTAACTAGACCCTCTCTGTGGCACAAATACATTTTACACTAGATAGCTTTGTTAATCTTTTTTTTTTAAGATTGTATTTATTTATTTGAGAGAGAGAGAGAGTGTGTGCAGGAGCAGAGGGATGAGCAGATGGAAAGGCAGAGGGAGAAGCAGGGAGTCTTGACACAGAGCTCAATCCCACAACCCCAGGATCAAGACCAGAGGCTTAACCGACTGAGCCACCTAGGCACCCCAGCTTTGTTAATCTTAAAGCCCAGCCTGACTGCCTCACTCCACCTTCAGAAACCTTCAGTGGCTCCCTGCTTCACACAGGACAACCTTAACCTGAAGCTCCAGGGCCCGCATAATCTGACCTCCAAGCCAGAGAGATGGGTTCACTTATTATTCTTGAACCCAAAGTACACACTTTGCTCTCTGTATTTGACTGTGAGTTTATCCTCTCCTGGAATATTCTTCACTTGCCTCTTTGACTAACAAGTCCTTCTATCCTTAAATATTTGCTCAGGGAATTCATTAAGTTCCCAATACCTGTCAGGCGCTGCCCCAACATGGAAGCAGCCTCTGACCTCTTCAGCTTCAAATTCTTGTCCTTGTTCCAACTTCTGTAGCAATTAGTCCCTGCAGAATTCTTTTGGTGGCGACAAATCATTTATTATTATGGAATGTTTTTATCTTTTGTTTCATTTTCTTTATGGTAAAATTTTAAATCTATAACTACATTGAAAAAACTTCAGAGGAAGGACGTGCCTGATGCCTCTATTTTCTCACGGTGTTGGTTCCAGAACTAGCTGATAACAAAGTCCCTTTGGGAACCTTGTTTGCAAAATAATGCGTGCCTCCCCCGCCGCCAGCCCAGATTACCTGGGTGGGGTCAGAGAATCTCTGTTTTTCCAGAACCCCCCGGGTGTTTCTTGTGTCAACCAGATTTGGGATCATCACGGGGTGTTTCTTGTGTCAACCAGATTTTCAATCATCACCATCAACTATGGTGGATTTTTCATTATGTAATTATTTCTGTGTGTTTTTGTGTATTTATGTAATTATTTCCATGTATTTTGTATGTTAGGAAGGACTGTTAAAATGAACAGAAACCAACTCAGGCTAGCTAATGAGGAAAAGAAAGGTAATTGTGTGGTGAAAGGAGATGACATTGCATATTTTCTTGATTCCAAGTTACCTTAGGCTGTTAAGATTCCTATCACTGTATAGTTTCTCAGGAATAAAACACTTACTTTAATATACACAATTTTAGAAAATTTTCTGAATTACAGTATGCCTTTATTCATGAAAGTGTATGCCACTTTCCTCATTATCACAATCAAAATACTGAACCTTCTGAATTGTGTTTGTCTCTTATAGTTACACATGATTTCAAGAAGAAATGCTGTTTTTCATAATCTGTGTTCACGAGTTTTGAATGTTTACTCCTTGAATTCCTGGGATAAGTTCTTGGGTAAATGCTTGGTCATGACATATATGTACGGTTTAAAAAAAATACCCTGTTGACTTTGATTTTCTAATGTTTTATTGGATTTATTGCATTTATGGTCTTAAGTGAGAAC
Organism: Ailuropoda melanoleuca; assembly: GCF_002007445.2. NCBI lineage: Eukaryota > Metazoa > Chordata > Mammalia > Carnivora > Ursidae > Ailuropoda > Ailuropoda melanoleuca. The sequence continues at coordinate 65,704,857 of NC_048218.1, read as the reverse complement.
CATAACTGTTGTCTTTGCTGGCCTTGCCAGTTTTGTATGTGACCGTGATTGTGACATCTTTGGCCCCTTGAGGGTTAACAGAATAATTCTGAGGAAGGTGAAATTATACCAGAGCTTTATCTACATTTCCTTTAGGTCAAACTTAAATAGTTCAGGTTTTTCTAGAAGTAAATCATGTTGCTGAAAGTCAAATATCTTCTGAAAGTTAACCGGAAGCTTAGAAAAAAATTATTGTTCCTTAACCAACTGATCATAGGTTGCACATGAATCAGTCATACCAAATTTTCCTAGCTTTGAAAAATCTATACTTTATTCTGTTAAAATTGGCAGTCCTTGCTGCTGTTTGATTCCCTTGCTTGACAAGTGGCAGGCGTTGTTTTATACACACAGTAACTTTTCTTTGCAATGCTGCCTCATGACGAAATCTTTTTAGAGATTTTTTTTTCTTTCTCATTTTAAAAAAATTGTGGTATGATTGACATGCAATAAAATCTGCCCGTTTTAGGGTACAGTTCTGGGTTTTGACAGCATATATAGTCCTATAAGAACCACCACAATCAATATGCCGGATTCCATTTCCCAGAAGATTGCCTCCTGTGCTTTTGTAGTCAGCCCTTCCTCTCTGGGAAGACCCTAGGAGCCACTGACCTGTTTTCTGTCCCTATGGTTTTGCCTTTTTCGGGATGTCATATAAATGGAGCCCTATGATATGCAGCCTTTTTAGTTTGCCTTCTTTTACTTAGCGCGAGGTGTTTGAGATTCTTCCATGTTCTTGGATGGTCCATAGGTTGCCCCTTTTGGTTGCTGAGTTTTATTTTATTGTGTGGATGTACCACGAGGTATTTATTCACACCTGAAGGACATTTGGGTTGTTTCCAGTTTGGGGTGATAATGAATAATTCACTATAAATATTAGTATACAGGTTTTTTTTTTTTTTTAAGATTTTATTTATTTATTTGACAGAGATAGAGACAGCCAGCGAGAGAGGGAACACAAGCAGAGGGAGTGGGAGAGGAAGAAGCAGGCTCATAGCAGAAGAGCCTGATGTGGGGCTCGATCCGGCAACGCCGGGATCACGCCCTGAGCCGAAGGCAGACGCTTAACCGCTGTGCCACCCAGGCGCCCCAGTATACAGGTTTTTATGTGAACATGGATTTTCATTTCCCTTGGGTGAATACCTAGGAGTGAGATTACTGGGGGATTACTGGGAGTATGGTAAGTGTATTATAATAACATGTCAAACTGTCTTCCCAAGAGGCTGTACCATTATGCATTCCCATTAGCAGTGTACGGGGGTGTAGTTTCCACATCCTTGTCAGCACTTAGTATTTGCCAGGTTTTAACAATTTTAGATATTCTAGTACGTATAGCTTTATCATTGGGGGTTTAATTTGCATTTCCTTAAAGACTACTGATGTCGAGCATCTTTGTTATTTGGCTTGTTTGCTATTTCTTTCTTTTTTTTTTTTTTTTTAAAGATTTTATTTATTTGACAGACAGCCAGTGAGAGAGGGAACACAAGCAGGGGGAGTGGGAGAGGAAGAAGCAGGCTCATTGCAGAGGAGCCTGATGTGGGGCTCGATCCCAGAAACCCGGCATCACGCCCTGAGCTGAAGGCAGAAGCTTAACGACTGCGCCACCCAGGTGCCCCTGTTTGCTATTTCTATTATCTACTTTGGTGAAGTATCTGTTTAAATCTTTTGCCTGGGTTCTATTGGATTGTCTCCTTCTTAAGGTGGGGATTTGAGATATATATAATTATTTTATATTCTGAACGTGAGTCCTTCATCAGGTACCTGTTTGGCAAATATTTTCTGATTGTCTGTGGCTTGTCTTTTCATTCTCTCAACAATGTCTATTACTGTGGAGCAGAAGATTTTAATTTTAATGAAGTCTGGTTTATCAATTTTTAAAAATGTATTCTTTTGGTGTTGTATCTGAGAACTATTTACCTAATACAAGGTCATTAAGATTTTCTCCAATACTAAGTGTTTATTTTAATTCCAGTTAGTTAACATGTAGTGTTCTCTTAGTTTCAGGTGTACAGTATAGTGATTCGACAATTCTGTGCACCACCGGGTCCTCATCATGACAAGTGCCCTCCTTCATCCCCATCACCTGTTTCACTCAGCCCCCCCACCTCCCCTCTGGTAACAGCTAGTTTGTGGTTACTACTATAGAGAAGCTCTTAACCTATAGGTAAGAACCTGTTTCTTAGTTTGTCCGTCTCTCTCTTTTTTCCTTTGCTTGTTTGTTTTGTTTCTTAAATTCCACATATGAGTGAAATCATATGGTATTTGTCTTTCTCTGACTTATTTCCCTTAGTATTATATTCTCTAGCTCCATTTTTGTTGTTGCAAATGGCAAGATTTCATTCTTTTTCTATGGCCAAATAATATTCCATTGTATTTATATACCACATCTTTATCCATTCATCAATCGATGGACACTTAAGCTGCTTCCATATCTTGGCTATTGTAAATAATGCTGCTATAAACGTAGGGGTGCATGTATCCCTTTGACTTAGTGTTTTTGTATTTGGGTAAATACCGAGTAGCGCAGTTGCTGGATTGTAAGGTAGTTCTATTTTTAGCTTTTTGAGGAACCTCCATACTGTTTTCTACAGTGACTTCAGCAGTTTGCATTCCCACCAACTGTGCACAAGTGTTCCTTTCGCTCCACATCCTCACCAACACCTGTTGTTTCTTGTGTTGTTGATTTTAGGCAGTCTGACAGGTGGGAGTGATACCTCATTGTAGTTTTGATTTGCATTTCCCTGATGGCTGAGTGATGTTGAGCATCTTTTCATGTGTCTGTTGGCCATCTGCATGTCTTTAGAGACATGTCTGTTTATGTCTCCTGCCCATTTTTAATCAGATTATTTGTTTTTTGGTGTTGAGTTTTATAAATTCTTCTCTTTGCATACTAACCCTTTATTGGATATTTCATTTGGAAATATTTCTCCCATTCAGTAGGTTGCCTTTTAGTTTTGTTGATTGTTTCCTTCACTGTGCAGAAGCTTTTCATTTTGATGAAGTCCCAATAGTTTATTTTTGCCTCTGTTTCCCTTCCTCAGGAGACGTATCTAGTAAGAAGTTGCTATGGCGATGTCAAAGAGGTTACTGTCTGTGTTCTCCCCTAGGATTTTTATGGTTTGGGATCTAACAGTTAGGTACTTAATCCATTTTGAATTTATTTTTGTGTATGATGAAAGAAAATGGTTCAGTTTCTCTCTTTTGCTTGTTGCTGTCCAGTTTCCCTAATACTGTTTGTTGAAGAGGCTGTCCTTTTGCCTTTGGCTTTTCTCTCCTGCTTTGTTGACGATTAATTGACCATATAATTGTGGGTTTATTTCTGGGTTTTCTGTTACATTGATATATGTATCTATTATGGTGCCAGTAATATACTGTTTTGATCACTACAGCTTTGTAATGTAACTTGATGTCTGGAATTGTGATGCCTCCAGCTTTGCTTTTCTTTTTCAAGATTGCTTTAGCTATTCAGGGTTTTTGTGCTTCCATACAAATTTTGGGATTGCTTTTTTTTAGTTTGGTGAAAAATGCTGTTGTAGTTTGATAGGGATTGCGTTAAATGTGTAGATTGCTTTGGGTAGTATAGACATTTTAACAATATTTGTTTTTCCAATCCATGAGCAGTGGAATGTGTTTTCATTTCTTTGTGTTGTCTTAAATTTCTTTCATCAGTGTTTTATAGTTTTTAGAGTACAACTCATTCATCTCTTTGATTAAGTTTATTCCTAGGTATTTTATTGTTTTTGGTACAGTTATAAATAGGGTTGTTTCTTAATTTCTTTCTGCTGCTTCAATATTGGTGTATAGAAATGCAACAGATTTCTGTATGTGGATTTTGTATCCTGCAACTTTACTGAATTCGTTTATGAGTTCTAGCAATTTTTTGTTGGAGTCTTCAGGGTTTCCTTTATATAGTATCATGTTATCTGCAACTAGTGAAAGTTTTACTACTTGATTGATTTAGATACCTTTTATTTCTTTGTGTTTGTCTGATTGCTGTGGCTAGGACTTCCAGTACCATGTTGAATATAAATGGTGAGAGTGGACATCCTTGTCTTGTTCTTGACCTTAGGGGAAAAGCTCTCAGTTTTTCCCCATTAAGGATGACGTTAGCTGTGAATATGTCATATATGGCATTTATTATGTTGCAGTACGTTCCCTCTAAGTCTGCTTTTGTTGAGGGCTTTTGTGAATGGGTGTTGTACTATGTCAGATGATTTTTCTGTGTCTGTTGAAATGATCACGTTTCTTATCTTTCTCTTATTGATGTGATGTATCACATTGATTGATTTGTGAATATTGAACCACCCTTGCATCCCAGGAATAAATCCCACTTGATTGTGGCGAATGATTTTTTTTTTTTAATGTATTGTCGAATTTAATTTGCTAGTATTTTGTTAAGGATTTTTGCATCTATGTTCATGAGAGATATTGGACTGTAGTTCCGTTTTTTTGTGGTGTCTTTATCTGGTTTTGATATCAGACTAATGCAGGTCGCATAGAATGAATTTCAAAGTTTTCCTTCCTTTTCTGTTTTTTGAAATAGTTTGAGAATAGGTATTTATTCTTCTTTAAATGTCTCGTCGAGTTCCTCAGTGAAGCCATCTGGTCCTAGACTTTTGTTTGTTGGAAGTTTTTTGATTACTGATTTAATTTCTTTTTGATTATCAGTCTGTTCAAATTTTCTCTTTCTTCCTGTTTCAGTTTTGGTAGTTTATATGTTTCTAGGAATTTTTCCATTTCTTATAGCTTGTCCAATTTGTTGGCATATAGTTTTTCATAATATTCTCTTGTAATTGTTTGTATTTCTGTGATGTTGGCTGTTATTTTTCCTCTCTCATTTGTTATTTTATTTATTTGAGTCCTTTCTCTTTTTTTCTTGTTAAGTCTGGCTAGAGGTTTATAAAACTTTATTGTTTTTTTCCCAGAGAACCAGCTCCTGGTTTCACTGATCTGTTCTCTTGTTTTTGTAGTTTCTATATCATTGATTTCTGCTCTAATCTTTATTATTTCCTTCCTTCTGCTGGCTTTAGGTTTTGTTTTTTGTTCTTTTTCTAACTCCTCTAGGTGTAAGGTTACGTTGTTTATTTGGCATTTTTCTTGCTTCCTGAGGAAGGCCTGTGTTGCTATATAGTTCTCTCTTAGAACACTTTTGCTACATCCTAAAGATTTTGGACCTTTGTGTCCATTTTCATTTTGATGGTTTCTGTGTAGTTTTTAATTTCTTCTTTTATTTCCTGGTTGTCTCATTTATTGTTTAGTAGCATGTTATCTAACTTCCATGTATTTGTGGTCTTTCCAAATTTTTTCTTGTGATTGACTTCAAGTTTCATGCATTGTGGTTAGAAAAGATGCATGGTATGAGTTCGATCTTCTTAAATTTGTTGAGGCTTGTTTTGTAAGCTAATATGTGATCTCTTCTGGAGAATGTACCATGTGCACTTGAAAAGAATGTGTATTCTGTTGTTTTAGGATGTAATGTTCTGAATATATCTGTTAAATCCTTCTGTTTCAGTATGTCATTCAATGCCATTGTTTCCTTGTTAATTTTCCCTTGAAGTGATCTGTCCTTTGATGTAAGTGGGGTGTTAAAGTCCCCTACTATTATTGTGTTATTATCAACAAGTTCCTTTATATTTGTTATTGTTTTATATGTTTGGGTGCTCCCAAACTGGGGGCATAAATATTTATAATTGTTTTATCTTCTTGTTGGATTGTTCCCTTTGTGATTATACAGTGTCCCTCTTTGTCTCTTATTACAGTCTTTGTTTTAAAGTCTGTTTCGTCCGATGTAAGTATTGCTACTCAGCTTTCTTTTGACATCCATTTGCATGAAAAATATTTCTCCACCCCTCACTTTCAATCTGCAGGTGTCTTTAGGTCTGAAATAAGTCTCTTGTAGGCAGCATATAAATGGGTCTTGTATTTTAATCCATTCTGTCACCCTATGTCTTTTAATTGGAGCATTTAGTTCATTTACATTCAAAGTAATTATTGAGATATATATATGTATATATACACATATGTGTGTATATATATATATAGTCATGTTATTATTTATTTTGTGATTGTTTCTGAAAGTGTTCTCTGATCCTTTCTTGTCTTTCTGTCTTTCATGTTCTGCTGATTTTCTTTACTGATATATTTGGATTTCTTTCTCTTTATTCTTTGCATATTTATTAGTGGTTCTTGATACATGGTTACCATTAGGTTTGTATATAACATTTTCTGCATATAGCAGTCTGTATTAAGTTGATGGTTGTTTAAGTTTGAACCCATCCTTAACTCCTTTCCTTCCCATGTTTTAGGTATATGTTGTTATATTTTATATCCTTTTATTTTGTGAGTTCCTTGACTGACTTTTTACAGAAATAACCATTTTTTAAGTCAAGCAGAGAAAGACAATTATCATATAATTTCTCTCATCTATGGAACATAAGAACTAGGAAGATCGGTAGGGGAAGAAAGGGATAAAGAAAGGGGGGGGTAATCAGAAGGGGGAATGAAACATGAGAGACTATGGACTCTGAGAAACAAACAGGGCTTCAGAGGGGAGGGGGTGGGGGAATGGGATAGGCTGGTGATGGGTAGTAAGGAGGGCACGTATTGCATGGTGCACTGGGTGTTATACGCAACTAATGAATCATCGAACTTTACATCAAAAACCAGGGATGTACTGTATGGTGACTAACATAATATAATAAAAAAAACATTAAAAAAAAGAAAAAAAAAGAAATAACCATTTTTTACTGGTTTTGTGTTTCCTACATTTATACTGTCACTTTTGGTTTCTCCTTCCCACTGAAGGACTCCCCTTTAATATTTCTTGTAGGGCTGGTTTAGTGGTCATAAACTCCTTTAGTTTTTGTTTGTCTGGGAAACTTTTTATCTCTCCTTCTATTCTGAATGATAGCCTTTCTGGGTGGAATATTTTTGGCTGCAGATTTTTCTTATTCATCACATTGAATATATCATGCCACTCCCCTCTGGCTTGCAAAGTTTCTGCTGAAAAATCTCCAGGTAGCCTTACGGTTTTTCCTTTATAAGTTAATGTCTTTTGTGTTGTTGCTTATAAATTTTTACTTTTTCACTATATATTGTCAATTCAATACTGTATGTCTCGGTGTAGATCTACTTTTGTTGATTTATTGGGAGTTCTCTCTGCCTCGTGGATCTGGATGTCTGTTTCCTACCTGAAATTAGGGAAGTTTACAGCTATTAATTTTTCAAATAAATTTTCTGCCCCCTTTTCTCTCTCTTCTTCTGGGACTCCTGTAATACAAATGTCACTATATTTGATGCAGTAACTGAGTTCCTTAAGTCAACTCTTGTTTTGCACAATTCTTTTCTCTCTCTTTTGTTTGACTTGATTACTTTCCATTACTCTGTCTTCTAAGTCACTAATTTGTTCCTCTGCTTTTTCCATCCCACTGTTCATTCCATCTAGTGTGTTTCTCATTTCATTTGTCAAGCCCTTTATATCTGTATGTTATTCCTTATCTCTGTGTTAAGAGTCTCATTCCTGTCTTCTACTCTTTTCTCAAGTCCAGTGAGTATCTTTATGATCATGCCATTAAATTCTCCATCAGGCGTATTATTTATATCTGTTTCCTTTAGATCTTGCCTGTGGCCTTGTCCTAGTCTTTCATTTGGGATTAATTTCTCTGTCTTCTCATTTTGTCTAAGTCTCTGTGCCTGATTCTGTAAATTAGGAAAATCAGGTATGTCTTTGGTTCTTGAGGGTAAGGCTTTATGAAGAAGAGGTCCTGGGGCGCCTGGGTGGCACAGCGGTTAAGCGTCTGCCTTCGGCTCAGGGCGTGATCCCGGCATTACGGGATCGAGCCCCACATCAGGCTCCTCCGCTATGAGCCTGCTTCTTCCTCTCCCACTCCCCCTGCTTGTGTTCCCTCTCTCACTGGCTGTCTCTATCTCTGTCGAATAAATAAATAAAATCTTAAAAAAAAAAAAAAAAGAAAAAAAAAAGAAGAGGTCCTGTAGTGCCCTGCGTGTGGTATCCCCTGTTCCCCAGGGCCTGGCACTTTCAGGAGTGTCTCCAGTGTGTGGCATATGATGTGCTCTTTTGTCCTGGCTGCCTCATCCTTCAGGCCAGTCATCCACAGAGGCCCTCCTTTCCGGTTGTGGGCAGTGTTTTGGTTCCTGGACTGAATGTGGCACATTTTAACTAGGTGTGCTTTGGTCTGTGTTTGAAATGAGACCTGTCCCCACTGTCACTGGAACTAAGTCTCTGTAAAACTCCTGCATCAGAAGACATGGTGTGGGCAGGTGTTTGGGCAGGTCTTTTGTGGGAGGGGGCCCACTGTGCTGGTACTGAGGCAAGAGTGACTGGGAAGGGTGATTCTTCTGGAGTGTGGGGGAGAGAGAGATATGGCTTGGTGTAAGCAAGTTAGGTAGCGAAGTGTCAGTGCTGTGCTGGTTCCTACAGGTGGCTCTCTCTGTTTTTGCTGAGGGTTAGGGCAGGGAAATGGTGTCAGCCAGTTCCTTTGTTCCCGGAGGGGTCTCTCTGTGAATGCTGCCTCTGTGGGACTGTTCTCTGAGATAAGCAAATAACCTCCCCACTGTGTGCCCAAGGCGTTCTTCAGAAAGCTGTTTCCATGCTGTATGTCCTTGGGTTGTTTGCCTGCCTCTTCTCCAAAAGTAGCACAATGCCCTCTGGGCTCTTAAATTCCCAGCTTTAAGCCCTGCTGGTTGCAGGAACTCAAAATTTGGCCTCTCTCACTTTCCAAGCCAACTGCCATGGGGATTCATTTTCCCCGGGTACTCCCGTGAGTGCTGGTCTCTCTCTCCCCTTTCTCTGTAAGCACAGCTCCCTCCCCACTGCAGCGTTTCTCTCCCATACGTGTCTCCGCTCTTCCCACCTTTTTTGGGTGGCCTCTTCTCTTCCTTTGCTTGTGGAGTTTGTTCTGCCAGTCTTCGGGGCAATTTCTGGGGTATGGAGGATGATTTGCTGTCTGGGGTGATTAGGTTGGGAAGGTGAACATGGAGGTGGAGAACAAGTTTGTCCACCTCCAGGCATTTATTATGAGAGCTTTAGTAAAAGCATGTGCCAGATTCTTGCAGAGTGCCCTGAGGCCTCTGCTTGTGGGTGGGACCAGTGGGAAGGAGGAGCGGAAGTCAGGGCTTGGACTCCTTCCCTCAGGAAGGCAGTGGTCCGTTCTTCCAGCGCTGATAGGCTGGGGTCCCACGGCTCATCTCCCTCCCACCCGATCTGTAGAGCCAGGGGTAGAGGAAGTTGCGCCTGCTGCAGTTTCAGGGGCGAGAGGGCTTCCGCCCCATGGCTCAGAGCAGGGTGGCAAACTTTCTCTGTAAAGAGCTGATGGTAAATATTTTCGGCTCTGCAGGCTGTTCCTCCTCTGTCATAAGTACTCAGTACTTCCTGCCACTGTAGCAGGAAAGTGCCACATATAATATGTAAATGAGTGGGCGTGGCTGTGTTTTCAATAAAACTGTTTATAAAAACAGACAGCAGACTGGATTTGGCTGGAGTGTGCCTACCCCTGCTTTCGTTAATGGTGAATTACGTGGGTTGCTTTTCAGATGTTGAACCGGCTTTGCAATCTCTAGATAAACTCCACTTAGTTTAGAGCATCTGGTCTGTACCTGATCCAGTCTTTGTTTCTTAGCTTGTGTTGTCACTGAGCTGGGAGCTTCTGGGGAAAAGGGCCTCAGTAGTACCACCTCCCCTCTCCCATCAGGCATGTATTGGATGGCTCAAAACGTTTATGGCTGGATGGAAACAGCCATGCACGTTAATGGTGCCTCTGCCGAACTCCCTTTATAGTTTTTCAGGGGCCCAGAGGAAATGGAGGTGGCATGGAGGAGTTGGGCCCAAGTGCTGTCACTGCAGGCACAGGCTTGTCTCTCATTTTGGAGACCATTTTGGAAACGTGACTTAAGTTTGGTCTGTGGGGAGCTGCTTCCTAATTACTCTCCTTTTCCTGAGGGTTGTGTTTGGTACAGTGGCTGCCAGGCCCAGAACTCAGACAGCCAGATGCTGCCCCAGGGCTTCCAAAAGGGCTTGACTGACCCTTTTCCTGGGCCACGGTCTCCTACAGAGGGGCATCCTGTGTGTGTGAGAGGTGGAGCAGAAGGGCCTGGCCCATCCTGTTCCTGAACGTGAACACTTAAGACCTTCCTGGGTGTGGTCAGCTATGTGTTGACCACGTAGTGCCGTGGTGGGCTGCAGCAGACAGATTTCGTGCAGGTGGATTGCAGAGTCCATCTTGGCTGCGTTTCCTCATTGATTAGGAGAGCTGGATGTATGCTAGATGGGGGAGGGACTGGGCTCTGCCACTAACAGACGCAGTTTTGAATCCCAGCTCAACAACTTATGAGATGGTTGACCCTGGGAAATTATTTAGCTACTCGGAACTTTTATTTCCTCATGTCTAACATGGAGATGCTCACAACATCCCAACATTGTGAGGTTTACATGAAGCCCCTCACTCTCTCTCCCAGGCTGGGGTAGAAGAGGGGGTACTTTGAAGGATACAAAATAGGGAATATGGGCAAGTCTATGGAGAAATGCCAGACAAATTGCAAACACTATGAGAAAATCCACTAGAAGACTAGGGTGTGGAGAGGGCGTGTCAGCCACTTTCTCCCTCCTCAGTTATTTCTGGACTGGAGGATGAGTAGGGGTGATTCAGGAGCCCAGGCTCTTGATTTTGCTCTGGAGCAAGGAGGAGCTAATTGCCAGGTCTGGGTGATGCTTTGGATTGTCTGGCCCTCCTATCTTTCTTTTTTTAGCGTGACTCACTGGGGTGGCAATGGGGTCGTGGGACTGTGCCAGACCCCAGTCAGTGGAACCAGTGGTGTAATTGCCTGGGATCTGATGGTGCCAGGCCCCTGGGACCTGGTGACAAAAAAGCCCCTCCTTTATGCATGTGTAGGCCCTTACTGCTGGCAGAACATGTTCCCACCGTCCTTACAACCACCCAGTGAGGGAAGGGCCAGGAGAGTCCTCTCCAAATGCCTCTCCCCCTTGCTCCCATGTCTTGGGGTGCTCTGGCGTCTTTGCAGTCCCCCTTTCTTGCAGAAAGTAAGTGAATTAAGGAGAATGCTACTTTGAGGCCCAGTCTGCACACCTTCTGGAGGAATCAGACCAGGGCTTTTGCTAGAGAACTCATAAAACTTGTTTAGGATCAGAAATAGACAAGGCTCCGATTTTGTCACTCTGTGGTAACTTTATATTATTGTATCTTAAAACAGCATTAAAACACAGATCTGCTTACAACATCCCTGGTTTAAAAAACAATGTTGAGTCTCTTCTACATAAAAGATAAAATTTTAAATAGTTCAACCTGGCATGCAAAATAGGCTACAGTTTAGACTCCTGCCACATACGGTATTTGGAGTGACCATTGAGTGGCTGTAAGTCCTTTTCATTTGGATAATGCTTTCAAGTTTATTTAGTGTTTTTGCACATTTTGCACTCAGTCTTTGTCAATCATTTGGTGGTGTTCTTGTTCCCATTTTATAGCTGATGGCCTGAAATTTAGGAAAATTAAAAAGAACTTGCCCAATTTCACGTGGCCAGCAATAGTCATGACTCTTAAGCAGAAGACATAAAATAGCAGTCACTTGCTGCTTTCCAGCTGTGTGACCTTTGAACATGTTTCTTTATCTCTAAAATAGGGATAATACAGGAACGTCATAATTTTTTCGTGAGGGTTATACCAGATGACCCAAGGGAAGTGCTTGGCATAATGCCTGCCATATACTAAGGGTTTACAAAATGTTAGGTATTATTATGGTACTCTCTTCTAACTGTTCTGCAATTAATGTTTCCAGTTTTTATCCCACTATTGTGAGTAACATAGCTATAATTATCTTTGTGCAAATGGTTTGTTTTTTTCTGTTGTGTCATTTCCTTGGACTGTATTCCAAGAACAGCATTACCAGGTCGAAAGGTATGATCCTTTTTATTTGCCTTTAGTCCATGTTGCCCAATGGCCTTTTAGTGGGATGATTCCCATTTAACAGGCCACTACTAGACCCATAAGAATGATCTGTCTCCCAGGGGTGGTACTTCCCTGAGACCTTTCAGAGGGCCCATCAGTCAGTCAGTCTTCATGAGGGTTAAAAACAGATTCTAACTGGTTGGAGCCAAACCTTATAACGTAGGTTGCTCCTACAGCAAGACACAGACCAACTGGTCAGCAAATTGTACTGAAAACACTGGGGATGGCTAGCCTCTCCTGGCTTTCTTCCGGGCTCTGTGGGAGGTCTTTGCATATAGGTAGGTCTGAAGGAGTGGGGGAGGCAGGAGCTGCTTCTGAGCTGTGGACCTGGAAATGCAGGGAGAAAGACTGCGTGTCCGTGGACCATGGCTCCAGACTTTTTATATAGGAGGGTGTACTAGTTTCTTAGTGCGGCCATAACAAAAGCACCGCAAACTGGGAGGCTTAAAACAACAGAAATTTATTCTTTCATAGCTGTGGAGGCCAGAAGTCTGACATAAATGTGTCAACAGGACCATGTTCCCTCTTCAGACTCTAGGGAAGAACACTTCCTTGACTCTTAGCTTCTGGATGGTGTGCTACCAATCCTTGGCATTTCCAGGCATTCTTTGGCTTCTACGTGCATCATCTAATCTCTGCCACCATCTTCATATGGCCTTCTCTTTGGGCGTGTGTCCAAATTTCATTCTTCTTGAAAGATACGAAGCATTGGATTAGGACCCACCCTAATCCAGTATGACCTCATTTTAACTTGATTACATTTGCAAAGACCCTAATTCCAAATAAGGCCTTTCACAGGTGGGTGGTGGAGTCGAGAGTTCAATATGACTTTTTGGAGGATACAAATTCAACCCACAACGGAGGGGTTAAGAAGAGAAAATGGAAAAGATCCATTTCCCACATCATAGTCTGCACTGTGGAGGGGGTGCTGCTGGAGACGTTAAGGGCAATGGTGGTGCCACTGGTGGGAATGCTGGCAATTGTCTGGGGCCAGTGCTGCTTCTGATCTGGGGTCCCCCCACCCCACCCACCTTGAGCATTGGTTCCAGACTGTACCTGGTAACTGCTGTGGAGGGTCAGGTGTATCTGGCCGGGGTGATGCAGCCAAGGGACAAAGAACTCAGTTACCCAAGGGAAAATGGCTTTCAAGGCACCAGTAGAGAGAAGAAAGAAGAGTGTGGGACTGGACAGATATGCAGATTTCATGTTAAGTCTTAGACCAGCTGGAACACCATGGCTTCAGCGTCTCCACTGAAGGATGAGGTGGCTCTGAGGGCCCTTCTCCTTTGGCATCACATCATCACTTGAGAGTTGACGTTTTAGAGAAGCCCCAGCTCCTTGACCCTATGGATTATTGTGAGGTCTGTATAAGCGACGTGGTATAAGCAGCTGATACAGGAAGGGGACAACCAGAGGGGGCCTGGTAATTCCCAGCCCAGGCCTCCAACAGGACTTTCACCTTCTCCATGAGGTCTTTCCTGGCTACTCTTTCTAAAATTTCACCCCTACCCCCAATATTGCATGTCCCCTCTCCTGGTTTTCATTTTTCTCCTTGTACTTAACCCCTATCCAGCATGATTTCTGTTTTACCTATTTGTCCCGCTCATTGTCTCTTTTCCTCATTGTTTCTTTTCTCTACTAGACGGTAAGCTCCTAGAGAGCAGGGATTTTTATGTAATGGTAGAACAGCGACTGTCACATACCAGGCATTCAGTACATACTTGCTGAATGTTGACTAAGTGAAGATATTGTAAACTTGATAAGTGGGATAACATTTTAAAAGGGATATAATCTTGGAGGGGTGTCACTCTTTGTCAGCTGCAGGCCCCTAGCCTGGACTGCCCAGGGCCCTGCCATGAGTAGCTCCTGCTTCTGTGGTTGTTCCAGTTATCCTTGGCTGGTAACAAAACACCCCCAATCTTAGCAGCATGGAAGAGCATTTGTTTTGTTATGTTCAGGAGCTCTGTGGGCCGGGAATTTGAACAGTACACGGTGGGGATGACTTGGGAAGATGTGAATGGGTCATGTGCCTCGAATGGGTCATGTGCCTCTAATGGGTGGGAGCCGGAATCCTCTGGGAGTGTCTTCACTTAAAACCTGGTGCCTGGGCTCAGCAGGGTCCCATGTAGCCAGAGCGCCCACATGTGGCCTCTCCTTGTGGCTTGGGCTTCCTTGCAGCCTGGTGACTGGGTTTGTGGAGGGAGCGGCCCCAGAAGGAGATCTGGAGAACGAGCATTCTGTGAAAGCCAGATGGAAGCTGAGGGGTCTTTTATTACCTGACCTCAGAAGTCACAGAGTGTCCCTCTCCCCATACTCTCTTGGTGAAAGCAGTCCCAAGGCTGCCCACATTCAGCGGGGAGAGAACGTCAGCTCTCCCTACCTGGATAGGGGGACCGTCAGAGAGTTTGAGGCCATATTTTAGAACTGCTACAGGGATTGTACTACGGTCTCACCAGCCTCTGTCTGGAGTGAGATTTCTGGTGCTGCCACCTTCAGGCCAGGACTTACCGTGAGTTAGGAATCTTCCATCTCAGTCTTAGACTGATTGAGTTTCTTCAGGGTGGGCTGCGTCTTTTACCCCCTTTGCAGCCCATAGGAGATTATCTGGCACATCGTAAGTACTTAGCAAGTGAGTTAGAGAGTGAGTGAATGAAGGAACAAAGGGGTAGGTGCTTTCTGTGCAGTGTAGCCCTGTTGAGTGTCTGTGGGAGCCTGGGATCTTGGATCTTTCAAGGCCAGAAGTTGTTTTTTTGGTTTTTTCTTTCAACTTTTTAGATTCCAGTCAGTTAACCTACAGTGTAATAGTAGTTTCAGGTGCACAAGTTAGTGATTCAGCACTTACATACAACACCTGGTGCTCCTCATAACGAGTGCCCTCCTTAATCCCCATCACCCATCTGGCCCACCCCAGCCTCCCCTCTGGTAACCATCAGTTTGTTCTCTATAGTTAAGAGTCTGTTTCTTGGTTTTCCTCTCTCTTTTTTTTCCCATATGATCATTTGTTTTATTTCTGAAATTCCACATATGAGTGAAGTAATACGGTATTTGTCTTTCTCTGACTGACTTATTTCGCTTAGCTAATACTCTCTAGTTCCATCCATGTCATTGCAAATGGTGAGATTTCATTTTTTCGATGTCTGAGTAATATTCCATTGTATATGTATATACCACTTCTCCTTTTCCACTCATCAGTCGATGGACATTTGGGTTCTTTCCATAATTTGGCTGTTGTTGATAAACATCAAGATGCATGTATCCCCTCAAATTAGTATTTTTGTATCTTTGAGTAAATATCTAGTAGTGCAATTGCTGGGTCATAGGGTAGTTCCATTTTTAACTTTTAGAGAAACCTCCATACTGTTCTCCAGAGTGGCTGCGCCAGTTTGCATTCCCACCAACAGTGTTAAGAGGGTTCCCCTTTCTCCACATCCTCACCAACACCTGTTGCTTCTTGTGTTGTTAATTTTAGCCATTCTGACAGGTGTGAGGTGATTTCTTCTTGTGGTTTTGATTTGTATTTCCCTGATGATGAGTGATGTTGAGCATCTTTTCATGTGTCTGTTAAGGCTAAAAGTTTTCTGACCAGCTTCTGGTCTGCAGTATTCATTGCAGAACTGCTTAGACCAGTGGCTTGGCCTATAGCCACCCAAGAATAGATTCCTGGAGAGGAGGAAAGGGTATGGAGATGAGAGGTGTCTGTTGTGTCAAGGGTTAAGCAATAGTCTGGTTTGACTGTAGCAAAGCATTTCTGCATTTCTGTAGGGCTATAGTAGAATAAGGTTAGAAGTCCAGGGCGTTATTGCAGGCTGAGGGTTTAGAGGTTATAAGTTGATGGAGAGTTAAGCAGCAGGGTTCACATAGTAAGAACTGTGAACTAGGCACTTGACTGGGCTGTGATACTCAGGATGGATCAGAGTGGGGAGAACACCAGCGACAGGGAGGACAGGGGCTCTGCAATCCACATATGAGACCTGGGCCTGGCCCAGGCTAGAGATTACAGGAGAGCTAGCAAGGGGAGGGACGTGAGTGGTTGCAAAGGTGTCAGGTGTTGGAGACCAGGTTAGTGGTGACAGAAAAGAGAATAAACGATGATACAATAATCTTTTATTGTGGGTTCAGTTTTCTATAATTTTATTATGAAAAATTTCAAGTGTGCAGCCAACTTGAAACAAATGTAAAGTGAATACATACATATACCCTCCGCCCAGGTTCTAAAATTAACATCTTACTGTGTTTACGTTATCATCCACCTATATCTACCTATTTATATCTATTCATCCCTCTACCATCCTTCAGACCATCTTGTTTCTGTGACATGTTTCAAAGTAAGTTGCAGACATTGGTACATCTCCCTCTAAATACTTAAGCATGCATACCATCAATTTACATTCAATAGTTGTTTACATTTTTCTTTTGAGGTAATATTTATATACAGTCGAAGGTACACATCTTCAGCGTACCACTGTATGACTTTTGACAGTAGCGTGCACCTGTGCAGCCCAAGCCCCTTCAAGATTTGGACATTACCAGCAGCCCAGAAAGTTCCACCATATTTCTTCCTAATCAACCTCTGTCCACATTGACTAGAAGCAACCACTGCTCTGATTTTCAAATCATAGACTTGTGTCTTCCTTAGAACTTCATATAAATGGAATTGTATAGTTTGTACTGTTTGGTTTGCAGTTTCTTTCAGTGTAATGTTTTTGAGATTTCACCCATGTTGTTGTGTGAGTTAGTAGCTGGTTTCTTTGATTTCTGAGGAGTAGTCCATCATACGGCTATACCATGTTTTTGATTCTTCATTCATCTGTTGGCAGACACTGGGCTGTTTCCAGTTTGGGCTATTCCGAGTAAAGCAGCTATGAACATTCTTGTACAGGCCTTTTTTGGGTGGACATGTGTTTTCATTTTTCTGGGGTAAATACGGAGGAGGAAGGTATCACTGGGCCGTACAATAGGTCTAGGGTAAGTCTTGTAAGAAACTGCCAGAATGGTTGTACCATTTTTACATTTCCAAAAACAGCGTATGAGGGTCTGGTTGCTCCATATCCTCATCAATATTTGGTGCTGTCACTCTTTTTAATTTTAGCCATTTGCTGGAATGCAGTGTCCCAAAATGGCTCTAATTTACATTTCCCTAATGAGTAATCATATTAATCACTTTTTCATGTGCTCATTGACCGTCTGTATATCTTGCTTTTGGAAGTTTTGTTCAGATATTTTGCCCACTTAAAAAATCGTGTTGTCCTTTTATTACGGAATTGTCGGAATTCTTTATTTATTCTGAATGCCGGCTATTTGTCAGATACATGTTAAACAAATTTTTTTTCCTACTTGTGGCTCATCTATTCATTTTCTTATTGCTGTCTTTTGATGAACAGAAGGCTTAAATTTTGATGAGGTCTATTTTATCATTATTTTTGGCAAGGCTGTTTTTTTCTGTGTCCTCAAACTTTGGAAACCCCCACATCATAAAGGTCATCTTCTGCAAGCTTTATAGCTTTAGTTTTTAATGCTTAGTCTGTCGTCCATCTCCAGTTAATCTTTGTGTGAGATGTGAAGTGGGGAGGGGGGTCAAGATTCGGTTCCTCTTATGGGTATTCGGTTGTTCCTGCCCCATTTGTTGGAAAAATACCTTCCTTTTTGTTAGGTATTGTTTTTTCTTTATTTAAGATTTTATTTATTTATTTGTCAGGGAGAGAGAGCAAGAGCATGTGCGCGCACGGAGCGGCAGGCAGAGGGAGAAGCAGGCTCCCGCCGAACAAGGAGCCCTATGCGGGACTCAATCCCAGTACCCTGGGATCATGACCTGAGCCGAAGGCAGACGCTTAACCAACTGAGCCACCCAGGCGCCCCTGTTAGGTATTGTGTTTATCCTCATTTTGCTCATGGAGAAACTGAGATAGAGGTAGATGAAATAACATGTTCGTAGGTCCTACAGCTGGTAGAGACAGATCCAGGATTCAAACCCAGAGCCTGTATTGTTCATCACAGTACTACTCTATGTCTTTCCCTCGCCAAAGACTCTGAGGCTTTTGATCTGAGGCAGCCCACTAGAAAGCACAGGCAGAGAGCGGAGGAGGGGAGGCTCAGTTTGGGGCTGAGTTGGGGAGCCTGTGGGATACCTGACTGGGCACACGGGGAGAAGGTAGGAAAAGAAGGGAGGAGGGAGGCAGTTTGTGCTGAAAGGGGACACCATGAAGCCCAGCCTGAATGTCACCGTTTTTGTTAGGCATTGGGGGTTGTTACCCTGTCACATCCACACTGGTCCAGAAGACTTTGAGACAGGCAAGGTCCAGTTGGTCTAGAACTTTTGAATCTAGGTGGTAAGTGTGACATGAGCAAGAGTCATAAAGCTGGAGTAGAGAGACTGAGTAAGTGAGGCGAGCATCCTGATTCCAGTGTCTATACTGCGCCAGACAGATCTGGTCACAGGCCTGATCCCAGGCCTGCAGCTCCCTAAGTGTCCGAGCTTAAGGCAGTTGCTGCATTCTCTGCCTCACTGTTAGTATCAGGACTACTAGACTAGGCTCTCAGGGAAGCTAGCCGAATGAACAGATGACCTCCAAAGACACAGAATTCTCCAACTTAAATCGCACAGTTTGGTAGTGTTAGTACACAGGGCCCAAAAGTCAGAGCAAGAAGGAAGGATTGTGACCTGGAGCTGATCTCTAACGCCTCCAAGTGGTACTGGAGGGAGTCCACATAGCTAACACCGAGCCAACATGACCTTAAAGACTTTTCCTGGGAAGGACACCAATGGATGGCCCAGATTCTGTATGGGGTCCCCTCTGGCCTGGAGCTCTGAAGCAGGCAGAAGGGATGCCCTGGCTCAAGGCAAGCGGGGAGCTCCCTGACAGTGAGTAAGAGAGCACCCCTGCCTACAGGAGGGATGGGACCTTCCATGGTGTTGTTGCCCAGTGAATCTCAGAAACCCCTGTCTGTCTCTGGTTTTGATGAACATGTCCTGCAAGATCTAGACGTGCTTCCAGAGAAGCCCGTTTAGATGGAGTCTGTAGGATTATTATTTTGAGTCCAGTCTACTCTGCATATGAACAGGAAGCAGGGTCCATCAAGTATTCATTGAGTAGGGTAGCACACGGCCCCATCTCCAGGAGCTCATGATCTGCTTAGAGGGAAGACGGGCTCACAAAGAGGTATATAGTGAATGCCAGCTGTAAATGGTCAACACGTGGAATGGCCAAAGACAGCTTGAGCAGAGTATGTGAATGAATAAGTGTCTCCTACCTGGGCTGTCGAACAGCAGCAGATGCTCAGGCCCTTGCGCATTTCCAGCTCCGCCACCTCCTCCCTTCCAGCAGCGCTAACTCAGCTTTGAGTGCCTGCTGGGAGGGCAGCGCTGTAAATGGATGAACTCTCTGGCCCCTTATGATGACCCTGTGAGGTGAGCTCTGTTAGTAACCCTATTTTATTTATTTATTTATTTTTATTTTAATGTTTTTTTATTATGTTAGTCACCATACAGTACATCCTCGGAGTAACCCTATTTTAGATGAGGAAACCAAGAGACAGAGACCGCAGGAGACTTACACATGGTCCCATGCTGGAACTGATGGTGCCCGGGTGTGGACCCAGCAGTCTTGCTCCAGAGCCTACCGTGTTAGGCCTGCAGGGCCCAGCTGGCTAGTATTTTATAGCTTTCCTCTTGCAAATATAGAGCAAGAAGGAGAACATTTCTTTCATGATCTTAACATGTAATCACATCTCATCCAACCAGCTTTTAACTAAATATGGCCTCCTGTACATTTTACCCTGGCATTAGTTCAACTAAAATATTCTTAATTTCAGAAGCGGAGGCAGCAAGACCGAACCACTATGTTTATTGACCGATTTAGACCGTCTCAGGGCACAGCTTTGAGGATCAGAGCATGCTGTGAGTGAATATTTTAACAATCCGTGGCAAGATTACAGCATCTTGGGCTCAGACACAAGAATTATTCTCAGACAGGGCTTTTTTCAGTGCCATAAATTTAACCAGCTGGAATTCTTTTCCATCCTATTCAACCTCCTGCAAGAATTTTGCCTTTTATTGGGAAATCTGCATTTCATTGTATAGATAGAACACTATGTCCTTGGCTCAGTTGGTCTCCAAGAGAAGCAGAGTCTCTGTTTTATTGCAGGCGCTGGGTGTCCTAAGGGCTCAAATACCAGCAAGTCTGTTTCAAGCATGAGAGGTCAGAGACATAGCAGTGCTCTGATGAAAGAACGTGAGAGGCACATTGTCCATCCCAGTGCAGTCCAAACCTTGTGCACAAGGGTGTGGGGAGAGGCCACAAGTTGAGAAAAGAGTGGTGCTATTGCTCAGGGTAATGGCTTCCGTCAGGCCTCTGGTCAGGAGCCCCGGGCTGGGCCTCCAAGAAGGGCCTGCAGAGTTGCAGAACGGTGTTTTATCCAGTATGCCGGAAGTCGGAGTCCAAATCGCTGATGGCCTTCAAAATAGTCCTCTGTGGAGAGCATGTATGATCACCTCTTACTCCAGTGACGCTGCCGTCGTCCAAAATGTCTTTGGAAATTTAGCTTTAGAATTGCATTTAAGGCCTAGTGTAGTTCCTTCTTCCTTCTGAGGGGGAGTTTTGCTTTTTATTGAGCTGCCTCTGCAAATATTGAAAATCCCATCACTTAATTTATATATGGATATGAACTTACTGCTCCTCTCACCTATAGGAAATGAGTGGTAACAATTTGATGCCTACACTTTACCAAAGCCGGATGATACCCCTCATTTAAACTTTTGTCAATCTAATGAGTAATAAATGCTACCTGATTGTTATTTTAATTTTTACTTAACCTCTAGTGAAACTTGGGCGTGTTTGTGTTTTTTTTTGGCTACTTGTGAATTGTCGGTTCTTGTCCTTAGCTCCTTTTTCTCTCAAACTATTTTTTTTTTCTTCTCCAGTTATAGAAGCTCTTTATATGGTAGTGATATTTGGACAGTCCTTTTAATGTCTTGTGTTATGGCCCAGCTTCATCTTTTGAACATGGATTAGATTTTTGGGAATGGCTGACACGTGGCATGATTGATTCAGGCTGAATCGACTTCAGCAATGTTATTTTAGTCACCATATGTTTGGAAGAATTTAAGCCTGTCATGGATTTGGAGTCTGAAGTAATCAGGAATAGACTGTGTTGGAGGTAATGATGAGGGTGAGTGATGGACTGTTTGAAATAGCTGATGAAAACTTGAAGCATACATGCTTTAAACATTTTAACTTCAAACATAATATTAAACATTTAGTTGCCAAACTTTCACTGTGGGGCCAGTACCTTCTCTGCCAGTGAACCCCCCAGTGGGAGTCTGTGTTATCTTTCTTGGATACAGCATGTCTACAACACGTTTTCTATACTTTCCAGTTGGAATCTTTTTAGAGTGGAATGGAACTTGGACCCCCCCCCTTTTTTGGAACTTAGACACTTTTAAAGCAATCAGAATGCAGAACCTTCTAGATTTTTATAATTTTTCTCTCAGATTTTTACAGTTGTTTCATCCACACCTAATTCAATGGTAGTTTTGTTCTGTTTTATTTTGTTTTAGGGAGCGTGCATGTGTGCACATGCGAACAGGGGAGGGGAAGAGGGAGAGAGAAAATCTTAAGCAGGCTTCACACCCAGGGTAGAGCCCAGTGCGGGGCTCATCTCATGACCCTGAGATCATGACCCGAGCCGAAATCAAGAATCGGACATTTCACTGACTGAACCACCCAGATACCCCTCAGTGGTAGTTTTTAAAGCAATTCATCTCTATCATTTAATTTTCACAGAAACTTATCTTTTATATTCATATTTTACTTTATATAATACTTAAATTATATATAAAATTGGGTATATCATTTTAGTAATAAATACAATCAGCACAAAGGGTTTTGGGGACAAGCCAGCTCACTCGTGCAAACAGCTTACCTGGAAAGGGCAGAAGTGTGCAGGTGGACTAGAGAGTTAGGGAGTAATCTGCTAGCCCTGAGCATTCAGCGTGATGCGGCATTAGTCAGTATCTTATAGAGAGGAATGAAAAGTATTAGCGATAAGGGTGATTCTGGTAAGCACAAGTTATTTAAAAGGGCTTCTACTCTCGCTAACATTTATTGAGTGACTACTGTGTCCAATTGGCTGAGTGCTCTGAACACATTACTTCATTTAATCCTTACAGCATCCTATAAGGTACAGATACTATTATCTCCATTTTATAGATGGAAAAAAAAAAACCAGAGAGAGAGAGTTTTATAATGTACACACAGTTACATAATCCTAGCTAGCAAATGGCAGAGCTAGGATTTGAAACCAAGCAGAGGGTGTCCTCTAAACTACTATAGAAATGCCCTCATAGTAAAAACCAGGAAAGACGGATATAAAATCTATATGTGCACGCAAATAATTAGTTACAGGGATTTCGGGGGATTGGGCTGTGACAGGCCTATCCCATGTTTTGACTGGTAGAAGGGCTATGCTCTCTGACCCTTCCACTCATTGTCTTCTAAGGGATGCCTGTTTAATTGGAGGGGACAGAAGAGTTCATGGCACACAGTGGGTGATCATCACATATTGATTTAATCTGATTCTTTACTCTCCAACCAGGGTTTCTAGTAATTATGTTGGCAAGCCGATCAGAAAGAGGTGGATTAGAGGTTGTTGGTTTTGTCTGAAGACCTGCATCAAACACCTGAAGGTTTGGGGAAAGGCAAATCCCAAGCTTCGTATTAAGGAAGGACACACAAAGGCTGAGGATGTCAGCCAGATGTCATTTATGAAGCCACTACTGTAGAGTCTGGAGTTACTTTTGCATTCTGGGGACCCAGGTAAAGACAATATGCAACCCTCAAGGAACTCCTGGAGGTGGGTGAGATATATAGGAAAGTTTCTATGGGAGTTTCCTAAACAAGACAGGCGGAGGGCACTCTGGGAGAACCTACCATGAGATAGATTACACAGACAACAGGTAAGGGCGTTTCTGGAGGTCAAGTGGGAAGAAGCTAGTCCAAGTTGATGGAGTGGCAGGTACAGAGGGGAGGGAATGTGTCAGGATCTGAGTGGTACTTGGTGAAACCAAGTTGGGCTAAGGTCACATTACACCATTCTAGAGAACTTGGACTTCATCCTGAAAAACTATAGAGAACCATGCAAAGATCTTCCCTGGGGAAGTACTGTGACCAGATTTGGTTTTTAGGAAGATCCCTTGGTTGAAGTGG
Source organism: Ailuropoda melanoleuca (assembly GCF_002007445.2). Lineage (NCBI taxonomy): Eukaryota > Metazoa > Chordata > Mammalia > Carnivora > Ursidae > Ailuropoda > Ailuropoda melanoleuca. The sequence continues at coordinate 65,681,642 of NC_048218.1, read as the reverse complement.
AAAATGACTTGGGGATGGATGCTGGTGGCTAGGTTTAAGGTAGAGGGACTAAGTAGGTTGTTGGGGTAATCCAAGTGAAAAATGAGGCCCCAGTCAAAAGCAGTTATAGAGGTAGGTGTTACAGAGGCTAAGATAGATCAGAGGAAGGGCAATAAAGAATGTCCTGGTTTGAGCAACAAAAGCACTGGATTTAGGTCAAGAGGACAGGGTTTGGGACGCCTGGGTGGCTCAATCGGTTAAGTGTCTGTCTTTGGCTCAGGTCATGATCCTGGGGTCCTGGGATCGAGTCCTGCATTGGGCTCCTTGCTCAGCTGGGAGCCTGCTTCTCCCTCTGCCTGCTGCTCCCCCTGCTTATGCTCTCTCTCTCTCTGACAAATAAATAAATACATAAAATCTTAAAAAAAAAAAAAAGGAGGACAGGGTTTTAGTTCTGACTCTGCTGCTAATGAGCCAATATCTCAGCCTTTCTGAGTCTTATTATTTGGATGGGACTGATATTCCCCTGCCCAGCCCACCTTCTAGGATCCAATGAGGTCCTTGAGAGAAGATTTAAAGGAAGCTTTTGGAAGCCAGCTTGGCTGGAAAAGAGGTTTTGGTATGGGCTGGGGAGAAGCATTTTGGTGAACTGAGGGCTATGGCTATCTCAGGCTGTCTGGGGAATTACATAAGAGGCTGAAGAAGTGAGTGAAAAGTTAGAGCCTGTCCACATTTCTGGGGAACCAGCAGCAATTTTCTTTTCCTTAGTACTCTGAGGCCTCTCCTACTCTGGAGACCTCTTAGTTCTTCCAAGTTCCATTCTGCATTTTGCTATTATGCCATCTTCAGGGCCAAGGCCAATACCACAGGATCTGGGCAACATTGCAAGTGATAAAAATAAGCTTCACAAGCAGACAGAACCCCAGAGCTCCAGCTGGAGCAAGAACACTACCAAGCATCAGGGCACTGATGAGAAGGGCCCAGAATCCATTATCAGTAGGGACCCAAAAGTTCTCAGTGCCTCTGTCTGCTTTGTGCCTTTAGCTTAGAGTTGTCAGGCCAATGTCCCGGAAGCACAAATGACAGAATTCAGGTGGGAGAGGGGCATGAATATATACAGGCCAGGGTGACGGCCCTAGCACAGGCTGTTTTAGTGTTGAAAACTTGGGGCCATGGCCCATAGCATACAATTTCTATATACCAAAGAACAGGTTTCAGATTTCAATAACAAACACAGTATGGGTTTTGGAGTCATATCCAAATTCAAGCTCCAGCCTGTGTGATTTTGAGAAATCATTGACCTTCTCTAAGCCTGATTCTGTTACTGAAAAATGAGAATAACATTGCCTACTTTACATGATTAGCTGTTGGGAAGATTAAATGAGCATCTAAAATGTATTGTCATACATATGGAAGGTCCCCATCAAATAGGAGCTGTTATTACCATTATCAACAGGTCCTATTTGAATGGGTGGTGTAGCTGAATGTAGCCAGGAAAACTGGCTATGTTAGGGTAGACTAACAAAAGCAAAACCAAAAATAAGCACTCATATAAAGTAACCTCCTGGTGGTTAGCCCTGAGTTTGAAGTCCCTCATCTCATCCTACCTGGTATTCTGGTGAGACTGATACTGAGACGATCCCAGTGGATACACAGATGAGAGAGTCATAGTGGTAGATGACAGAGGAAAACATTCCAAATGAAAGCTAAATTTCTCCTTACATGCTCACAGGCAAAGAAGAGTTCCTTTTTAGGTCAAAGGCAAGGAGAGCTACTTCAGTGTTGTGGGTTCTTCATTTATGAGTTCCAGACTAAGTTATGTTTCTTTGTCTAATAACTGTATAAGGACAACATCACAGACACTGGAGACTCAGGTGTCCATGCCCGAAAGTACCGAGTTCTGTCCTAAAAAGATGGACTTACAGTTTTAAGATAGGATACATCACAATATTTACTCTTTCCTCTTTCCATCTGATTTTGCTACCCGAAATTTTTACCCTTGAATGAATGGGGAAGATTATATTAGTCTTTTAAGTTCTTGCCAAAGTCCACCGTTTTAGTTGGTTTGATCTGTGAAAAATTTGACGTCAAAGGAGGAATTTCCAAATCTCCAGGGTGGGTGGTGGCAGAGAGCAGGGGTTGGTGTGTTTGCCTTCATTGCCATGCTTATCTTTTGAACAGAGAGCCTTTAGTGAGGTGACGATGTTTCTGTAGGTCCAGAGAGAAATGATTGGCATTCACAAATGATCCCCTCCTCCCTTTATAAAGTTTCATTTTGGGGGCACATGCAACTTTGGGAAAGAGGACCAGATTGGGAATTAACATTTGTTTACATTTTGAAAACCATTTCTGCTCTAAATTCATATCTCTTAAGGACAAAAGGAAAGCGAAAAAAAGGTGGACGTAACCAGACTAAGATATGAAGTAATCATCTCTGTGGATCATAAAAATGAGAATTGCAAAAAAGGTAATCAGGGACTGTTGCTTGCTGTGCTCTGGGTTGGAGAGGGGCAGAGTTTGGCTAAGAAACTTAAGAGTTCAGCAACTATGAAATAGAGGCACCAAAAGTGCTCTGCGGGCATTGAGAAACCAGAGTCAAGCTTGAAGCCAAGGCTGAAGGAAAGCTCACCAAGTCATGAAAGAAGCCTGGGGGTGGAAGGGAAGAAGGACTGTCAGCCTGCTGGTTGAGACTACAACAGTCAGAAGTTTGGGGCAGGAAAAATAAAAAGAAGTTTTGGGCTGAGGAGAGCAAGGAACAAGTACATGGCCTTGCCCTCAGGAACTGACCCAGCTGTTTGTTGGTTCGATGACTGTGGCTGCCATGTTCCCGTGTAACCCCCAACCTGCTTCTGCCCTGGAGCCCTGTAGGGTTAAGGAGAAGTGGGTGAGGGAGTGAAGGGAACAAAATAACAAAAGGAGAAAAACAAACTCAAAAGGAGCTTGCCACTCCAAAATTGCAAATGATAAATAAAGCAATACAGGTAAGAGAATCAACTATAAGAATAGGAAATTGTCCCAAGTGAAATTGATTTTATAGAATAGTCTGAAAAAGACTTTATAGTGAGTAGGTAGAGGATGTACCCCTTCAAAAAAAAAAGGCGTTATTTCCATTTAAAAAATAAGAAATTATGGAAAGAAGTATAATTAACACAAGATTGGGTTTATATAAAGAAAAATTAAAATGTAGAAATTAAAAGTGTGGTTATTGAAATAAAGATGTAATAGGCAATACTGATGCCTAGATACCACTGAAGCATGATTAACAAATTGGAAAACAGTACAGAGAAACTTACCCTGGCCACAGCATGGAAATACAAATATGCAAAAAAATATGAAAGAGCAGTTTATAGATATGGAAGGTGAACTGACAGGCTTTAACGTTCTTTAATAAAAGTTACATAGAGAACAAGGGAGGGAAAGAGAAGCAGCATTTAAATAAATGGCTAATAATTTTCCAGAGTTGAGTAACAATATGAGTTCTTAGATCAAAGAGGCCTCCTAAATCTCTGAAGGTTAAATACAAGCAAATCCACAACTAGACATATTGTAGTGAGACAGTAGAATATCAAGGAGGGAAAAGATGAGTGTATGAATGTGCTCAGGTTGCCATAACACAGCACCATAGACTGGGTGGTCCAAGCAACAGCACTTTATTCCTCACGCTTCGGGAGGCTGGAAAGCCCTAGCTCAAAACCAATTTGGCTTCTGGTGAAAACTCTCGTCCAGACAGTCTTCTCACTGTGTCCTCACACTAGAATGAACTCTCTCCTGTATCTTCTTTTAAGGACACTAATCCTATCTGATCAGGTCCCTACTTTCATGACCTCATTTACCTTAATCACCTCCATAAGATCCCTATCTCCAAACAAAGTCAGTTTGAGAGTTTAGGCTTCAACATACGAGTTTCAGAGGGACACAAGCATGCTGTCCATAACAACCAGTGATAAATCAGAGTTAAAGATACAAGTTACGTATAAATAGATGACATGCTGCTACATGTTTCAGCAACAGCAAGAAAGGTAAGACAGTAGAAACAACTTTTATGTGTTGAACCTTGAATATTATACCTAGATAAACTATCCTAGGAGAATGAGAGCAAATCAAAGACCATGAATAGAAACACAAAGACTCTCACTGAAAGAATTATTAAGATATCCTTTATTATTTAAAAAAAAATTTAACTTAAGTTTTTATTTTAATTCCAGTTAACATACACTGTTAATTAGTTTCAGGTTTATAATATAGTGGTTCAGCAATTCCATACAACAGCTGTTGTTCATCACAAGTGCACTCCTTAATCCCTGTCATCTATTTCACCCATCCCTACATCCCCTTCCCCTCTGGTAACCATCAGTTTGTTCTCTATAATTAAAAATCTATTTCTTGCTCACTCTCTCTCTCATTTTTTTCCTTTTGCTTGTTTGCTTTTTCTTAAATTGCATGTGTAAGTGAAATCATACGGTATTTGTCTTTCTCTGACTGACTTATTTCCCTTAGCATTGTACTCTCTAACTCCGTCCATCTCATTGCTAAATGGCAAGATTTCATTCTTTTTTATGGCTGAATAATATTCCATTATCTTCTTTATCCATTCATCTATCAAGGGACACTTGGGCTGCTTCCATATCTTGGCTATTATAAATAATGCTGTTATAAACATGGGGGTGCACTTATTCTAAATTAGTGTTTTTGTATTCTTTGGGTAAATACCCAGTAGTGTGATTGCTGGATCATAAGATAGTTCTGTTTTTAGCTTTTTGAGAAACCTCCATACTGTTTTTCACAGTAACTCCACCAGTTTGCATTCCCACCAACTGTGCACAAGTGTTCCTTTCTCTCTACATCCTCACCAACACCTGTTGTTTCTTGTGTTGTTGATTTTAGCCAGTCTGACAGGTGTGAGGTGATATCTGATTGTAGTTTTGATTTGCATTTCCATGATGATAAGTGATGATGAACTTCTTTACATGTGTCTATTGGCCATCTGTATATCTTCTTTGGAGAAATGTCTGTTCATGTCTTCTGCCCATTTTTTAATTGGATTATTTACTTAGTGGGTACTGAATTTTAGAAATTCTTAAATATTTTGGATACTGACCCTTTATTAGATATGTCATTAGCAAATATCTTCTCCCATTCAGTAGGTTGCCTTTTAGTTTTGTTGATTGTTTCCTTGCTGTGCAGAAGCTTTTTATTTTGATGTAATTCCAATAGTTTATAAAAGATGTACCTTAGAAAGAAAAAAATTAAACAATGGAAAGGATACACAATGTAAGAAACAACAGTGAACACAGAAATTGATAAAATATATTTATTTAACTGTTAATTATGAAAAAAATTTCTAAGTGTGTGTGTGGTTTAAAAATCACAATTGGGGCACCTGGGTGGCTCAGTCATTAAGCATCTGCCTTCGGCTCAGGGCATAATCCCAGGGTCCTGGGATCAAGCCCCACATCGGGCTCCCTGCTCCACTGGGAGCCTGCTTCTTCCTCTTCCACTCCCCCTGCTTGTGTTCCCTCTCTCGCTGGCTGTCTCTATCTCTGTCGAATAAATAAATAAAATCTTTAAAAAATTAATAAAAAAATAAAAATCACAATTAGGGGCACCTGGGTGGCTCAGCCCTTAAGCATCTGCCTTCAGCTCAGGTCATGATCCCAGGGTCCTGGGATCGAGCCCCGCATCAGGCTCCCTGCCCTGTGGGAACCCTGCTTCTCCCTCTCACACTCCCCTTGCTTGTGTTCCCTCTCTCACTGTCTCTGTCAAATGAATAAATTAAATCTTAAAAAAAATAAATAAAAATCACAATTAAATTGAAAACTAGTCAACAATAGCAATACAGGGTAGGCTATTCAGTGGGTGGGAAGGGGGGAGGAGTACATCAAAGCCATATTCAGAGTTGGAAAGATAATAATTTATAGATTTTGTAAGGAAAAAATGTAGTTGTATCAGTTGACTTTTGCTACATAAGCTACAAAACTTAATTTCTACAAAACTTAAAACAAACGCCATCTTATTTAGCTCCTCAATATTTGGGTTGACTTGACAGTTTTTAAAATCTGCACCAGCTCAGCTGATCTTGATTGGACGATATGTTATATCTATGATTGGCAGGTGGCTGGCTAGATCATCTTATATCTATGATTGGCAGGTGGCTGGCTAGATTATCTCGGATAGTTTCACTCTTGTGTCTGGAAGTCGACTGTCTCCTGGATGCCTTAGTTTTCTTTCAAATTGCCTTTCATCTTCCATATTGTCTTCTGGGGCTGTTTACACGGTAGTCTCTAGGTTTCCAAATGCAGCCAGAAAGCAAGCCTCACTGCACACACTTTTCAAGCTTCTCCTTATGATAAATTTGCTAATGTCCTGTTAACCAAAGGGAGTCACCTGGCCAAGCCCAGATTCAACAGGTGGAGAAATAGACTCCACCCCTTGGTAAGAGAAAAAGAATTTGCGGTTGCTTTTCAAATCTGCCACAGCCTGCTTCTTGGCCACAAATTATTCACAGTTCTCCCACATGCAACATTTGCTAATCTTCATCCTGGGCTTTCTGTCTCATCCTATTTATAGTGGCAGCCTGGAGGCCTTTGACCTCATGATTTTATAACACCAGGATGTGAATGAGGCTCCTCACATATAGTTCTTTGGGTCAGGCTCCTCTTGATCCAGAGTTCTGTGAAGTTAAAATGATAAGTCACCTGCTCCCTACACATCCAACATACAATGGTGAGACAGGGACAGGTTAACTGAACAGATACTTCCCTTCAAAAAATGGAATAAGAGGAGATACATAGCAATCACAAGAATTCCCCAGGGTGAATGTTGCCAGGTCACCCTACTCCAGGGCAAAGAATAACTCTTGCTTAGGGCTCCATTCTGCTGGAGTGTCCTCCCAGTCCATTGTTCCTCAAAGCTCTTGACTCCGTTCTCTAGCCCCTTGGCTTCTGTGCCACTCCCGGAAGTCTTTCCTTTATTATAAGAAATGGCCTTGTTAACAGTTCAGTAGCCTTCTCACTTGGCTTCTTGCCCATAGATAGTTGAGAGCCCAAGACCTCTTTGAAGTTCAGTCAACCTGAGTCCCTCTAGTCCAAACTGATGGTACTTTCATTAATATAGTTTTCTTTAAAACATTTTGGGCTTTCTATATAACAGACTATAGTCTACCTCTTTCAACAAAAGCCACACCCACAGTTGTTTTTTTCTCTCTAGATATATTCATTGCAATTTGGCATTAGGCTTCTGTCGTGCCCTTAAGATTCCTTTTTTGTCTAGCTAAGAAAGTATACCAGTCATTTCCTTAAATCTATCGGAGGTCTTAACAAATGACCACGCCCTTGATTTGCTCTTTGTCCTAAGGTCTCCTTTTACTTTGAGAACCTTTTACTTGAAGACTGTTTAAATAGGAGGAGACTGGAGACAGGAGAGAATTTTATTTTCCAACACAGCAGGTCCTGAGCCTTCTGTATTCCATCTAAATTCTGGCTGCAAAGTGAACATTTCCTTCTTTAGCTCATCCCTGTCTTGCTATAATTTATCATACACAGTTAAGAGCACCTAACACTTTCCAAATTCTATCAGGAGATATACTTAGCTGTAGCTGAAAGTCCAGTAAGTTCATTTTTTCCCCCTCTCCAGTTACTGTAGACTTCAGTTTTACCAATTGTTCTGTCCCTATATAACATGAGTCATCATTTCCAAGCCTGCTGTCTTTTCTTTCCATTGTTTTCAGCTCTTGCACACTATTTCCTTACTGCTTTTCTAGCTACTGTCCTGTTTCAAAGGCAACACCTCATCTTTTAGGTTTTGTTAATGGCAGCACCCCATTCTTCATTTCTGTTATAGTTAGCTTTTGCTGCATAACAAGCCACTCCAAAACATAGAGACTTAAACCATGGCCATTTTTATTTAAATCACTATTTTCTAGGTTGGCTAGGTGGTCTTTCTGTTCTGGGCCAGCACAGCTGATCTCTTAGTTTAGTCCCTAAAGCTATTCTTTAATGAAAATTTGTGACCTTAAATGAATTTATTCAAAATTTGAAATAGGAAAAATAAGTATTATATCATTTAAAGTTGTATTGGGCTGTGTATAAAAGAGAACAAGAAGTAACAAGAAGTTTGGTGTTAGACAGTCCAAGGCAGATGAAGGGGGTGGTTCCATGATGCCTTAAGGGCCTCCGGATCTTAACTTCCCATTCATCTCAACTTAGCTTTTATACTCATGCTGCTACCTCATAGTTGAAAGATGGCTGCTTTACTTCCAGCTTTGTATCCACATTCCAAGCATGATGGAAAAAAGGGCAGGTTGTAAAAGAGGCATACATCAGCTGGGTCTGCTGTCTTTAATTAAAGAGCTTTCCTGGAAGCCCTACCCTGTGACTTCCACTTATATATCAGTGGTAAGAACTGTGACATACACCAGTTCCTAGCTGCAGGGGAGTCTGGGAAGCATACTTTGTCTGTTTTTTTATCTTGGCATGTTGCCTTCCTAAACTAAATAGGAGTTATGTAAGAACAAATGGAGAATAAATACTGTGTAGGCAACTATTATTGTCTGTACATGTCTGTCTCAAGAAGATAGACAAGGAACAAAATAAACTTTTAGGAAAATGGAAGGAAACAAAGGAGGACAAATGAAATGAAATAGAAAACAATTTTGAGGATCAAAAAGGTTATAAAATAGATAAATCCCTAGTAAGACTCCCCCTGCCAAAAAAGCCACAAATAATATTTTGAATGAAAGGGAAATATAACTATAGATAAGAAATAGATCATAAAAATCAAAAGACAATACTCTGAAGAATTTTATGCCAAAATTTCGATTGGGAAAAGACATAGTTTTCTAGGTAAATATAATTTGCCATTACTTCAAAAGATATAGAAAACTCCAGTAAAGCAAAAATCATTAAAGAACAAACTGAAAATGAAAAAACTTCCTCTTCACAAGATATCAGGCTTAGATGGTTTATATCTACATTTTATTCAACTTATAAGAAGCAGATAATCCTAATATGGACAAATTAAGAGAATAGAAAATTAAGACAAGCTACTTACTTTTACAGTGATACTATAACCTAAATACCCAAACCAGACAAGAAGAATACAAGAAAGAGAAATTGTAGATCACTCTCATTTATAAACATAGATACTTATGAAATATTTGCAAATCTATTTCAAATAATTACATTCTGACTAAGGGTTTATGCAAGAAGTTAAGGTGATCCAACATAAGAAAAATATATTAATGTAATAAAACATATTAATAGGTCAATAATACCTATAATTTATAAAATACAGGAATAGCAGTTGTCAGAATTTAGTACTCATTTATGATGAAAACAGACTTTTCAGGAAACTAAGAAGAGCATTTCCTTAACTTGATAAAAAGCAACTATCAACATTTTATAGCAAAAGCTATCCTTAACAATAAGACTACAGGCTCCCTTTCAGTAAAGTCATGAAAAAGATTAAGATGCCCTTTCTCACCATTTATATTCAGCATTGTACAGTAAGTTCTAGCCAATGCAGTAAGATAAGAAAAATTATGTGAATGTTCGAAAGAAAGACAAACTATTCTTTTTGCATGCAATATAATTTTCCTGGGGTTTTTAAGTAGAAAAGAACTTGCCAGTTTCCCCAGACACAAAATCAACATGTCAAAAATTTATCCATCAGTAGTAACAATTAGAAAAATCAATAAAGGATCCCATTTTCAATAGTAATGAAAGCCTCAAGATACCTAGAAGTACACCTAACTAAAAAAATGTATGAGAATTTTTTTGTAGAAAATTATAATCACTGAAAGGAAAGGAAAGAGCCTTAATAAATGGAGAAAATGGCTGTGTACGTAACCTGGAAGACTTCTTATAAAGATGCCAATACTCCCCAAATTAATTTATAACATAAATGCATTTCCAAGTATGGATGAGGATATGGAGAAACAGACTCATTCACTGCTGAAAGGAGTGTAAATCAGTACAATGGCTTTAGGAAACAATTTGGTCACACCTTTTAACCCAGAAATTCCAACCCTAGATGGAGAATCTTTCTTGTGTGCATCAGGAGACATGCATTAAAATGTTTATTGCAACAGAAAAACAGGAAACAGACTAAATGTCCATCAGTAGGAAAGTGATAATAGTGGTGTACTCATAGAATGAAATACCATACATATTATGTACAGCAGTAAAAAGAACTATAGCTGTATTTCTTAACAGATTAATCTCAAAAACAATGTTGAATGAAAGAAGCAAGTTATGGAAGGATATGAATAGTATTTATGTAAGTTTTAAAGCCTGGAAAACAATAATATATAGTATTTATGCTTATATTGTCTTTTTACAAATCTATAGAAACATGCCTAAGAATGATAAATGGGGAGTTTATGATGGTGGTTATCTCTGGGGAGAAAGGAAAGGGCGTGAAAATGGGAAGAGAGGGTTTGCAAAGAGCTGTGAGTATATCTAATTTTTTTTTTATTAAAGATCTCTTTGTTTCTATGTTGGAAATCTTTCACAATTAAACAGTGTTTTATCCTAAATGAAATGAGGTATCCTGGATTGGATCCTGAAGCAGAAGAAGGACACTATTGGAAAAACTGGTGATATCCAAATAAAGTCAGAAGTTTAGTAAATAGTATGTACCAATGTTGGTTTTGTAGTTTTGATAGATGTACCATGGTAATGTAAGATGTTAACATTAGAGGAATTTAGTTGAAGGAACTTTCTGTATCATCTTAGCAACTTTTCTAAAAATCTGATTGTTTCCAAATAGGTTCTTAAGAGTGGGAGTGGTTTTTTTTTTTTTTTAAATGATCCTCACAGCTACTGCCCCTGATTCCTGCCCTCCCCACTCTCTATCCTGACCTCTGTTTCTATGTGGGTTCACTCTTGAGAGGTCCCTGCGGTCATTCCTGCCTGAGTTTAATGCTTCTGGCCTTGTGTTCTGCACATCTATCTGCCCTACTTTAGAACACTTGTAGGGGCGCCTGGGTGGCTCAGTTGGTTGAGCGTCAGGCACTTGACTTTGCCTCGGGTCATGATCTCAGGGTTGCGAGATCCAGCGTCATATGGGGCTCATGGGGCTCGCACTCAGCACAGAGATGGCTTGTCCCTCTCCTTCTGCCCAACCCACTCCCCCGCCCTCCAGCGTGCGTGTGTGGATGTGCACATGCTCTCTCTCTGAGTCTCAAATATATAGATAAAAATCTTAAAAAAAAAGAGAGAGAGAGAACATTCTTAGAGGGCAAGACCAGTCTCTTTGTGAAGTTGGCTTTATTTCCATTTAATGGGTTGTTTGGTAGTCACCCAAGGTTCAGAGATCTTACAGCCAGAAGGGGCCCTAAAAGAGCACCCTATCCAGCCTCTTTCTGAGTGGAGGTAAGGCAGGGGAGTTATTTCAAAAGGAACACCCGAGGCCAGCGAGGCTGAGTAAATCAGTGAGCAGGGATGACTGGAACCCAGAAGATTTTCCCTCCTAGGATAAATCTTTGATTTCAACCTCATTGCCCTCATAATACAGACAAAGGAGGTTGAACAGTCTCCTTATTTGTTTGTTTTGAAAACCAGAGGAAGAGAGTTATATATCACCCAGAAATGGTTTAGGTGACTGAAAACACTGAAGCCAGAGAGGTCAAGGCCAGGTTGGTACATCTTTTTATCTCTTTACTATGACCTTCTTTGGATTGGAGACTGCTTGTTCCTGATGGCAGAGTGGGCTGGGGTGGTGAGGAAACTAAGAGTTATAGAATGCCTGTGTTTGTCCATACCTTTTTTTTTTTTTAAGATTTTATTTATTTATTTGACATAGAGCGCAAGAGCACAGGCTGGGGGAGTGGGAGAGGGAGAATCAGGCTCTGCGCTGAGCAGGGAGCTGGATTCCGGGCTTGACCTGGAATCAGCTGGGATCATGATCAGAGCCGAAGGCAGACTCTTAACTGACTGAGCCACCCAGGCACTCCTGTGTCCCTCCATCCTTATCACAACCCTCTGGATAGATGTAATTGCCCCCATTTTACAGATGAGGTAAGCCATAGAAAGGGTACAGTGTTAGAATAGTTAAATGACTCTCCCAAGGTCACCAAACTAATAAGAGGTAGGCCTATTGTGATATTGTGATGTAATAAATTTGACCATGGTTCTTGGAAGTAACTTCTAAAACCTTTGTAATTTCTTAAGTGCTAAGAGCTCTAAGGGCATCTTTTGTTCTCAGCTCCTGAAATAGCTCTAGGCCATAAAGATGAAATGGGTGTTGTTTTTGTTATTCAAAAGCCCCTTTTAATCACACCTGAGGTTGTTAATAAAGTGATTTTTGGAAAGCCCCTGGATAACCATAGGAAGGGGGCTAGTTGCCAGAGGAACCAACCAGGTGATTAGAGGGTTAGAACTTTCAGTTCAACCTCCTGACATCTGGGGAGGAGAGAAGGGCTGGAGATAGACTTAAATCACCAATAGCCAGTGATGTAATCAAGCATACCTATGTTATGAAAACCCATAAGAGATTTTATGAAAATCCATAAAAACCCAAAAGGACGGGGTTTGGGGAGCTTCCAGGCTGGTGAACATCCACATGCCAGGAGGGTAATGCATGCCAAACTTCATGGGTACAGAAGCTCCTGTGCTTGGAACCCTTCCAGACCTCACCCCACTTCCTCTTCATCTGGCTCTTCATTCCTGTCTTTTAGTATTGCTTGTAATAAACAGTCAATCCAGTAAGTAAACTGTTTTCTTGAGTTCTGTGAGTTTTCCTAGCAGATGATCAAACCCAAGGAGGGAGTTGTAGGGACTTCTGATTTATAGCCAGTCAGTCAGAAGTATGGGTAGCAATAACCTGGGCTTGCACTTGGCATCTGGAATGGTGGCAGTCTGTGGGATCTGATGCTGTCTCCAGGAAGATAGTGTCAGAATTGAGTTAAATTGTAGGACACCCAGCTAGTACCTGAGAATTGCTTGGTGAGGGAAAAACCTACACACATTTGGTGACCAGCAGTGAAATAGTGTTGTCGTAGAGTAGAGAAAAACAAAGGGGAGTTCTCCCTTTACACTTAGAGGAAGCCATGGCTGGCTCTAAGAACTCATAATTAAGGAAGACCCCTCTGAAGGCAGGATAAATTCCCCCGAGCTGACTGCCACTCTTGGAACAGCTGGGGCTGGGAATGATACAGAACATGAGCAAGGCATTACAGCAGCCTGGAACAGGCTGAGAAGAGCTTGGGGGTGGTTGGCGGGGGGAAGGGGGTGGGCATGAGGCCTGCTGGAGCTGCGAGCCACTGTGAACTCTTCCCCCTGGAAAAGAAGTAGTCACGAGGGTCGGCTCACTTCTCCCACCTCTAATTCCTTCATCCCATCCCAGCTGCAGGGTCCATGCCTGCTGGCCTGCCTGGGGAGGCCTCTAAAACCAAGGGCCTCACTTTGTCTCTGGTTGATGTAAAGAGGCTTGCGTGACTGAAGAGGACTCCTCAGGGCTTGATTGAGATGATGCGAGTGAGAGTAAACTGTAAATCACTACATGAATGTGGTTGTTGGCTGAACAGAGTGTAAACCTGGGAGGTTTGTGGGGGCAAGGGAGGAAAAGTGCCTCTTGAGAGAGGTCTCCCAGAAGAATATGAGATTAGTTGAGGTTCAGTGAATTCCTTTGTTGCTAACTCAAGAAGCATATTTGAAGGGATAAGCTCCCTCACTTAGAGCAGAGCATCCCAGACTTGTCACCATAGTGACAGTGCTCAAACAGAGGCTTAAATCCCAGAAAACACCAGGTTGTAAGGATTCCTTTGGAGCCATGATTCTCCAGTAGAGGACTCAGCTATTGTGTACTATGGAGGCGAGGGGCAGGGAGTTTGAATAGCTTCCCTTCCTTCCTGTTTCTTGCTGTGGGGCTTTTGTTTTGCTCTTTCTCTCTGGATTGATGTGGCCTTTGGAAAGGGATGCATCCCTGCAAATGGAACTGGTCTTCATTAAAACCTATGTCAGAAGCTGGAGGTGCTAACAGTGAACTATCCAAAAAAGAAATTAAGAAAATCCCATTTACAATATCATCAAAAAGAATAAAATACTTAGGAATGCATTTAACCAAGGAGGTAAGACTTGTACACCGAAAATTATAAGATATTGATGAAAGAAATGGAAGAGGACACAAATAAATGGAAAGATAGCCCGTCCATGGATTGGAAGAGTTACTGTTGTTAACGTGTCAGCACTACCAAGCAGTCTACTACTACAGCAATCTACAGATTCAGTGCGATCCCTATCAAAATTCCAATGGCATTTTTTCACAAAAAGAAAAAAACGATTCTAAAATTTGTATGAAACCACAAAAGACCCCAACTAGCCAAAGCAATCTTGAGAAAGAAAAAAAGACCTGGAAGCATCACATTTGCTGATCTCAAACTATGTTACAAAGGTATAGCAATCAAAACAGTGTTGTTCTGGCATAAAAACGGACACATAGATCAATAGAATAAAGAGCCCAGAAATAAATCTGCGCATATATGGACAACTAATCTTTGATAAGGGGCCCGAGAATACACAACGAGGAAAATAGAGTCTTTTCAATAAATGGTGTTGGGAAAACTGGGTCTCCACATGCAAAAGAATGAAATTGGACCTTATCTTACACCATACACAAAAATCAAATCAAAATGGATTAAACACTGAAACTTTAAAATTCCTAGAAGAAAACATAGGGAAGGAGCTCCTTGACATCGGTCTTGGCCATGATTTTTGGTTACGACATCCAAAACTCCGGGGAAAAAAGTAAAAATAAACACATGGGACTACATCAAACTAAAAAGTTTTGTGCTGTAAAGGAAGCCATCAACAAAGGCAACCTATGGAATGGTAGAACATATTTGCAAATCATAAATCTAATTAGGGGTTAATAATCTAAAATATACCAAGGAACTCATACAGTTCATAGCAAAGACCCTCTAAATAATCCAATTAAAAAATGAGCAAAGAACCTGAGTTCTTTGAGTAGATATTTTTCCAAAGAAGACATCCAGATGGCCAATAGGTATATGAAAAGGTGCTCAACATCACTTAATCATCAGAGAAATGCAAATCAAAACTGCAGTGAGATATGACCTCATACATGTCAGGATAGCTGTTATTAAAAAGACAAGTAACAAATGGTGGTGAGGATATGGAGGAAAAGGAATTGTGTACACTTTTGGAGGGAATGCAATTTGGTGCAGCCATTATGGAAAACAGTATGGCAGTTCCTCAAAAAGCTAAAAATAGAGCTACCATAGGATCCAGCAATCCCACTTCTGGATATATATCCAAGGAAAATGGAATCAGTATCTGGAAGAGATACCCGCATGTCTATGTTGATTGCAGCAGCATTCACAAGAGCTAAGATACAGGAATAACCTACGTGTTGGCTGACGGATGAATGGCCAAAGCAAATGTGACGCACATACACGTACATACACCGTAAATATTACTCAGCCAAAAATAAGGAAATCCTGCCACTTGACAACATGGGTGAAACTGGAAGATGTTATCCTAGGTGAAATAAGCCAGACAGAAAAAAAAAATGTACTGTATGATCTCACTTATAGGTGGAATCTTAAAAAGCCAATAAACTCATAGAGCCAGAGAGTAGAATGGTGGTTGTCAGGGCCTAGAGGTAGGGTGTAGGTGGGAAAATGGGAAGTGTCGGTCAAAGGGCACAAGCTTTCAGTTTTGAGATGAACAAGTTCTGGAGACCTAATATACCACCTAATAGGCACCGTATCGTGTAGCTGAAATTTGCTAAGAGGGTACATCTGAACTGTCCTCACCACACACGAACACTCCCCCCCACACACATATGCTAACTAAGTGAAGTAATAGATATGGTCATTGTGGCAATCCTTTCAAAATGTATACATATATCAAAGCATCACATTGTGCGCTAAGAAGGAGGAGGAGGAGGAAGAGAAGCAGCCGCAGCAGCAGCAAAATGTGTCTCTCTCTTTCAGGCCTGTTTCCTTCTTGGCAGTACTGTGAACTTACCATTCTGGAACTGAACAGAGTTCTCTGTAAAGCCAGTCACCTTGCCCTTTGCCTCTTAGAACACGGATCTATTTGCAGTAAGCCACACATAACTCTCCTTTTTGTCCTGCTAGCTCAGAAAGTCCAGCCGTTCCTACCTCACAGGGGAAGGATAACAGAGCCTTACAGCCAGGCTAACCTGTAGGCTGTGGTCACTTGCTACTGGTCACTGGACTTGCCTGGCTTCTTTAAGCTGTACCCCAGTTTGCAAGGATTTATTAAAAGACATGATTGGTTTTTTTCTAATCTGTCTGGCTGATTGTTCCTTCTACACTTCATGGCTTCCCCTAACTTTGACATTCATCTGGTCTTCTGCAGCTCTGTTTTGATAATCTGGTTCCTAGACTTGGGTCTGCTTTGACCCTTGGAACACTAAGACTTAAGCTATAGAATTGCCAGTAGAGGGGTGGTGAGGGGTGTCCAGATTCTGCCTCTTATTCTGGTTGCAGTTCTCCCCCTGATGAGCCACGTTCCACTCCCACTGCAGTAGCCCAAGACCATACTGTAAGCCCCACCAAGCTCTTTTGTCTTCAGTTACCAGAGTCCGTACATCCTACTGACAAGACCAACATAGTGTCTGGCCCGGCAGCACATGGGGAGCCAGCCAGATCTGTACTAGACATGGTCCTACCTTAAGGCACTTGTGGTCCGGTGATTGAGGTGACTCTAGACTGTAAGCTCCTCAAAGGGGGGATATTTGGCTGTTTTGCTTTGCCCATTAATGTATTCCCTAATCTGAGAACAGTGACTGGTATTTAAATGTTTAATAAAATTTGTCAAACGAATGAGTAGATAAAACTCCCACATACAATGTCAAAAGAGAGAAGTACAAAAATGAATAGGGGTGTTTCAGAGGGATGAGATACTGATAGAGAAAACCAACAAACAGTTTGATCTTTTCTGTAAATATTGACTATATGATTCTTTGGAATTCATTGAGACATGTCTTACCATCTCTTGCAGGTTAATTTTTGAAACTATTTCCTATATTTTTGCAAAGAATATAAGCATACCTCCAAGATATTTCAGGTTCAGTTTCAGACCACTGCTTAAAGCATGTCAAATAAATTTTTGGCTTTCCCAGTGCATATAAACGTTGTGTTTACACTGTATTGTAGTCTATTAAGTGCACAATAGCATTATGTCTAAAAAAACAATGTACATACCTTAACTAAAAAATACTTTATTGCTAAAAAATGCTAACCATCGTCTGAGCTTTCAGTGAGTTGTAATTTTTTTGTTGTTGGAGGGTCTTGCCTCGATGATGGCTGCTGAGTAGTCAGGGGTGGCTGTGGCAGTTTCTTAAAATAAGACAACAGTGAAGGTTGCTGCTTTGGTGGACTCTTCCTCTCACAAGAGATTTCTCTGTAGCATGCGATGCTGTTTGATAGCATTTTAACTAGGGTGGAACTTCTTTCAAAATCTCAAGGCCTGCTGCTGCTTTTCAACTAAATATTCTAAATCCTTTGTTGTCATTTCAACAAGAGTAGATTTCATCTTAAGAAACCACTTTCTTTGCTCAGCTATAAGAAGCAATTCCTCATCCATTCAAGTCTTATCATGAGATGGCAGCAATTCACTCACATGTTCAGGCTCCACTTCTGATTCTAGTTCTCTTGCTGTTTCCCCCACATCTGCACTTACTTCCTCCCCTTGGAGTCTCGAACCCCTCAAAGTCATCACTGAGGATTGGAATCAGTCTCCTGTTAATGTTGTTATTTTGACTTGTTATGAATCACAAGTGTTCTTAATGGCAGCTAGAATGGTGAATCCTTTCCAGAAAGTTTTTAATTTACTTTGCTCAGATCCATCAGAGGAATCATTGTCTATGGCAGCAATAGCCTTGTGAAATGTATGTCTTCAATAATAAGACTTGAAAGTTGAAATTACTTCTTTTTTAAAAAATTTGAAGATTGGCAACCAGAATTTTAGCTTTTAAATTTTTTTTTTCCATATGCTTTTTACTCATACCATGATAGCTCATAATAGAGCTTGATCTGAAGTTTGGGGGTGGATTTTTTTTTTTTTTATCATGATAAGTGTACCCTTTAATCCCCATCGCCTGTTTCACCCATCCTCCCCACACCGCCCTCTGGTAATCATCAGTTCTCTATATTTAAGAATCTGTTTTTTGGTTTGTCTGTCTTTTTGCCCCTTTGCTCCTTTGTTTTGTTTCTTAAATTCCACATATGAGTGAGATCATACGGTATTTATCTTTCTCTGATTTATTTCACTTAGCATTGTACTCTCTAGCTCTATTTATGTTGTTGCAAATGGCAAGATTTCAATAATTTTTTTGGCTGAATAATATTCTGTTGTATATATATATAAATATATACCACATCTTCCTTATCCACTTATCTATCAATGGACACTTGGGTTGCTTCCATAGTTTGTCTATTATAAATAATGCTACAATAAACATAGGGGTGCATCTATCCATTTGGTTTAATTTTTTTGGCAAATACCCAGTGGTGTCATTACTGGATTATAGGGTAGTTCTATTTTTAATTTTTTGAGGACCTCCATACTGTTTACCACAGTGGCTACACCAGTTTGCATTCTCACCATCAGGCAAAAGTTTTCCTTATTCTCCACGTCCTCACCAACACCTGTTGTCTTGTGTTTTTGATTTTAGCCATTCTGACAAGTGTGAGGTGATATTTCATTGTAGTTTTGATTTACATTTCCCTGATGATGAGTGGTGATAAGCATCTTTTCATGTGTCAGTTGGCCATTTAGAGTCTTCTTTGGAGAAATGTCTGTTCATGTCTTCTGCCCACTTTTGAATTGGATTATTTGTTTTTGGGGTGTTGAGATTTATAAGTTCTTTAGGTATTTTGGATGCTAACCCTTTATTAGATATGTTATTTGCAAATGTCTTCTTCCATTCCATAGGTTGCCATTTAGTTTTATTGTTTGTTTTCTTTGTTGTAGAGAAACTTTTAATTTTGATATAGTCAATAGTTTGTTTTTGCTTTTATATCCCTGTCTCAGGAGACATATCTGGAAAAATGTTGCTATAGACGATGTCAGAGAAATTACTGCCTGTTCTCTGTTTAAGGATTTTTATGGTTTCAGTCCCACATTTAGGTCTTTAATCCATTTTGAGTTTATTTTTGTGTATGGTGAAAGAAAGATGTCCAGTTTCATTCTTTTGCATATAGCTGCCCAGTTGTCCCAACACCATTTGTTGAACAGACTGTCTTTTTCCCATTGTATATTCATTCTTCCTTTGTCAAAGATTAATTGACCATATAATTATGAGTTTATTTCTGGGTTTCCTCTTCTATGCCATTGATCTGTGTGTATTTTTATGTCAATACCATACTGTTTTAATTACTGTCACTTTGTAATATAACTTTAAGTCTGGAATTGTGATACCTCCAGTTTTGTTTTTCAAGATTGCTTTAGCTATCTGTGGTCTTTTGTGGTTCCATACAAATTTCAGGATTGCTTTTTCTAGTTCTGTGAAAAATACTGTTGGTATTTTGATAGGGATTGCATTAAAGGCATAGATTGCTTTGGTTAGTATAGACATTTTAACAATATCTGTTCTTCCAACCTATGAGCATGGAATATCTTTCCATTTCTTTGTGTCATCATGAATTTCTTTCATAAGTGTTTTACAATTTTTGGAGTACAGGTCTTTCATCTTTTTGGTTAAGTTTATTCCTAGATATTATATTGTTTTTGGTACAATTGTAAGTGGAGTTGTATTCTTTTTTTTTTTTTAATGCTTTTTTATTTTATTATGTTAGTCACCATACAGTACATCCCCGGTTTCCTATGTAAAGTTCGATGATTCATTAGTTGCGTATAACACCCAGTGCACCATGCAATACGTGCCCTCCTTACTACCCATCACCGGTCTACCCCATTCCCCCACCCCCCTCCCCTCTGAGGCCCTCAGTTTGTTTCTCATAGTCTGTAGTCTCTCATGTTTCATTCCCTCTTCTGATTACCCCCCTTTCTTTATCCCTTTCTTCCCCTACCGATCTGCCTAGTTCTTATGTTCCGTAGATGAGAGAAATCATATGATAATTGTCTTTCTCTGCTTGACTTATTTCACT
>NC_048218.1:65575131-65661465 GCF_002007445.2 Ailuropoda melanoleuca | reverse complement strand
CTCCCACTTGTTCTTTCATTCTCTCTCTTAAATAAATAAATAAATAAATAAATAAATAAATAAATAAATAAATAAATAAATAAATAAATAAATAAATAAATAAATAAATAAGTAAAATCTTTTTTTTTTAAATTTTATTTCTTTATTTGACAGAGAGAGACAGCCAGCGAGAGAGGGAACACAAGCAGGGGGAGTGGGAGAGGAAGAAGCAGGCTCACAGCAAGGAGCCTGATGTGGGGCTCGAACCCATAACACCGGGATCACGCCCTGAGCTGAAGGCAGACGCTTAACCGCTGTGCCACCCAGGCACCCCATAAAATCTTTTAAAAAAAAGAAAGCAGTTGCTCAGAACCATTAGTGGAAACTGAATTTTGTCAGGTGCTTTTGTTTTTATCATTTAATGAAATGATTATATAGTTTTTCTTCTTCAATCAGTTGATATGATGAATTACATTTATTGATCTTCAAACGTTCAGCCAGCTGTACATTTCCAGGGTAACCCCCACATTATAACAATGTATTATTTCATACTACTGAATTTGATTTGCTAGTATTTTGTTGAGGATTTTTGTGTTTATGTTCATAAGGAGTATTGGTCCATAGTTTTCTTGTAATGTCTTTTCTGATTTTCATATCAAGTAATGTTGGCCTTATAATTCAGATTATCTATTTCTTGGTTGAGGTTTAGTATCTGTGCCTTTCAAGGAATTTGTCTACTTAATCTAAGTTGTTGAATTTATGGGCATAAAATCATTCATAATATTTACTTATTTTTTTAAATGTCTATAGGATCTGTAGTAAGATCTCCTCTTTCATTTCTGATTATTATAATTTGCATTTCTTTCTTTCTTTCTTTCTTTCTTTCTTTCTTTCTTTCCTTCCTTCCTTCCTTCCTTCCTTCCTTCCTTCCTTCCTTTTCTTTCTTTCTTTTTCTTTCTTTCTTTCTTTCTTTCTTTCTTTCTTTCTTATCAGCCCAGCTACAGTCTCATAAATTTTATTGATATTTTCAGAAACAAGCTTCTGGTTTTATTTTTTCTCTTTTTAATTTGAATGATTTATGATTTTATACTTATTGTTTCCTTCCTTCTGATCAATTTGAATTTAATTTGCTCTTCTTTTACTAGTTTTCTTAAAGCAGAAGCTTTGATCATTGATTTGAGATTTTTCTTTTTTTCTAATCTAAGTGTTTAATTCTGGGGCACCTGAGTGGCTCAGTCGGTCGAGCATCCAACTCTTGATTTCAGGTCAGGTCATGATCTCAGGGTCTTGAGATCGAGCCCCAAATCAGGCTCCATGCTGAACATGGGGCCTGCTTAAGATTCTCTTTCTTCCGGGGCACCTGGGTGGCTCAGTCGTTAATCATCTACCTTCAGCTCAGGGGGCTCAGGGCGTGATCCCAGAGTCCTGGGATGGAGCCCCACATCAGGCTCCTCCTCTGGGAGCCTGCCTCTTCCTCTCCCACTCCCCCTGCCTATGTTCCCTCTCTTGCTGGCTGTCTCTCTCTCCGTCAAATAAATAAAATCTTAAAAAAAAAAAAAAAGATTCTCTTTCTTCCTCTTCCTCTGCCCCTCCCGCCACTCATGCGCACGTGTGCACGTGCTCGCTCTCTCTCAAAAAAATAAATAAATATTTAATGCTATAAATTTCCTTCTACACTTCAGGTGCTTTAGCTGCAGTCTTTTCATATCATTCAATGTGAAATATTTTCTAATATCCTATGACTTCCTCTTTGATCTGTGGGTTATTTCAAAGTGTGTTGCTTGGTCTCCAAATATTTAAGGATTTTTTTTTTTTTTTAGGTTTTATTTATTTAGTTGAGAGAGAGTACAAGCAGGGGGAGGGGCAGAGGGAGGTGCAGACTCCCTGCTGAGCAGGGAGCTGGATGTGGTTAGATCCTGGGACTGCGGGATCATGACCTGAGCCAAAGGCAGACGCTTAACTGACTGAGCCACCCACGCATCCTATATTTAAGAAATTTTTCAGATGTCTTTCTCTTATTATAGTTTAGTTTCATTATGATTGTAGATTCTATGCCCATCTCTCTATGATTTCACTTTTTAAAGATTGATACAGGTTTGTTTGGTGGTTCAGAATATAGTCTATCTTGGTGAATGTTTCATGTGCACTTGAAAAGAATGTATATTCTGCCTTATTGGGTGTAGTGTCAATTCAGTCAAGTTAGTTGATAGCGGTATTCAGCAACCCTACATCCTTATTTCTATATACTTGTTTTATCAATTACCGAGAGAGGAGTGTTGAAGTCTCCAGCCACAATTATGAATTTTTCCTGGTTCTTCTTTCAGTTCTAAGAGTTTTGGGGGGAAAAGTGTTTTGGAGTCCTATTGTTAGGCACATACATATTTGGAAATGTTATATTTAGTGAATCAGTTTTTTTCATCATTATGAAATTACTCTCTCTATCCCTGGTAGCACTCCCTGATCTGAAATCTACTTTGTGTGATATTAATATAACCATTTTAGTTTTCTTTTGATTACTGCTTGCATTTATGCCTTTTTAAAAACACTTCTATTTTTAACCAATCTCTATATTTACTAATTTTTTTTTAAGTAGGCTCCACACCCGGCATGGAGCCCAGCACAGGGTTTGAACTTACCACCCTGAGATCAAGACCTGAGCTGAGATCAAGAGTTAGATGCTTACCTGACTGAGCCACCAAGGCATCCCCCAATCTCTATATTTAAAGTGTACTTTTTGTAGACAGCATATAATTGGGTTTTGCTTTTTTAGCCAATCTCACAATCTTTAATTGGTATGTTTAGATTATGTACATTAAATGTAATAATCAATGTGGTTGGACTAAAATCAATCATCTAGATGTTTAGTTTCATTTCTTCTTTGTTCCTTTTATCCTCTTTTTCTTCCTGCCTTTCTATTAATGGAGAGTTTTTCTTCTTTATATCTCCATTTTGGCTTATTTACTACTTATACTTATTTTTAAAAATTTAATGTTGTCTCTGGTATTTACAACATACATCTTTTAATCACAGCCTACCGTCGAATAATATTATATCACTTCATGTATGTTATAAAAACCTTAGAACATTATATTCCAAATTCATCCCTCCCAACTTTTGTACTGTTATATATTTTCCTTCTATGGATACTATAAACCCACAGTGTATTACCACTATTTTACTTTAAACAGTAAATTATCTTTTTGAGCAACTCAAAAACATTGTAAATGTCTTTTACTTTTACCCTTATTTTATTTTTTTATTTCTTAATATAAAACCTTTATTTTGTCTATGCTTACTAAAAGTCAAATAAGTTCATGATATTTCTGTTTCAAAATTTGCCAGAAAAAAAGATAGAATAATGGTTGACTTTGTCTAATACCTCATGAAGTTTTGGGGGGTAGTCTAAGCATAATTTTTGAGAACAAGTTAATTAAATAGATGTAAATAAAATAGGTTTGTAGGTAAACTTCTTAAAAAGTTTTTATTTAAATTCCAGTTAGTTACCATACAGTGTAATATTAGTTTCAGATGTACAATATAGTGATTCAACAGTGCCATACAACACCTAGGGCTCATCATAACAAATGCCCTCCTTAATCCCCATCACCCATCTGGCCCCCTACCTCCCGTCTGGTAACCATCAGTTTGGTCTCTATAGTTAAGAGTCTGTTTCTTGAAATGTCTTATATTTACCTTTATTTAAATCATTTCTAGAGATCTTAGCTTATCTAGATCCTAGTACTGTTCAGTACATTCATTCTGCTTTAAGAGCATCTTTTAATAGTTTTTTGTAGTGCCGGTCTGCTGGTAATGAATTCTTTCAAGCTTATTTGTCTTTAAACATTACTATTTCTCCTTCATCTTTGAGAGAGATTTTCATGGGTGTAATATTCTGGGTTGACAGTTTTTTTCTTTCAGTACTTTTAAGATGCTATTTTATTATTTTCTGGTTGCATTATTTCAGATGAGAAATGTGCTTTAATACTAGTCTTTCTTACCCTGCATGTAGTGTTTCCCCCTCATCCTCTGTCTGCCTTTGAGATTTTCTTTTTGTCTTTGATTTTCAGCAATTTGAATATGATACGTCTAGGTGTATTTGATTGTTTTTGTTTGTTTTGTCTTTATACCACTTGGAATCTCTGAGCTTATTGTATCTGTGGTATGATATATTTTATTATTTTTTGGCAATTCTTGACCATTATTTCTTCAAATATTTCTTCTGCACCATTGTCTATTTCTTTCCTTTCTAGGATTCCAATTACACATATGTTACACCATTTCATAGTATCCCATAGTTCTTAGATGCTTTGTCTCCTCCTGCCCCCCCCCACCCCCCACCACACACACAACACACTCTTTTGTTCTTAGTGTTCTATTTTGGGTCATTTCTGTTGACCTATCTTCAAGATCACTGATTTTGTTTCTTCAGTTGTGTTAAGTCTGCCAATGAGCCTATTGAGTTGTTCTTCATCCACAGGAACAAAAAGTAGATTGGTCACTGCCTAGGGCTTGGGGGATTATGGACAGTGACTATGAGTGGGTACAGGGTTTCTTTTTGGGGTGATGTTCTAAAGTACATTGAGGTGTTGGCTGCACAACTCTGTGACCATACTAAAAAGCCATTGAATTGTACATTTTTTTTAAAGATTTTATTTATTTATTATTTATTTATTTGATGGAGAGAGAGCTAGAGAGCACAAACAGGGGGAGTGGCAGAGGGAGAGGAAGAAGCAGGCTCCCCACTGAGCAGGGAGGCCAATGCAGGGCTCAATCCCAGGGCCCTGGGATCATGACCTGAGCCAAAGGCAGAAACCTAACCAACTGAGCAACCCAGGCACCCCTGAATCATACACTTTAACTGGGTGAATTATATGGTATGTGAATTATATCTCAATAAAGCTGTTATTAAAAAGAAACCTTCATGCTTTAGGTTTAAAGGCTACATTGATAAAAATCCAACAGGAATCAGGGAGAGATAAGACATCTTACTGATGGTGAAAGACAGAACAAAAGGTAATTCTGAAGGAAATGTTACTATAACTCAAACTGGTAGAAGGATAGAGATTATATTATTTTATCCTGTGTTCTATATTTGATTCTAAGTATTAAAAACTGACTCTATTAAATGTTCTTATCTAGTTCCTGTCTTTATCTTTTTATGCATTTTGTTAATTCCTAGAGATAAAATGTGATATATGGTTATTAGTCTTACCGATAAAAATGTTCCAAGTCCTCTCATTGCTTTGAGTTCTCTCCAAGGTTCAACCTCCCCTCCACTGTGTATTCTAAGATGCGTAACGCACTAGGTGATGTTGTTATCTGGTAGTGTCACTCTTGGACTTTAGTGACCTAAGAGTTTACATGTCACCTTCTTCTGTTATAAAATTTGCGGAGAGTTCTCCAAGCTGAGAACAGTTTCAGGGCAGTCTCCCTATAGGGGCTTCGCCAAGAAATCCATAAGAACCACATGATGGGGGCGCCTGGGTGGTACAGCGGTTAAACATCTGCCTTCAGCTCAGGGCGTGATCCCAGCGTTATGGGATCGAGCCCCACATCAGACTCCTCTGCTATGAGCCTGCTTCTTCCTCTCCCACTCCCCCTGCTTGTGTTCCCTCTCTCGCTGCCTGTCTCTATCTCTGTTGAGTAAATAAATAAAAATCTTTAAAAAAAAAAAAAAGAATCACGTGATGGCCTGGCAGATGTTCCTTCTCTGCAGTGAACACATGTGCCCCCGGGGTGTTGTATGTTTCCAGGAGCTCAGAAGTCTTCTCAGTGGTTCTTATTTATCCAACACATATTAATTTTAAAAAAGCAGAGTATAGAATAGTGTGTATAACATGCTATTATTTGTATTTAAGAAAAAGTGGGGATAAGAATGTATGTGTATTGGGGCAGCTGGGTGGCACAGGTAGTTGAACATCTGACTCTTGATTTGGGCTCGGGTCATGATGTCAGGGTTGTGAGATCCAGCCCTGCGTTGGAGCCTACTTAAGATTCTGTCTCTCTTTCTCCCTCTGCCCCTTCCCCTGACTCTCTCTCTCTTTCTCCTTCCCTCCCTTTCAAAAAAAAAAAAAATTTATTTCTGTAATATACTCCTAGAAGACATCAATGGCCTGGCTGACTCTGAGCTTGGCACCGAGGAGAAGGGGCAGGCACAAGACCTTTCACTCCACATCTTTTGAGTTTTAAACCATATAATTACATTGGCTATTCAAGGAGGAATACAAGTTAAAGTAAAAACAGAATCCTTCTAGGGTGATTCATCAACCTTGATACTTAGGCTGGCCCTGGATAACTTACTCTTTTCCCTCCTTTCTCCTCACTTGGGTCTTCCTTCTTCATGCCCTCCATGTCTGGTCATTTGCCTGCAACAGACATGTTGCAACATTCCCTCCTTCTCAGAGTGCAATAGAAATGCTACACGGAGATGAGGTAGCATTTCTAAACTATCTATCGTGACTGATTGCCATTTTCAGTCCCGAACTTTCTAGAGCAGAGGTTCTCAAACTTGAGCCTGCATCAGATTCACCTGGAGGGCTTACTAAAACACTGGTTGCTGGGTCCCACCCTCAGAGTTTCTGATTCAGCAAGTCTGGGGTGTTCCTAACAAATTCCCAGGTGATGCTAGTTGGAGACCATACTTTGAGAACCAGTGCTCTGGACTAAAATAGTTTCTCCTGTGACGTGTTGTCTGGTTTTGGTGTCCCTGCTGTGTCCTCATTTAGACATATGAAGAAATAAAAAACAGGAGAGGTTTGTCTCTTTCCACAGGCGTGCCTATAGCTCACCAGTGTCCAGCTGTCTGTCTAGCCAAAGTGCCTGTCAGGCTCTAGCCCCTATAAGGTGATATGCATGTCACCCCCAGCAGGACTGACATATCAGAAGCCTGCTCCCCCTTTCATCTGGACTCTCCAGAGCAGCCATTGCTGTCTGCTCCCTGTGAAGACTTAATTGGTGTTTAAGAACAGGTTTTACAAGAGTCATGCTAATTTCAGATTCGCCTTCCAGTGCTTCTCAATATAGGCATTATTGGCATTTTAGATGAGACAGTTCTTTATAATGAGAATTGTGTTTCATGTGGGATAGTCAGCATCCTTTCCCCCTTTCCCTGTCCTTGGTCATTACAGCAATCCATAATCCCACCGCACGTCCCAGTGCCCCCGCCGGCAGCCTTCCGCTCTCCACTCTCCTCACAGGATGGGCTGAGAGCAGCCCTGCTTTCCCCTGAAAAACACCGTGTCTCGTATTCAGTTATCAGACCCCTTACCAAGCCACATTGCCTTAGCGTCCTGCAAAAATTCTCAATCACGTTTGAATATTTTCCTTGCTTTCATTAAATGTTGATATTAAAAAGTGACCGAATCCTGAATATTTCTTTTTGAAAACCCTATGGGTGGAATTGCCCATCATGCCGTTCCGTCCGCTCTCTGTAGGGAAATGCATCGGAGGCCCCTGTTTCCTGATGAAGTGGCTTTGCACCCTTGTCTGTCAAGGAGAATTATTTGACCCATTCTGTTTCCCTCCCCCTCCCTTTATTTGGTTCATGAGTGTCAGGGAACTCAGGGATAAATGTAATGCTTGATAGGGTTGCAAAATTAGTGTAGAAAACTATTTTGGATATATTATCATCTTTTATGCAGTTTTAACTTTTAAATAATCAGTAGCTTCATTTTGCATTTTCTTGTGAGTGACTTCAGTTCCTTTTAGAAGGCGTCCTTGGTACAGGACGAGTTGTGAAGGATTATAGCCAAGAGTGGCCCATTCAGCTCTGCCCAAGTGTCCCACGGTGGAGCAGCCAGGCTCCCATGGACATGGGACAGGTCGTGGGCCTGAGGCACAGCAGGAGCGGCAGGCGAGGGGGCCTGTCTTGCTGGCAGCAGGGGAAAAGGTCCCTGGTGGGGATGAGGTGCCGGCGTGCTCCGGCTGGAAGTGGAGGAAGGGTCAAGGAGCAAAGAGCTGCAGGTATCCCGGAGCCCTCAGCGAGATGGGAGACTCACTGAGGTGAGTGCACTGAGGTGACTGGCAGCGGAGGGACTGAGCTTGCTAGGTCAGGAAAAGTGCTGCCTGGACTGACTGGCTTAGCCCACGAGAGGCGCAGAAACCATTACTTATAGGAACACCATCGTGATTTGGCTCCCACTGGGTTCTGTGGCCAGACAGATCTCCAGGAGCAACTGCTGTCACTCTGGGATCAGCTTTCTGCCGAAGCTCCCTGTCCAGCTGGACAAGAACATCTGTGTGTGGGACTGCGGCAGAGCGGGGATTCCACCCCATCCCACCACTCCTCCAAGGGCCCAGTTACTCCCATTTCCTCTGCAAAGTATTTCTCAAAGTGTCCGGGGAACACCACGCTGGGCCGAGGGTGCCCACCATCCAGATCTGTGTGAGTGAGGGATGTATCAGGACTTTCAGTCTACAAGTCTCTCTGTTGAAATTCCACGGTGAGAGCTTGATTCCCTTTGGGTTTACAAAGTATCCTTTACAAATCAATACACCTCTGGGAAGGTAACAAATAATTTGCCCATTTGAGAGAAAGGATTTATCACTTTAACCGTATGAGATGTGGTGCTGGAGAAAAACAGAAGCTTCTGAGGGGAGGAGATGGGATGCAGTTTAGGAACGTTTGCAGGCTGAGGGGTGGGCCCTGTGGGCAGCCCAGGTGTGGGTTCTGGGGGAGCAAGGAAGTGGGCTGAGACCTGGACATTGTGGTGGAGTCACCCGTTTCTGAGAACGGTCCTTTCCCAGCTAGGGGTGCTTTCTCCCTGTCCTGTCAGCTCCTCCTTACCCTGGCTGTGTCCCCGAAGCCCGGCCCCTGATCGCCCAGGTGCCAGCTCCCTCCAGAGGGCCCGACAGGCACTACCTGCTCTGTGGCCTTCCTCCTGCA
Source organism: Ailuropoda melanoleuca (assembly GCF_002007445.2). Lineage (NCBI taxonomy): Eukaryota > Metazoa > Chordata > Mammalia > Carnivora > Ursidae > Ailuropoda > Ailuropoda melanoleuca. The sequence continues at coordinate 65,652,602 of NC_048218.1, read as the reverse complement.
CCCCTGCCAGGGGCTCTCCCCCGACCCTATGACCTCACCGCAGTTCCACCCTCAGTCCTTCGGCATCTGCCCTCTGTGGAGGAAGGCAGTGGCTCGTTCTTGTTCTCCTGGTGACTATTATTCCTGAATTCTAAACCCATAACCCCCCCCCCACGGTAATAAAATCACCCATTGTCCTTGGGACGTTTCCACATTTCCACACAGCCTGAGTGATGTGCTCCTCCCAGCCGCTCCCGCTGCCTTGTGCACGTCTGCCCCTGACTTGGCTTTCCTTTCCTCCTTCGCACCAGGCACTGGCCAGGTGGCTCCCAGTCGGCTGCTCCTGCTACAGTCCAGAACAACTTCAGGAGCTTCCTGGTCAGGGGCTCCCGGAGCCCACAGGGAGCCAGACCTGCAGGACCTCCTGCCTCGTGCTCGCGGCCCAGTTGCCACAACATACAGCAGAAGAGACATTGGTGAGTGGGCGGGGTTCAAACTGTGCTGTTGACCGTCCCTCCTCAGCCCACCCTGAGGAGATGGCCGAGAGGGGAACTGGGTGGCCAGGAGAGACGAGTGCCCACAAGGTGGGATGACACCTGGCCAGGTGCCCAGACAGATGGGAGTGAGGTCAGCAAGCTTTAGCATTATCTGTTGACCTTGGCTTAGCTGTTCAGAATTCCAGAACTAGTGAAGTCGGTGGGAACTGTCACTGAGCCAGCCAGGAGACAAGATTCAGTATCTGCTGGGTACCCTGGCCTCTGCTACAAACTGCTCACACTGCCAAACTGGTCCTCCATCCTTCCAGACTGTCCCCAAACTTCTTCCTTCTGCTGCTCCAGGAGGCTGCTCTGGTTAACTGCATTGGGTTTTGATTTTCCCTTTGTGTCTCTGGTTCCTTGCAAGCAGCCATCCCTAGGGTTGGAGCACAGGTCAAATTCTATGTTAATTATGGGACCGAGCTATTCCAGGTCCTGACCAAGAGCCCCCACTGGCCCTGCTTCACAGATCTGGTCGTCATCACTCTGCTCAGTGAGAAATCCCATTGAGAGTAGGTGTAGAGTGAGTTTGCCTCGAAAAGATGGTGCCTTCTGTGGGTGGCTTTACTCTGGTCGATACTCTCAATAATATTTCAAAAGTCTGGGTGATCTTTTGGGATTTCCTGTGTGAAATTTGGGGGTGGGGGTCCATTGCTTTCTGTAGCTTTTGCTAGTGAGCAAGATGGGTTTCCTTCTGCCACCCTCTACCCTCTCCTTAGGGTCTCATGATTATGGCACTGCAGGGGTCCTCAGCCAGCATCAGCCTGGGAGCAGTCTTGTCACTCTCACTGTGAAGAAGGCTGATGGGGTCCCAGCCAATTCAGTGAAGCTGAGAAAGTGAGAAGGAGGAAGGGGAAAGAGCAATTAGTGAAAAGAAGCATAGCCTATGATCTTACAACACTAATTGTTTCCCCCATGGTTTTAAGGCTGTTTTGAAGTATGGTGCCATCGCTGAAGTGGGAGAATACCTTCTTAGACTACTTTGGCAGACAAAACTAAGTACGTGGGTTCTGTCCTTCTGTTAAAAAAAAAATAGATCCTGTAATTTTAAAGGAACTTGTAAAAAGTGACTATGAGGTTGAACTCTAAAGTGGCAGATAAAAGGAGAAAGCAGTGTCCAATACTGTCTGAAAGAAAATACAGAGCGTGTGGCCGGGTTGGGGGGGCATTATGTTAGAATCAAAGTGAACACTGTGTATGTATGAGCAGGGCTCCCTCGAGAGGCCAAGCCTTAAGGCACTCTGACATTGCGAAGCAGCAGACATGGGAGATCAAAGGATGGGAAAATTAATGCAGGGCCCTTTATTTTAAAGGCAGGGTTGCCTTGGCGAAAATCAGGTTGAAGGCAGAGCCCAGGTGCTGAGGAGTGGGCTGTGCGAGAGGCCCTGTCTGTGGAGTTTCCAATTTTATGCTCATGACAGAGAAATTTGCAAGGAGAGAAAGAGGATGGTCCAAGTTTTATCATAAAACCTAGAGCGAACAGGCCTGCAGAAATCATCCAGCACTCCTTTCCCTGCACTGATGCGGCCGGGGGGCCTGGGGAGCAGAGCTGCAGCGCCGTGCCTGGTCGGGCAGAGTCAGGCCAGAGCTCCGCGCGCTTGTCCCCTAAAGTCTGAGCTCAGGGGCCGCGCGCAGATCACTGAGGCACCTTCAGCAAGATACAAACGTTGTTGATAGATTCTCAAAAGGGCACGTAATCGTTAGTTACATCCATACATGTTTTTCAGAGACGCCTGTGGAAAATCTCTTTTCTGAGTTCCATGCCCTTAATGAAGATGCTCTTTCTGCTTTTGACAGTTACTTTGGACAGTGAATTGTGGTGCCGTATCACATCAAGTTACGTTTACAGAGGCTTCCTTGTGACTCTTCTCTCCTAATGAAAGCACATGTATTTTAGAAAGCTTTATGTTGCTTGATATATAACTTGTAATTAAGCATTGGGTTTGACATATTTCTTTAAAAGTTGGGCATTAGGGACTTGATTAATATCACAACCATCCCTTATACTCTTGTTTCTATGAGAAATTCGGTCCCCTTCCCAAGAAGAGAACATAATCCATGTCAGTATGGCTAGCGTTGATGTGATTTCACGTATCAGACATGACATTTGTTCATTCATCATATAGCCCTTGAGTGATAAGGGAGGCAACGTCCTTGCTCTGGGGTAGTTTTCCTTCTAGTGAGAGAGGAAGACAGTAATGTCTGGCATTTATTTATTTATTTATTTATTTATTTATTTATTTATCTATCTATCTATTTATTTAAAAGATTTTATTTATTTGAGAGAGAGAGCAAGCACGAGAGAGGGGAAGCAGAAGGAAAGGGAGAAGCAGGGTCCCTGCTGCAGACTGGATTCCAGTACCCTGGGATCATGACCTGAGCTGAAGGCAGACACCTAACCGACTGAGCCCCCCAGGCGTCCCTGTCTGGCATCGATTTTAAAGTGCAATGAAGAAAAGTAATGCAGGGTAAGGGGATTGAGGGATGAGGGCAGAGGGTTATTTTACACAGGGTCGTCAAGTAGTCAGGAGGGCTTCTTTGTGGAGGTGAGGTGTGAGCAGAGGACAGAATGAAGTGAGTGAGTGAGTTTCAAAATCTGGGGGAGGAACTCTGTTCAAGGCAGAGAAACTGGCCTTTGCTAAGGCCTCAAGGCCTGAGTGAACTTAATGTGGTTGGAGGAGCGGCAGGCGGGCCAGCCAGCTCTGGAGAGGAGGGTGGGGCACAGCATGATGCGGGTGAGCTTGGAGCTATAGGCCGGGCTGGGTGAGGTAGGGCCTTACAGGTGGTGGTAGGGAGTTTGGACTTTAGTCCATGGGTAATGGGTAGTCACTGGAGGGCGCTGAGTGGGGGAGTGTCATGATCTAGCTGCTGAATGGAGAACCGACTGTAGGGAAGCAGTGTGGAAACGGGGACGTAGTTAGACTGCTGCGGGGGTCTAAGGACGTTATGCTAGTGGCTTGGATGGCTGATGGCACAGGGGTGGCAAGGCCTGATCAGAATGAAAATAGAGCCAGTGGGAGTTGCTGATGGATTGGATGCAGAGAGACGGAGAGTGGGGAATGGCTCCTGGGCCTGAGCGTTCAGGTGGATGATGAAGCCTTTGGTCTGGGTGGGACATACTGCAGGAGGAGCGCATTTGGCTAGAGAAAGTTGAGAGATCTTGTTCTATCTTGTAAGATAAACCAGTGGGGATGTGGAATAGGCAGTTGGATAGAAAATTCTGGAGGTTGGCAGAGAGGTTAGGACAGGAAATACGTTTGGGAATGTCTGGCCTCTCAATGTGTTAAAACCATGGGACTAGAGTTGATCCCTGAGGAATGAGCAGGCCCATCACTTAGAGACCAGGAAGAGGGGATAAGAGGAAAGAGAGGAGAGGACAGCCCCTCCATCCAGAGAGAAGAGAGTCTCTCCACATGGAGGGGTGACTGACTGTGCGGGTACAGCTGAGAGCAGTGAATACATTATCAGGCTGGGAAGAGTGTCCTCTGGATGACTGCCCGGGTTCTTGTGTGCCTGTAGGCCTTGTCTTCCTCCCCTTAGACTGGGGACTCACCAAAGCCAGGGATAATTTCAACGTTCTGCTTGCACCTGCAGCCACTTAAAGCTGTAGCTGAACTGCCTACTGAGGGGCGCTTCCTTGTAGAAGCTGCTTGTGGAGTTGTCCATCGCTGGGACCCTGGGGGCAGTGTGGATGAGGAAGGGGTAGGACCAGTCCCACTCTGGGCGAAGAGGCTACTGATGTGCCAACTCTGAGTAGAAGGAGTTGGGTAGCAAAGGAGAAGAGAGATGGAAGAAACAGAAGGGTTAGATTCCTGATATTAGGAACTATCAGCCCCTTAAATGTAGGCATAGAGCTCCGTCCTGAGGAAGGGGGCTACTGAAGAGTCAGAAGGTCTTCGAATGGCCATTGATTGATGCAGCAGTTGGATTTTTTACCTTCTGTCTCTGCAAAGTATACATGGCCCTTGCTATGGCTTAAGGGTGGAGGAGCCCCTCACGACTTCCAATGGGACCTCTGTCTGAGGAGGAATTCTGTGGTGATGCTCTGGGGTAGTCATGGCCTCTTCTCTTGACTAGGTTTCATTGATCTGTATTTGTGAGGGGTAACTGGGCCTGAAAGCCTGGCCATCTCTGACCGGGGGTAGAGTCTGTGCTGAAACAGCCTAGAAGATCCCTAAGGGCTGGGCACACTAGCAGTTAATCTGCATAGGGAGAAAGTTGAGCTTTCTGGCCATCAGGAGTCTGGGACATAGCAAAACCAGAGGACCCATAGGATCATAGGAAAGCATAGGAATAGTTTGTGGTTAGAGCCTGTGAGAGCTTTAAAGAGATGGGAGGCCATCTTGAGGAGACAGGAACAGAAGCTGAGAGCCCTTGACAACATAAAGGAGACCCTGTTTGTGGGCTCAGGGTAGACCCTTGGCCCTGCAGAGTTTAAGCTGGTAATAAGCCTGCAAGCCAAGGGTCTGTCGCCTGGAGTTATCCTGGGAACCTAATTACTCAATTTTTCTAGGCGATCCTGGTCATGGGGCCTGATAAAGCCCAAGCGTGCTGCTAAAATTATATGAAGATAATAACTCTTCATGTTCATTTGATATCCATTAAAACCATCACAGATTAATTATTTTTCAAAAGAAAGAAAACTATGCCACAGTTCTGCAACTAACTTATGACCAGATGTTGTCATCTTGGGACACCCTGTCATGCTTAAAAATAATAAAATCTAAAAATAAAACCCCCCAAATTAAAAAGAGGAATAAGGGGAAAGCATTGTAATTCAAGAGATTTATTTATTTTTGAAGAGAATACTGAGTTGTAACTTAATACCAGATTCTGAGACCTAGATATACCCAGTTTTGTAGTGGAGAGGGAGTGTAATTACAAAATGCAAGAAAGTACCCAAGGGAGAAACTTATAAAAATCACGGGTAGCTTATGGGATGCCTAGGTGGTGCAGTCATTTAAGCGCCCGACTCCTGTTTTCGGCTCAGGTCATGATCTCAGAGTTGTGGGATCGAGCCCCGCCTTGGGCTCTGTGCTCAGCACGGAGTCTGCTTGAGATTCTCTCTCCCTCTCCCCCTCCCCTCACTCTCATATAGCCAGTAGGTATCTACAAGCTGGAAAGCATGAATCCTTGATCTAACAAGTGATGCTGGGAGCAGGGGTAGAGATCACATCCCATTAATTCATGGTGTCCGAGGAAGCTTTGGAACCACTGACAGCTTCCATATCTAACCAGCCTCCCACTAAGCTGCCTGGGGTGAGTTGAAATTGTATTTCATAACCTTATCCCCGACTGTGTTCTTTTCTTATTGCCTGAGGTGAGTCTGGAGCACGTTCGCGGCCGTGTCTCCACCTCCTCACCGCGTTCATACAGCTGCCTGTTCAGACCTCGGCTTGCTCTGCTTGCAGCTGTAGCAGCTCGAGGCCAGATTTCCCAGGAGGACGTCAGTGGTGTTCTTACCTCTCCTTCTGAACTACGCCTGCTGGCATCCCACTGACCTTCAGCTGTGCCGTGTCCCTCAGGCCAAGCACCCCCACCTTTTGGGGGGTGAGGTGGTTACTATGAGAGGCCCACTGAGTGCTCTCAGTGGAGGGTGAGGAGAGAGTGACAAGCGACCCAGGATGCTTTCTTCAGTCCTTGGGTTCACGCCAGGGGAGTCCTGGTGAAACTAGTGTGTGCCCTGAGGATGTGGAAAGATTTGGAAACCATGCCTAGTCAGAATAGTGGAAGGACCTAGTGTGTTCTCTGCAGAAGGATAAAGGATAAACGTTGACATCTTCAAATATTTTTAGATGTGTCTTAAAGCAGACTGGAGTTTACTCTATGTGACCCCAAGGGGCAGAATGGGGTCCAGTTAAGGGGAGTCCTAGCACAGCGCAGCCCATGGTGGAATGGGCTGCTTGTGAGTGTGGGAACTTCTTCTCACAGGATTTTCCGGAAGGTTGCCTTTTGGGGTGTCCTGGCTAGGATCTCTCAGTGGCCCTTGTTAGGCACCTCTGTTTCTATCCTCAACAGGAGCTAAGTGGTAGAGGAGGTGGTTTCTAATGAGCTGTTCTAGACCTTTCCTAAGAAATCAGACCCTGCTGAACACAGTGATGCGAACTCCCTCCCCTGCCATCGCTTCCTGTCCCCTCTCTGAGAATTCTCTACTGTCAGACACGCCCAGAGGGGATTCATGCATGGATGAAGCTATGTCCTAACTGGGGAATCCATCTACACTCAGGGGCTGGAGGAGTCTGGCTCAGCTGCAAGCCTGCTCTGTCTCATGGAGGGATCTTGGCTCAGTCCTGCCTCTAACTCTGATGGGTTTCGTTCCATCCCTCTCCCAGCCTGTAACCGCCAGCCTCCTGGCATGGCCAGGCCCTAGCAAGTGTCCACACCAGGCCCACTGTTGCCCAGTTTGGGACAGAACAGGATTCCTATCCTGGGTGGGAGGTTGAATTAGAAGATCTCTGTGGTCTCTTAACTATCTCTGTGGTTATGTGATTCACCGTTTCCTTGTCAATAGCCTGAGCTTTAAAAAGCAAGTGGGAATAAGCATTTGGATCCAGTGCTGCTCTGTAAGGACCTGGCTGTGACCCCATGGTCACTGCCTTGTCTTGGGCCGCTCCAGTCCTGAGTGGAACAGGTCTGGTCTGGCTGCAGGTCCAGGGAGGAATTCGGGAAGATGGTGAGGAGTGAGTGGTGGAAACTGTTTAATGGCATCTGTTCCACTCAGCCAGAAATGTCTTCTTCTGGAAGCTAAAGACTTCCTCAATCTGGTCTCAATTAGCCTGTGTATATCTTTAAAATAATTACATTTTCATCAAAGCATTTTAGAGAGTGATGTTTAGCCCAGTGTAAAGGGCACAATCAGGTCTGATCCTGAAATAATGTGTCTGCTACCCCAGATGTCAGGAGTCACTAAAAATACACTCATAAATTGGAGGAATTCTTGGTTTATTGGACCCATCTCCTGTCTCTCTTAACCTCCTTCCAGAAAGTGAGAGGGTGAAGAAGTGAGCCAAAAATCTTTAATGATCCAGTCTGCTGACATTATTTTATCTGCACCACTGATACTAAATCTCTCTAGCATTCCACTGCAGTCGCAGAGCTGAGAGCAAGCTCTGCCAGCATGGGCCTTTGTCTTGCTGCTGGTCGTGGCCAACGTTCTGTTTTCTATCCTGCCCCTCCCTCCCTCAGTCTTCTTAAATTCCACAGCTTTCTGTGGCACCGGAAGTTATCTGTGTGGAATGTCCACAGTTTAGGAAAGTCCCTGAACTGTGTATCCGAGTTCTGCTTCCCTCAACTCATCTTGGCCATTTGTGGTTAGGTTTTGGCATGTGCCCAACCATGGGAGAGACCTGGGTCTGGCAGGAGCATTTTCTCATGTTTCTATTATTGACATAAATGAAATTTTATCAGTTCCTATCATTGACACCCATGGGGAAGGAAGAGAAGGTCTGGCTAGTTTTTTTTTTTCCCCATCCTTCATATACAAATTTAATTTTCCCTGTTATAGCCTTGACTTTTCTGGCCAGTCAGATGCATCTTGGATTTCATTTTGGTTCTGTGGGCTGTGACCTTATCACCTGACTTAAGGTAAACACGATCACCTGGCTTGCTTGGCCCCCAAAGGATGCTACTGTCACCACTACAACTAGGTCACATTCTGGAAGGCTTCTGGCAACACTTGCTGAGGCCTTGAGTCCTCACAGCCCCTTGAGGCAGGTACCATTACCATCCTCTCCATTTCGTAAGTGAGGATCCAGAAATGAAAGAATTTGTTGAAGGTCCCGCAGCAGAGCCGGGATTAGATTCACACCCCCTCCATTCTGCCTGCTGGCCCTCTGCTGTGCACGCAACCAATGTCCCCACTAACCCTCCAGAAAGTGTTCCTGTCTTTCTAAAGGCCTGTCCTCAGCAAGTGTTTCATGAGAACTGACTGTGCAGGAAGGACACTCTGCCATGGAGATACAGAGATATACCAACCTGAGATCCCCGCCCCCCAGACACCATGGCTGCGGAGACAAAGCCTGACAGTCGGAGCCAGAACTCTGTCAGCCTACCCATGGTGCCACCACCAGCTAGAAATGCCCGGAGGGCACTCACCTGGGCCCATATTGCTTGTGGCGAGCCCCCACGGAGTTTCCCTGACCAGAGCCAGCGTTGTGTCTGGACCAGCCCTAGTGGTTCTTATTATCATTGCAGGACACACCTCAGCAACAGACATCAGAGAACTTAGAAAAGACAAGGTTTATTACTTACTTACCTCCTAGAGGGTACAGGGCATGACCGGGGCCACACAGCAAGGTCATGGGGAGAGAGAGAGAGAGCTGGCCTGGGCTTCTGCTTTTCTTGGGGCCAAAGGTGGGGACTCGGGGCATCACAGGTTCACTCTTTATTGGTGGATTTAAAACAGGAGAGCAGGAATTAAAGTGCAGGAAGGGAAAAGCAAGTGGTCAAAGGCCAGTTGTGTAAGTCAACCACAGCTCTCTAAAAGCAGAACCTCATGGGTGGGGCGACTTGGCTCTTCATCTGGTCCTGTAGCTGGCTGTGTGACTGTTCGAGATAGGTCTCTTTGAGGTGGATGCTGAGCCATGAGAAGCTTCACGTCAGGCACTTACAGGACAGTCAGAAGAGCTGGAAGAGCTGACTGTCTGGGTGCTTTCGTGAAGGGTGCCTTCGTCGTGTTCATCGCTGTCTCCAGGGTCTGCGGTCACCCCTGGCAGGTAGCGAACTCTCAAAAAGTATGTGCTGAATGAACGAACTGCCAATGAAACAGAGCCATGGACATTTTTACAAATAAATGAGAGAATATGTTCACGACCACAAAATATGAAGGGCATGAACTGAAGATTGAAGGACGGTCTGTTAGACTACGCACGCTGAGTGTATGAAAAACCACGCGTCCTCCTCAGTTTGTATTTTGTCACAGATTTGTGGGAACTTGCTCCTGGATAGGTGCTCGTGAGCCCATGTCCTAGACCTTGCTGGCAAGGCCCCCGAGCAGTGGGGACTCTGAGATTAGAGCGGGACTTAGCTCCATGGAAAAGACGACCGTGGCATTCCAGGGCTGCCCCACTGGCAACATTATATAGGAGAGGGCAGAAGGCCTTGATGGTGTGCTCGATAACAGTTTTGAACTTCGTGACTCCTTTGAGTTGGACCCTTGCCTGTCTTGCTCAACACTTGCCTCACTTCCCAAACCTTGCCTGACTTGGTTGGGTATCTAAGTGCACATCCCTCCAGACTGTGCAGGGATCCCTGGGCCTGGCTCCTGCCTGAGCTCTGGCACCAGATCGAGGAGCTCAAGCTCAAACTGGAGCTGAGGAAGGAGAGAAGAATATTTGGGGGGCCATGAGTCAGCCCAGGCAGCAGGCTGACATGAATGAAGAGGACCCAGATTCAAGAGCCAATTTCATGCACTTTGACTCAGTAATTGAAATTCTCGAAATATATCTTGGGGAAATAATCTAGAATGAAGGAAAAGTTATGCTCATGAAACTGTGACTTGTGATGTCATCTGTTTTAGTGAAATTGGAAGCAACCTAAATGGTAAACAACAGGGGCGTGATTGAGTAAATTATGGTTCATCCACTTGGCAGAATATTGCACAGTCATTAAAAATGAGACTTATAAAGAGTGTTCCATAACCAGGAAAAAGTCTGTGGCTTGGCCTGAAGAAAAGCACGAAAATGAAGGCAGTGATAACACATAAATACAATTTTGTTTTGAAAGGTACCTACATAGGGGGCGCCTGGGTGGCTCAGTGGGTTAAAGCGTCTGCCTTCGGCTCAGGTTGTGAGCCCAGGCTCCTTGCTCCTCAGGGAGTCTGCTTCTCCCTCTGCTCCTCCCCACAGCTCATGCTCTCTCTCACTCACTTGCTGACGTGCACTCTCTCTCTCTCTCTCTCAAATAAATAAATAAAATCTTTTAAAAAAAGAAGAAAGGAAAAAAGGTACCTACATGGGGGCGCCTGGGTGGCTCAGTGGGTTAAAGCGTCTGCCTTCGGCTCAGGTCGTGAGCCCAGGCTCCTTGCTCCTCAGGGAGTCTGCTTCTCCCTCTGCTCCTCCCCACAGCTCATGCTCTCTCTCTCACTTGCTCACGTGCACTCTCCCTCTCTCTCTCAAATAAATAAATAAAATCTTTTAAAAAAAGAAGAAAGGAAAAAAAGTACCTACATAGAAACAGATTGGAAAAATGTATATAGAAAATAATGGTATTTGTGTCAGGAAAAAAGTCATCTGTAAGTCTGTCCACAACCAGACTTTAAGCAGATGCTGCTTATGAACAGTGACAGATGAGGCTGGAATACGGGGCCCAGAATGAGTTCAAAGTTCATGCAGAGAGTCAGCAATCAAGGCACTGTCTGGAAAGGAGGGAGGACACCTATAAGAACATGTCCAACATGACCCAGTGTGTGACTAACATAACCGTTTCCTGGACTGAGGGCAGGTGAAGCATGGATAGGGTGAACGTGGCCAGGGAAGACATCTGTGAAGTCACTTCTCACGTGTAGACTAGGGAGGCTGTGGAAATACGAGAGCCATACATCCATCCTGGTTCTGGATAGTCCCAGAGTGTTAATAACATCCCTTGTTTTTGTCAAAAGAGACTTGATTTGGATAACGTGTCACACGGTCACCCTAGGTGTTGAAAGGGAAGAAGAAGGCCACTCTAGGTTGATGATAATTGTTCTGCTGGTCGCCTCGAGGACTGAAGAGTGAGTGAATTAAGATTCCCTGCTGCCGAGGTAGGCCCAGCCTGATGGAGAAGTGACCCAGGTGTGACATTTGAATATAGCTCTGCTTCCTGTTTAGTTGAAGGATGATCAGGGTGGTTATTCCCAAGTGGCCCCAGTCTGTGGCTGGAATTAGGTATTTCACTCTGACCAGGAGCTTCTCCTTCCTTGCATCCTTCTTCGCCTATCCCACAAATCTGGCTCATGACCATTACAATTTTCAATGAGCAGAAGCAGTACAAGTAGATAATTTGCCAGCAGAGCCTTCCCTTGCTTGTGTTTGTGGGAGCATTTCTCCCTAGAGAAGTTCTTGACTTTTAATAGAAATGCTCATGTATGGCTAGTGCAGAAGTAAGTTCAAATGGCAGGAGATGATAACTTCAAGAAGACCAGGGCTTGGCCTGGAGTGGGTGCTGTGTGCCTCTCGGTGTCCACCCTCTGTTCTGTTGGCTGTGTCAGGGCAGCTTATGGGGAACCCCATGGCTTCGTGGAGCACCACGCTGACTATCTGTGATTCAGCCTGGGAGCCACGTCTAGGTTCAGTTTGCAAGAAAAATGGGGTGGGGCTGTGGAGGAGGCCTCTTTCCCTGTGCCCATGGGAGAACTGCTCTGACCCTGAGTGCCCCAAGATGCCTGCCTGGACATCGTGGGACTGGGGCAGAAGAGGCACAGAACCTTCTCTCAGTGGCATCGCCTCGCCAACGGTCTCAGCTCAGAGGCATTTTGTACATGAACAGACAGATAAATGACTTAGGAATTGCCTCCGTGAAGAGGTACCTAGACCTTCTGTGCCTTTGGTCCTGCTGTTTGGTAGAGGGATACGAGTGATAAGTGTGGGGACAAGCTCTCTTTGACTTTTCTTGGACTTAAGCAAGAAGTTACCTTTTAGCACCTGGATACTATTTTAACTCTTCAGTTAAGACATAAGGGAAAAGAAGAGCATGGCCTCACTTAAGAGAGAGAGCTCTGCTTTGGAGGCCAGGCTGTGCATACTTGACAGGAACCTTCAGAGGTCAGTCGAAAGATGACACCTGAGCGAGCAGGTGCTCATTGCAAATCCCAGCTTCCCAGAGTGGTCTGGTGGGAGAACCTGGCCTTTTCATGGGGGAGAAAGTACCATTGTGAAGGCTTCAACTGAAGCCAATGTCAACAAGACACTTACCCTCATGGCGTTTTATCTATGCCACAGGAAGCAGGTGCCATTGGTAGTGAGGTTCCCTTCTTCACTTGAGCCCGGAAATCAAGAGGGACAAGGCCACTAGAGAAATGGGACCCAGTCTTGGCTGACAGGCGTGAGGCGGAGCAGAGTTGATACAAGCGTTCTTCAGTATCATGTCCCACATCTCCCCGCATCAGAGCCTGGGCTCTGGCAAGTCCCAGGGACTGCTTTCTCCAAGAAAAGTGTCATCTTGGGTAATGCTAAAACACCAAACCAAGAGCCAAAACTGATTCTCGGCATTAACCATTAATGATGAAAGCTCCAGATGACAGCATTTCATTAAATGTTATAAAACTGTTAGAAATGGAGCTTAGTAATTAGAAGTGCATTGTTAATACATATATTTGGTATGGATAAGCACACGGGGAGCTCTGTTTTGGGCCTAACCAACCATATCTAGAGAGCCCTAGCTGGTTGGCCGCTGTGCCCACTGGATAGAAGCTTACCTAAATTTGCCTAGAAGGAAATGTTCTCACGACTAGAATGGCCATTTGCAGTGATGGCAGGGAGCATACAGAGTCCTGTGCCAGTCGTGTTCCTGTGGGGAAGAGAACATTTCACACCCAGTAGATGCTGGGGCCGTGTTGCCTTCTCGGCTGATGCTGGGAAACAAAGTGCTGCTTTTGTGTTGGCTGAGTGACCCACACAGAGTGGGGAATTGTTGGGTTTGGGAGTGGAAAACCATGGAGGGTTTAGGGCCTGTGAATGTTCTCCACTAGCTGTTTTGTTTCCAACCCCATGTTCCTGGCCCCTGTGGTTCTTTCGGTTTTTTGCTAACCCAGCCTCTCCAATAGGATTCCATGTCCCTGGTCCTCCAGCTCTGTGCTCTCCCAGCTAATTCTTGGTGGTGGTGACCCATTGATCTTCCTTCTCTGGCAGCTGATGGGGCCTCCTGTGGCGAAGGACTTTCCCCCTGCACGTGAATGTCCCCGTTTCTGAGACAGGGTTGGGAGGGACAGATGCTCTCTCTTCCCTACTGAGAGCCAGTTGAGTTGACACCTCTGAGCAGGGATCTCTCCAGAAGGTCAGTCACGGTTTGCTGTGTTCTGCGTACCCACTGCCAGTCCAGACCTGAGATGGAGGTTCAGAGAGGCCCAGGCTCGGCAAACACCAGCTCCAGACCCAAAGGACGCCCCATCCACCTGTGGTGCTCAGGGACTGTGGATTGAACCCTTCACCAAGAGAGTGGCCACTCCAGTGGGGAAGGGAAGGCAGGGCAGGGGTGGGGAGGACAGTCAGGAGTGTGGGAGGGAGATCATGGGAGCAAATGGAGGCCACTGGCAGAGTGAGGTCAGAAGGAAGGGGTGTGTCCTCACTCTTCCTACAGTATTTATGTCATCGTATGGGGAGGATGTGGTGTCTAGCACGTTCTGTGTAACCTCTCACTTCATTTATGCCTGTAGTGGTCATCGTAGGTGCTCAGAAACTCACAGTGGTGGGTATGTGGACAGACTGCGCGTTTTGACCCTAAGCCGGAGTTCTTCTCTGCTGGGAGCACAAACTTGATGAACCTGGCTTGACTGGCCCAGATGATCAGCATGTGGCCCCTGATAACGTAAATGTTCTAAGTCAGGAGGGAGTTGCATCACGTCCGCTTGCTTTTGTCCAGCCGTGGACTAAGCTTTGTAGGCAAACATCCGGGGCCTGAGAAGTTGGGATCTGGAGGAAGATTCTTATGGATGTGACCACAGGAATGAATGAACTTCTGGAATTTCCTCACTGAGAGGGGTGTGCATGCTTGCGGCTGTGGCTTTTGGCTACTGGGTATACGTTCTGCTTCCTGGTGTACAAGACTTACCTAATTACTAGCAGACTAGCTCATCACTTCAGAACAGAAGTGACTGGCGATCGTCACACAAGTTCCCTCAGCACGTTCTTCCAGGCCCCCAAGGAGAGAGGTTAAGGGTAGCTTGTCTGAGCTGCTGTCTGCAGACCAAAGTGTGTGAGGGCCCCACAGGTGTGTGGGCTCACAGAGGCAGACAGGACATGCACATCAGATTAGAAGTTACGTACATTGGTATATACAGATAACATACATCCAGGAGAGATACTAGAGGTCTTCCAACCCCTGAGAGGTTGGGACACTTTCCCAGGGGCCACTGTTAAGAGATCCTGTCCCTGAAATCTGGTGGCTCTAGCCTGAAGCCAGCCCTTCTCTCTGGGCCTTGGTTTTCTTATGTAGAGACTGAGAAAATAGCAAATGTCCCCTTGTGTCTGTGGCTGTGAGTAATCTAGTGGCAGAGCCAGGACAAGACACCAGGACCTTGGACTCCAACCTCCTCCCAGATCCTCCCCGTGGCATCTCTAATAGCATGACGCTGTTACCAAGGGTTTGAACCTTGGAGCCAGCGACCCGGGTTTAAAGCCAGCTGATAAGAAGTGGCTGTTATTGTTAGTTCTGCGACCTCGAGTGCATTGCTCAACTTCTGCGTCTTCTCTTCAAAATGAAAATAATTCCGGTCTGTAGAGCTGCCTTGAAAATGGCAGTTAACTAGGTAAAGCCCTCACTGCAGTAGCTGGCCCCCAGCAAGCATTTAATAGGTGGGTTATCTCTGTTTGTAACAGGAGATACTGGGCACCACAGCCACCGCATTTGTCTGGACCTGAGGCTCCCTTTCTGGGAAACAGGAGGGTCGGATTGGACCCCTGGTTCTCCGACTTTGCCATCCCCAAGGGAAGTGGAGAAAGAACATGTGCTCAGGGATAGGGTCTTGGAGTGTAGCCTGAGGCAGCTTGTGGCAAGCATCACATTTCTTTGAAGTCCTACATTTATTTGTAAGTCTACCTATAGTTGTTGTTTTATACAATAATGTGAATACATTGGGTGTTTTTTTAAGATTTTATTTATTTATTTGAGAGAGAGCGTGCACACATGCCCGTGAGCAAGAGCATGAGCAGTAGGGAGGGAGGGGCAGATGGGGAGGGGGAGGGGGAGAATCCCAAGCAGACTCCTCACTGACCGAAGAGCCCTGACTGTGGGGCTTGATCCCACAACGCTGAGATCATGACCTGAGCCGAAACCAGGAGTCAGACCTTTAACCAACTGAAACACCCAGGTGCCACAGAATGCATTGGTTTTAATATAAAACCCTTCTCCCACTCTTCGAGTATAGTTGATGTTCTGGGATGAGATGGCCTCAAGTGTCCCCAAAGGGCACACAGAGGTGCCCCTGTGGGGGTGGAGGTGCGATTGCATCATTTCTAAGACCCCTCCCAGCTCCGACATCCCAGGTTCCTACGGTAAGTGGTACCCAGGAACCCTGAAGAACCCTCGGAGGGCATGCTCCCCTGTGCCCCTGCCCCCAGTGGGACTGGGCCGTGTTAGGTAGGGGTGGAAGCAGCAGAAGGGAGGGAGAAGATGCAGCCCCTGCAAATGAAGGACAAAGAAGGCTGGAGGAGCAGGGCTGTGTCTGAGCCTGACTGTTGGCCTGTGGGCTGATAAACCTGACTGGGTTGGGTTGGCAGCCCTCCATCACCCCAGGTGAGTTCCAGGAAACACTAAGCCATTGTTTCTCCTCTACAGCTGGAAGCTGTCCTGGGGATGGGCCCTCATATCATGGGAGGGCGGGTGAGGGCAAGGGGTGAACTGCATGTGGCAACATAGGACTTGTCACACTGCCAAGGCGCCCTCCTGGCAGTTCTGATGCAGCACCCAAGGCCGCAGTCTGGGGTCGTGCGCAGCCAATGGGAGGAGAATGGAGGGAGCCTGGAGAAGAGCAGCAGGCCTCGGGGAAGAACACAGATTTCTGGCCTGTGAATGGGAAGGGAGAGCATCCGTGTGTGTGGCGGGGGTCGGGGTGGGGAGGCAGACCTGCCGATGCTGGTCCAGGCCCTGCATAGATTTGCTGGTGATTAGCCATACGCAGGGACTCTCTCTCAGGCATGAGGGATTGAAATGAAGTCACCCATTTATTTGGGACAAATATAAGGGGCTTTCCCTGGGCAAGGGATTGACTGCATTAGTCAAATTTGTACCCATCAGATAGCATTCCAATAAATCTCAGAGAATATCACCAAGTTGTTGCATTGGAAATTTCCTGTTGGGCATGGTACTTATTGTGATAATAAGATTTAACATATCTTGATGAATTCTTCCCGAGCATGTTACCAAATAGAGCTAGGATTTGGAGTTAAGGAGGATTGGATTCCACTTCTGCTTTATTAGCTATATGACCTCAGACATGTCACTTGGTCCTAGAGCCTCAGATTTCCCATCAATAAATGTGGTTATAACATACCTCAATATATGGTGAAGTTGAGGTGAGATCTGGATTAGGAAAGCATTTTGTAAGTTGTCAGTAGCTTAATGTTAATTTTAAACAAAAGCCCTTTTGGCAGCATTAGCGAAGAGCATTGCTATCCTCTACGCCCTCCACAACCCAGCCTCAATCAGTTTAAAGACTGTAACTCTCTAAACTTCTCTTAACTCAAACCGTCCTTTGTAACTCAAAAACATCCCTTTTTCAGATGAGTTTCATTTGTCTTAGACATGCATTATCATCTCCCTACTTCTTTTTTTTTTTTTTAAGATTTTATTTATTTATTTGACAGAGATAGAGACAGCCAGCGAGAGAGGGAACACAAGCAGGGGGAGTGGGAGAGGAAGAAGCAGGCTCATAGCGGAGGAGCCTGATGTGGGGCTGGATCCCATAACGCTGGGATCACGCCCTGAGCCGAAGGCAGACGCTTAACCGCTGTGCCACCCAGGCGCCCCTATCATCTCCCTACTTCTAATTCAGCTGTCTACTGCAGGGCTCACCTGCCTCGATGGCCGTGGGCCATGCCACACAAACCTCAGAGATCCCTGCACCTGTCTATGAGGGTACATTTGTTAACTCTGGGCCCCAGTTTCTTCACCTGTAAAATAAGAGGAAAGGGGGTTGGAATAGATGATTTAGGTCCCCTTCCAGGCCTCATGTTCTGTGATCCAGAATTTGGGAGGGTGAGAGCAATGCATATTGTCTAGCCAGTGACAGGTAACTGATGAACACAAGGCAACATTCGAGCGTGATTAGTAATCCACTCTTTGCAATAGGGCAATGTTTGCAGCAATATTAAGATAAATTGGAACACCTAAGTGAAATGTGATACCTCTTATTCTTCGTAATAATTGACTTTTATCAATTGATAACGATCAATTATTTGATAATCATCAAATATTTATATTTGAAGGAGGGATTGTGTGCCAGGCATTGTTAGAAGTTACTTTGCATGTTACAGTTACAATGTATTGGGTATTCCAAGTATTTACTCCGTGTTAGATGCTTGAAGTGGCTTCTAATTTCCACAGAGCCCCACAAAACAGATTTACAGACAGGGAAATTGAGGTTTAGAGAGATGAAGTAAGTCACCCAGGTCATTCAGCTACTAAGTGCCAGAGGCAGGTTCAAGTCCAGCCATTTTTGTCTGACAACAAAGCCTGTGATGGGTCCCCTCACTGAAGGCCATTGGCTGGCGGTCATCCCCTAGCTTGCTCTTAAATTGCCAATTTGTTGTTACCCTTGTCCTGGGACTGGTGGTTACTCCAGCTGTGTTTTTGATACAGTTCTGGGCTTGACCCTAGCAGAGGAATTGGTCCTTTCTCTCTAGCTGAGGCAGCCGGCCTGAAAATGGCATGGGGAAAACCCGGCTGGCTTTAGCACCCTCCCTCCTCCGGCATGTTGGAGACACCCAGCCTTGGCTCCCTCCTCATTCTGCTTCTCTCGCACCTGCCTTCTCATCTCAGTGCTAGTCAAGGGTGGAAGGAACACTAGAAATCGTAACAGTTTGCCAGGCCTTGGCTTTAGCCAGAGGAGACAGATTGTGTTGGTGGGAGTAATTAGAAACCAGCTGCAAACTTGAATTTCAAATCGGGGCCCAGGGAGCTGACACATCAGGTTGGCCCGTGCCTCATTTTCCTCTGCTGTGTCACAAGGGAGAGGATTTGCAAGAGAAGCGTCCCTAGGCCTCTAAGGAAGCGAAGCTTGAGTGAAGGACACACATGCTAGAGCCAGATGGGCGATAGCCCTGCCCTGGGCCCCAGGAGGTCCAGCAGGGGCTGTGGATGGCTCCTGGCTGGAGAGAGTCTTCAAACTGCCTTGGTCCTTGTCAGCGCTTCTCATCTCTGCAGCCTCTCCTGTCGGCAGGGCTTCCTGCTGCCCCACTCCTTGGAAGACACTGTTCCAGCCCAGGGCCTGAGGCTCTCACATGGAAAGGCAGGACTCCCACAAAGGGGTCCTCCTCGTTCTGTCTCCTCAGACCTCGGAGTTTCTCTCCAATCAGGCTGATTCTGGCCCACCACAGAGTTATTTTCCCAGGAGAAATGGCCAGGGGATGCTGACATCTCCCATAAACTGTGTGCAGAGTCTCAGGGGCCATGTTCAGCAGCCACGCCTGCGCGAGCTCTGTTCATCCTTCGTGTCCATCTGTGTTCTTAGAATCTAAGTCCTCTAGGCCTGTCCCTTCAGATCATCACCACCCTCCAGCTTGCTGCAGAAAGCGGAGAGGGTAGCGCGGGCTTTAGGCAGACTCAGAAAGAAGGGATGGGACAGGCCAGTCGGAGCTAGAGTAGCTGCTCAGAGCCCCCTCTGGGGCAGGGAGTGGTCAGCAGCATCATGATGCCCACTTCCTTTCTGGGCCTTCTTTTCCAGAGCTTTCCTGGTCTTCTCAGAAGAGCAGGAGAGGAGGGGCAGGCCGACTCATGGCACGGAGTCGTGGCCTTTCCTTTACTCCTTCTCCCTCTCCTTTCTAGATCTTCCTTCAACCCTCTGTCACTAAGTTACTAAATGTTGGTTGGACTGGGGTGGGGGGTGGGGGAAGAATCAAGTAGTGGAAAGAAAAAGAATATGTTCCATTTACTTTATGAGTGAATGATACTCCCCCAACACTCTCCCCATTAATTTTGCTGTTAATATTTGCCATTCTAAGATTCAGTGAGGTCAGTCACATTAAGTACAGCAGGAGTACTCCTGACACCTAGTACGTGCTCACAAATCGTAGCTATTATTGGTTCTCTCTTTTTCTCCTATTTTTCCTGGGGTTTCCCCTCAGTGTTTTCAGCCCCAGTTTCTCTCTGGACAGACTCATCGAATCAGAGGCTCAACTTGGGAGCTGGCCAGCGGCTGCAAAGCTGGAATAATCACGTAGTGCCCATGCTTAGCACTGGCCCTGTCTCTGTCCTCATGGCAGGTGCTGGCATCTTGCAGGTGTGCCTTGATGACAGGTGTGCCTGCCTGATTCGGCCACCCAGCCTGTGCAGCCCTGCGTGGTGGACTGGGAACAGAAGCTTCTTTCCTCCTCTCCTGGTGTCCTGCGTCATGTTCCTGCTCTGGGCTTGGCTCCCTCTGCTGAACCTTTTCCTCTTGCCCAGGTGTCCCATGGAGGGCTGGCGGCAGTCCTAGAGACACAGGTGCACTAGGGCAGGAAGTGTCCAGAGAGGCCCATCAGGCCACACAGAGAGAGGAGCATAGGGAGAGAAGGGCAGTGATTTCTTAAGGTTGTACAGCTGGTCAGGGTGCAGCCACACAGAGTACCAGAGTTGCTGACTGTCTCTCAGATGCCATTTTACCCTCCAGCGATGCCTCCCAGTTTCTCCAGTGGTCCTGTGTGTGGCCAAGGCTGCTTCTACTCTCTGAGCTTCTGAAAGAGATCTTAAAACAACAGCAGTGATGTTAACTACAGCAGTTGCCGTGGATTGAGCACTTACTCTCTGCCAGAGACTGGGCTGGGCTGCTCTTCATACACATTGCCAACCCTCGAGGCGACCTCATAGGGAGTGGGGTATTTGTGGGAGCCCCGTTTTACAGATAAGTAAACTAAGACTTTCAGAGGTTTTCACCGTCCTCAGGCCACACAGTTTAGCGGTGGAGAACGCAGCATCTGACTGTCGAGTGGTCTGTTCCCCTCCGTGGGGCATCCTGGGGATGGGAGCCGTGAGCGCAGTACTTGTTCTCCGAGGCAATTTTCTGGGCTCCCACGGCCTGAGGATGGTGGGGGCTGCCCCTACATGAGTATCCCAGCGCTCATCTTGTGGGGTTTAAAAAACTCGGTGCAGTTGGTGTGACTTAACAGAATGGAGGGAGGAGGCATGGTGTTTGAGAAGGGGGTGGTTGGATCAACACACTGGTGATCCCAGATTTACTTCTGTGGCAGTAACACGTGATAACAAAATGAGCATTAGGATTGTTGGCTAATTGTGGTAGAAATGTGCCTTTTGCTAATTTTGTTATAATCAGGGTTTCTGGTTCTGGCTTTGATTTTTTTTTTTTTTTTTTTTGCATGTGACTTTTATTGCAAAAAGCTTCTCTCAGCCTGTTCTCATTAAATCCCAAATTAAGCAAGAATCCCAACAGGAAGAGAGTAGCACCAGGAGACCAGGCCTCGCTGGTTCACACTGTGTGTGCGGTTGGGTGTGTTTATTTGATTTGATCTGTGTGTGTGTGTGTCTATCCCCTTTTAAGAAAATTTAAAAATAACTTTCTGCCAAAGATGTGGGCACTTGGCGAGGTGTTGCTGAGCCACCATCCTCCTCCTGCCCATGGTCTGCTGCTCTGCTGATGTGGCCGGGCTGACGTGGGCAGCTCATCTGTCTGCAGAAACCCAGCCCCTCCTTTAATGTGCTTTTCCAGAGGAAAGGCCCAGGAAGCCCAGGGGACAGCCACCTGCCTGGTGGCTCAGGGAAGAATTCAGCTGTGGGGGACAGGATGGGCTGCCTTGGCGTGCTTTCACTTGGGAAGCCAGGGACCTGGCTCCGAGTCCCTTGGAAATGCCAGCAGGAAACTCAGTCTATCCTAGACTCCAAGGCAGGACATCATCGTGCCCATTTCACACACTGGAAGACTGAGAAGCAGAGTGGAAAGGGCACACGAGTCACATGCCCGGTTTAAAGCCAGACTAGCACCCATGTGTCTGGAACCAAATACCTATTGGCTCCAGAGGGGCAGATTGTTTTATTGGAGTGACTTGGAGTGACCTGTTCACTGGCTTCTTTCCCTACATCTTCTCTCTAACGTTCTCAAGATTTCCTATATGATAAGAGTTAAGTGTGTCCTAGTTTGGAAGAGATTTTTTTTTTCAATACTTTTTTTAGCCCAACTTTCTATTCACTCATGTATCCCACAAGTATTTGTTGAGAACTTTTCGTGTGCTCATTAGTACCGTAGGCATTGGGGATACAGTAGTTAGTGAAACACTCGGGATGTCTGACCCGGGGGGTTTGTGTTCAGTAGGGGAGACAGATGTTAATCATAGAACAACACAACTCCGTGACGGTCATCTGTGAGCTGTGGGATAGAGAGGACATAAGGGATTTGATGCATGCTGCTAACATGGGACTAGCCTAACCTCTGTGGGACCAGAGGTCTGAGTGCAATGTTTCCAGTCAGCCGTTTTGTACTTGGGTAGTTGTGTTGTGTTGTTTTGTATTGTTTTAGATTTATTTATTTATTAGAGAGAGTGTGGGGAGGGAGGGGCAGAGGAAGAGGGAGAGAGAGTCTCAAGCAGATTCAGAGCTGGACACAGAGCCTGACATAGGGCTCCGTCTCACGACCGTGACCTGAGCCGAAACCAAGGGTTGGATGCTCAACCAAACGTGGCACTCCAGTGCCCCTGTTTTTGCTCCCGAGCCTAAGTATTCAATTTAAAAATTGTCCCTTTAAGTTTCCTTGCAAGCTCTGGTCCATTTTGCTGACTTTCAGGGCTGTAGTGAACAGGCTAGCTGTGTTTAGCATGTTAGCTGTTCCTACTTGCTTAGTCTTACCCACAGGTTTGATAGACGTATCTCCCGTGTTTTTGTCCACTTCATTGTCCTTAGTTCTGTCCAACTCCAAATGACTTTCCAGTCCTGTTGCCACCACCAGACATTTTCATCTAAGAAGACTTAGATCTGAATTTACCTCCATTCCTCAGTGGTGAACAGCCTTGTTTTTTGGATTTCTTTCTTCCTTTATTAGCCATAAAATATTCAAATATCTACCATGTCTTCCAGAGGTCTGGAGTTTATATTCAGTCTTGGCCAAGGACTTAACTGACTTACAGGCATTCTCTTCATCAGTATCTGTTTCAGCTTCAAGTCTCTCAGGTGCACGTTTGTTCAACCATTTTCTTTGGAAGAAAAGGTGGAGCCAAATTAGATATCGATTCACCCACCTCCTCCCCCATTCCTCAAAGCCGCACTCCACTACTCCTATGAAACCACTCTTCCCCTTTCTAGTTGTGCATTTTTAGGAAGATAGACATGAGAGCAGATGGTAATGGGGAAAACAGGGGGATGGGTTAAAGCAACAGTTCTCGAAGTGTGCCCCCAGCAGATCCTTGGGATCCCTGAGACTCTTTCAGGAGCCCAGAGGTCCAAATCATCTTTGTAATAAGATGGCATTTGCCTTTTTCACTCTCTTTCTCTCTCAAGTGGAGTTTTCCAGCAGCTGCAAATACACTGTGATAACACAGTAGACTGAATGTGGAAGCAGGCATGAAAGTCTAGCTGTCTTCTATTAACCAGATATTAAAGAAATTTGCAAAAATGAACAATTCTTCTTACTAAACTTTTTTTTTTGTTTTGGAAAATATATTTTTTCTTTTAAAACTGTTATTTATATTAACATATGGGCTTATTGATGTTTTTGAATGAATTATTAGTTTTAAATTTGAACACAGTAAATATTGTTAGCAAGAACTCACAAACAAAAGCTCTTTGGAATCCTCACTAATTTCTAGGAGCATAAAGGGGGCTCTGCGACCAAAAATTTGAGAACTGCTGAGCTAGAGGGTAAGGGGTCCCTTAGCTGTTAGAACAGTACCAGTTAGTCCAGGCTCAGACAGGGCCCAATGGAAAAGCTTAAATCCGTGTCATTCCTGATTTCAGACATCTGCAGTTTGTCCCATGGCGTGAGTTGCATAGTGTGAGAGATTCCTTTGGAACTATGGAAATCCTTCTCTCTCCTGGAGGAGGAGGACTGGGCTGAGTATCACCTTGCTACCATGTTTTAGAGGTATGCACCAAGGGCCCGTCCTGAAGCTCCTCAGGGGTCAGAAGGAGCCCTGCTGGGTCCTGTGTGTGACATGAACACTTGGAGCCCGGTTCAAATCTTAGCCCAGATTCCTTAAGACAATTGCAGCGCGGGAGTTCCCCATCCATCTGTTCTCTGGGCTTCCCTCCCACTCCAGGGATCATAAGCAGGGCTTCTTCAGCTTAAGGAGGAAAGAGCTGGGTCTCAGGAGGCACATATCCCATGAGCCCTGTGTGGTAATCGCATGCCAGATGTGCCAAGGGGTGAGTGACACTCCAGGCCAGATGTGGCACTGGGGTTGTGCCCAGCCCCTTCAGGGGTTCAGCTCTCTGCTTGACAGCATCCTCCCTTCGCTCCCCGCTGAGATTGGAATTGGCAGCTCTGAACAAGAACCTGTGAGCTTCCACTCCTGGTCTCCCCAGGACGCCATTGAGAGCCTCTGCAGCTGGAAGCCAGGGGTTTCAAAGGTCACCCCAGCTGGGCGGATTCGAACAACAGATCTCCCTGACGGAGTGAAGTTGGCTGCCCGGCACAAGGCAAGTTGCAACATCTGCGAGCAGCGTCAGGCAAACGGCCCTTCACTTTTCAGTCTAGCCCTGGGCTCCACAGCGTGCCTGGCTCTCCCTCACTGCCTTCCTCCTCAGACGGGCGTTGGACAGGATTCTCTGCAGCCCAGCGGTAAAGCGGGGCTGCCCTCCCGTCCCGACTCTTGGGAGAGCTGCCCGGGGAAGAGGCCACGGTAAGGCACGTCGGTGCTCGGCTGCGTGGCTCTGCCCCATGGTGCGCGCCTGTGGGTCACGGCAAGTCCACATGGCACAGCCTCCAGCCGAGGGGCCGCTGGGGTGTGAGGAGCGATTAGGGAATTGGTCAGGATCTGAATGCCCCGCAGAGAGAAGATTAAGGTGAGGAGAGCGGAGCCGTCCTTGCCTGGGGCCCTTGCACCTGGGTGGTTTGCTGCCTCCCCCCGGGTGTGGGGGGGCGGGGGTGTTCACGGCTGGCTGCCAGGCTTTCAGTGCAGAGCCTGCTGGGAGCTGGGCCCTAGAGAGAAGGTGTGGTATTTCCAGGACGCCTGCTGCCGGGTCAGGTGCTTAAAGACCACCATGGTGTTAAATGTATGCACTTTGTGTAGGGAGGAGGACGGCTGGTTTCTCTAAACTCATTCTGCCATATAACTTCATCCCTAGTTTTTAACATTTCTTCTGAGTCTTTTTGCTTCAGAGTTCACTCTCTTTTGGCCATAGTTGAAAATGTTCTTTTCTAGGTTCAAGAAACAATTTAAAGTGCTTTTGATCAAATGAAAGTCAAGTTAACTAGTGCTGCTTGAGATGATTAACAAATTACGTTACTTGTGGAAACCTTATTTGGAGGTGAGCTTTGGCCTGACTGTTGTGTGTGGGGGGCTGCCTCCAGCTCTCTTTGACCCCCTCCTCCATTTTTCTCTCTTCTTAATTCTCTGTCCTTTGATCTGCATTTAACTGGTATTGAATGAACCCGGAGCTGGGTGTGTTTCCAGCCACTGAGCACTGCTCTGCCAGTAAAGAAATCATGTCAAAAGTTACCCAGCCCCTCTGGTCTTCTTGACAAATGTGGTCATCAGGCTGGACAAGAGATTAGAAGGGAATAAGGATGGTTTGGTTTGATTTATTGTTATTATTATTTTAAAGATTTTATTTTTAAGTAATCTCTGCGCCCAGTGGGGGGGTTTGAACTCAAAACCGTGAGATCAAGAGTCACATACTGTACTCACTGAGCCAGCCAGGCCCCCCTGATTTATTATTATTTTTCTGATAGAACATTCCAGTTATGTCAGTAACCATTACTTGTCAATGTGGATGGATTCTGTTTATGCTGCTGATGGCAGTGGGCGGGGCGATGGGCTGAGTGAAGCTGTTTGGTGTGTCTGGCCAGCCTGGGACTGGGCTCTGGTCCTGCCCACCCGATAGTTAAGAAACTACCCCCCACAACCACCTTGTGGGGGACTGGATGTCTCCTGGCTATACTGACTTGCCTGTTGCTTTTCTGTCCATGAAGCCAAACCTCCCCTAGGGATAGATGACTTCTGTCTTCTTTGTTCTTGAAGCTAAGCACTTTCCCTTTGATGATGGCATCCAGGACCTTCAGGAGCTTTTAGACAGACCTCAGAAGATCTTGGATCAGGATGATATGCAGAGAGGGTCCTGAGCCTGATGTCACCACTCCGAGTTTTCAGCTCCACAGAAGTCTTGTGTCGTTCAAAGCCAGGCCTAAGAGCAGAAGGGGAGAACATCCCCTGTCCCCCACCCTCTGTGCCACTCCCAAGCCTCTGCTGTTTTATCTCCCTTGACTAGAGACAGTAGGAGATGCCTCGTCGGGGTCATGGGGTGCTCTAGGAGGCCTCCAGGGTGGGACTGAGGTCAGACTTGGTTTTGGTTTCTACTTCTTAGCTCTGTGACCTTGGACAAGTGTTATTTCTGAGCTTTAGTGTCATTTGTGAGAGGAACATAGTCAGAGCTGCCTGGCAGGACTGGGGCGACTGCTCTGAGCCGTGCTGCTGGAACAGACACGACCGTGCCGAGGGAGGCTGCCGTGGGCCTCAGGGCTGCCTCCCCTGCCTCCTCACGGACCTCTGCCATCTGCTTCCTGCTGCTGGTCACAGTAATCCCGCTCAGATGCCCTTTCCCTGAAGGTGACTGGGCCGGACTGGGCTCCTTGCTGGCCCCGGTGAAGAGCGCCTGTGTCCTGCAGGGTGGGGAGACCGGCTTCTCTTTGGGAACTGAATGATGACAGCGTTGATCGGCTACTACTGATTGAACCCCTCTCGTGCTGTGTGTTTTGTCTGTGCTCTCACTCCCATCCTCCCCTCAGCCTTCTGAGGCTGATGTTATCCCACCCGTTTTACAGAAGGGGAAATGGAGGCCAAGAGACTTGAAGTAGCTTGCAGCTCATGGCTGGATTTGCGGCAGGGTCTGAGCCTCATGCTCCCTGCCCCCACCCTTAGCCGTCCCCTGTGCTGGCAGCAGAGTGTGTCTGTCACCTTACTGCAGTGGCACCGGAAGAGGACAGAGGGAGCAGGGTTCCCTCTGGGGTGTGGTCCTAGGGGGTTCTGCAGGGTTTGAGAACCCCATTCCTTCCCTACCACCATGTTACCACACTTACCACACACACGTAATTGTTCACTGCTGTATCTCAAACACCTAACTTGGCACATGGTTGATGGTCAAGAAATCAGTTTTAATTGAGTGAATGAATATATCCTGATTTTTGCCATTAAAATATCACAACGACTTTTTTATTTTTTATTTTTTTAAAGATTTTATTTATTTATTTGACAGAGAGAGAGAGACAGCCAGCAAGAGAGGGAACACAAGCAGGGGGAGTGGGAGAGGAAGAAGCAGGCTCCCAGGAGAGGAGCCTGATGTGGGGCTCGATCCCAGAATGCTGGGATCACGCCCTGAGCCAAAGGCAGACGCTTAACGACTGAGCCATCCAGGCGCACCTATCGCGATGACTTTAAAATGGTTGCCCAAGCCACTGTGGAAAACAGTGTGGAGGTCCCTTAAAAAGTTAAAAATTGAACTACCCTATGACCCAGCCATTGCACTACTGGGTGTTTACCCCAAAGATACAGACGTAGTAAAGAGAAGGGCCATATGCACCCCAATGTTCATAGCTGCATTGTCCACAATAGCCAAATCATGGAAGGAGCCGAGATGCCCTTCAACAGATGACTGGATTAAGAAGCTGTGGTCCATATATACAATGGAATATTACTCAGCTATCAGAAAGAACGAATTCTCAACATTTGCTGCAACATGGACGGCACTGGAGGAGATAATGCTAAGTGAAATAAGTCAAGCAGAGAAAGACAATTATCATATGATTTCTCTCATCTATGGAACATAAGAACTAGGAGGATCGGTAGGGGAAGAAAGGGATAAAGAAAAGGGGGGTAATCAGAGGGGGGAATGAAACATGAGAGACTATGGACTGTGAGAGGCAAACTGAGGACTTCAGAGGGGAGGGGGTGGGGGAAGGGGATAGCCTGGTGACGGGTAGTAGGGAGGGCACGTATTGCATGGTGCACTGGGTGTTATACACAACTAATGAAATCAAACTTTACATCGGAATCTGGGGATGTACTGTATGGTGATTAACACAATATAATAAAATAAAATTAAAAATAAAAATAAAAATAAAAAAAAATAAAATGGTTGCCCAAATACACACAAACTACAATGACAGAAATGTGGCAAGATGTTAATTGTTGGAGTTAGGCGATGGGTATTTAAAGTACTCATTTTATCATTCTTTCTACTTTTCTGTATGTTTGAAATTTTCCATATTAAAATTTAAGTTGAGTTTAAGATTTCTATATCTTTCAGTTCCTTTCATCATTTTCCTTGTGAACATAAACTCGTATACCTGCCTCATATTCCACTGTGTTCCCCCAGTTCTCAGTGTTAGACACTTAACTGGGGCTTTCTTTCTGTTTCTACTTCAGGATTATTTTTCTATTTCTTCTGCTATAAATAATGTGATTAGCATCCTTAGATATAAATTTTGTGCTGCATCTCTGATGCTTTCCCAATAATACATTGCTAAATGTAGGGTTTCTGGGAGGAGAGATGGACTTTTCTTTTCCAGAGTCTCTTTGCCAAATTGCTTTCTGGAGAGATGGCGCCAATTTTTATGTCCCTCCCCCGAGGTGAATGTGCCACCTTACCACAGTCTTACCCGCACCAGGCAGTGTCCCTTCATTTAGTGGCCATGTGTCTGTCTTCAGTGAGCAGCTCAAGTCATAGCCTCTGCCCACCTATCTGGGAGGCTGTTTCCTTCGTTGCAAAGTAGTCCAGTCCCTTGTTTTTGCTGCACACACTTTATCCCATCCATCTTTCAGTGTTGTTCATGGTATGTTTTGACCTGCAGAAAACCTTAATTTCCTGTGCATATGCTAGCGGCTCCCTCGCTGGCTACCCCAACCTCAGAGCCCCTTGCCACCAGCCAACTCCAACTGCTTACGGAGGGCAAGCGGGCCACGGGTTAGGAATGGGAGCTCTGGCGCCAGATGTCTGGGTTCAAGTGCCGGTCTGGCCCCTACTAAATGCCATGACCTTGGGCACATTTCTTTATCTTGCTGTGTCTCAGTTTCTAATCCATAAAATGGGGATGATGAGATTAACTGTCTTCTAGTGTTTATATGAGGAGCAAATGAGCTGTTATTTGAAAGTGCTTAGAATAGTTCCTGGTGGATGGTAAGTGCTACAGAAGTTTTGCATATATTGTTATCTACTGCCGTGAACCTGTGAGTCTTATCATTTGGAAAAGATTTTGTTTGCACAGCTAATACCTTATCAGCAAAAGAGAAAGCTGGTTTTGTCAGGCAGGGGATGTGCCCTGTTATAAACGAACCTAGGTCTTTGTTACTTTAACGTGAGCATAGCCCTACTTTATTTTTATGAGATGTTATAAATTTAAACAAACTAATTACATGCCCCTGACACCACTGTTCCATGCAAGTAGGACGTGGTACCCAATCTCGAGCTGGTGCAGCCTGGTGAGGCTCCCACCTGGACTTGGCACTTGGAGCAGGGGGACTTAGGATGTGCTCCAGGTGGTGGCTGTGGGTATCCACGGGCTGCCTGGGTTCTGACCACCCGGCTTCTCTCAGCTGCTGCCTGTTTTCCCAGCCTTGTCCTCCAGTCTTTCCTGGGGATTTGAGGAGCTCCTCTTTCCCCATCTTTCCCACAAGTCCCTACCCTGTTTATGAGACCCAGAGTCTATTCTGCTGTTCGCCACCAAGAGCTCAGAGTCGCACCTGTTTCTAATTCCACTTCTGGAATCAATCCTAAGGAAGTCCCTGTGTCCCAGCTAACCTGCCAGCCCCCATCGACATCCTGTCTAGTCCCAGCTGGGGCCTGTGCCAGGAACAAGGGGCTTGAGGTATTCTTGCCAGTGATGACATCATTTTGCTTTGTCTCTTTGGGCTAGTGACTTACCCTCTCTAGGCCTCAGTTGCAAATGGAGGAATTAGCCTGAATAATCTTAGAATGCTCCCTTCTCTGACATTCTGTGACCTGCAAGGCTTTCCACCATCTAGTCCCCAGAAGTGGGATGTCCTCCCTAGACGCGCTTCCCTTCCTCCATTCATCTCACCCTCACCTCTCCTTACCTCAGCCAGGATCCTTGCTGTGTTAACCCCAAACTTTTTCCTTTCTGAGAAGATGGATTCTGTTTTTCTTTAGCCCGTGAGCTCTCATAGTTAAACAAAAGCAGCTTTTACTTCCTACCGTGAGTGCCTGACTTGCTTATTGATACTGAAGAGCCAATGACTATTAAATACTGGTCTTAGATGTCAGCTGTAAAAATGCTGAGATCAGCTGGTCCCTCTGTTCTTGCCCCAGCTACCCCTTTCCTAAAAGTTTTCCATAGGGTTTGGGGGAGGCAGGTCTCTGGCCCTGGTGCTGGTGTCTGGGGTGGGATGGGCCTCACCCTGGCAGCCTTGCCTGTGGAGGACACAGAACCTCTCATTCCCAGAGAGGAGCTCCGGGCCGACCCCAGAACCCACGACCCGGGGGCCCCACCCGCACACTGGGAATGCTGGCCATGCACAGGGACGAGGGGCTGCACTTTGTCTCATCTGACCTGGTCTTCCTTCCTGTTCGCAGACCATGGGGGATGTGAAGCTGGCCGCCTCAACACAGGTTTCTAAAACCCCCGTCAGTGTGGATCACTCGAGAGTCGGTTCCGTGCCCCTGACCGAGGCCCCTGCTTTCATTGTGCCCCCTCGGAACCTCTGCATCAGAGAAGGAGCCACCGCCAAGTTTGAAGGGAGGGTAAGAAGTGTGGCTGGAGGGTTGGCTGGAGAGGAGATGGGGCAGGGTCGTCACTGCTCCCACAGCCCTTTCCCCAGCAGGCTGGCTCTCGTGGAAGCCTGGTTTTCTTCGGACCCACACATAAAGTGAATATCTGTCAGTTTACCTGACTTGTTTGGTTTATGGTTGACTTTGGTCTGTGCTGGAGAACTCAGGGGTGGGAATGGGCGTGGAGACGTTTTGCTGTTAATGTAGGCCATGTTCTGGGTGCGTGCTGTCTAATTATAGAAGAGGACACGGGCTGGTGGCAGGAACTGTACAGCTTGGGTTGAAATACGTGCCCTCAAATCTGGACAGTTGAGAACAGACCATCATTTTTCTTTCACCTTCTCCCTCAGAGGAGCATTTTGTTCACCAGCTCTCTCGTGTGTCCACTTGGTGCATCCAGAGCAGTGGGAAGGGAGATGGGACCCCTTATCAGTTCGCTTACCTTTTGCTAATGAATACTGGTCTCTTGCTCTTACTGAGCCTCCATTTCTTCTTGCAAATTGGGCATGATAATCCCTTGTCCACTTTGTGCTAGAAAGGAGAAGAAGACGGGGACACTGAAGAAAAGCTATAAGAATAGTGAGGTTATGCCAAGCGGAGAGACTTGTAGCGAGCTGCTGGCTCAGGCCACTGGGAAGTCACATCACCAGCTTGACATGGAGATGCATGTGGAATTCAGGGACATTGGCATGTATTATTGGGTTAAACATGGGGAATCCACTCCAGGAAACACTTTAAAGGCTAGAAGCCTTTGATCTGAGCGAAAGAGAGCTGAGCTGATGAGAAATTCACAGGTGGCATTATGAATCTACAGTTTAAGAGCAGGCCCCTGCACACTTGTAGAAGGAAGGGGTCAAGCGCATCCCTCATCCCGGATGACGCTGGGCCTTGCCTTTGTTTAAGCACCCAGTTTGGCCTGGTGCAGGATGGCCCTCGCCGTCTGGAGAGCACATGGGCTGCACTGCGATGCGTGCTCCTTGCGGTCCTGTGGTTAAGGCTGTTTGCCGGTGGATCTGACGTAAGAATCCTTGCCACACCTTCCCCTGGAAGAAGATCGTGGGGAGTGTTGGAGACACTGCTGAGGGGTCTGTTTCTTCTTTCTGGGCCCTGCCAGAATGAGGGCTCCTTTCTGTTGCCCTGTGGTCCCCACATCCCCGCAGCTGGCAGGAGAGAAGCCTCAGAGAATCCCTGGGGATTTAGAAATGGGTTAGGCCATGAAAAGGAGCGACCTACTGATACATGCTGCAGAGAGATGCACACCGAGAAGACTCTGCTAAGGAAGAGAGGCCAGGCACAAAAAGCCACAGACCAAATGCCTCCGTGGCAACGAGATGTCCAGAGTAGGCAAAGCTGTCATAGATTCGTAGTTGCCGGGGCCAGGGAGGAGGAGTGGGGACTGACTGCTAATGGGTAGAGGGTTCCTAATGGGGATGATGGAGATGTTCTGGAATGAGATAGCGATGGTGGCTGGACCACTCTGTGAAGGTGTTATAAAACACCAGCTTTATACTTAAAAGATAAAATGTAAAAAAAATGGCTTAGTGAAACTGACCTCATCTCCAGAACCTTCCCTCCTGCCTCGGAGAGATGAACTCCTCCTCAATTTCTGGCAGACATGGGGAGAAAGAGGACTTAGTTTCCTCTGTAGCATGGTGCTGTTTCTACTTCCTTTGCTGCCTTTGGAGGTCACGAAGGGACCATGCCCTTGAGTATTTGCTTTGGGAACTTGTAGAATGAGTGCTGGCCTAGGCATCAGCACACTGAGTTCCTTGCAGCTTGGCCATCCTCCGTTGGCTTCACGCCTTCTGTGGACCTGGGTTTCCTTATCTGAGAAGAAACAGCTTGCGGTTCCTGTATTTCTGGCCTCCAGGAATGTGAAAAGAAAATGAATTGAGGAAGAGAATGGTAAAACCACTTCCTAAAGTTAAAAAGTATAGTAATATGGTAGTTTTTCAATGAGGTAAAAGTCACATAACATAAATTAAACCATCATAAAGTAAACAATTCAGTGGATTGAAAGCATTCACAACGTGGACTGCAGGAATCTTAAAGTACAGCATTCTCCGAGAATTTTATTTTGCTTATATTGGTGAAAGTTGACTTTCTATATTGCATGTAGATTATATGTCAAAATGGACGCATTCCTTAAAAGTCCACCCGCATAGCTACCTTACCCCTTCCAACCTGCCTGGGATTAATGCAGAACAAGACCTTGGCCGCATGCTGGGGGAAGACAGTTCCAGAGAGATCTTAGATGGAGTGTCTGGCTCCATCTGAGAGCTTGCAAGTGGAAACGCAGAGGGAGAGGTGGTCCGTCCTGAAAGTGCTCTTAAACTAACATGCTGCAGGTGTGCGTGATCACCATACCAAAGGGCACGGAGGGTTGTTTTGCAGTAGGGAAGAGCCACCTCTGAAGTTTCCAGAATGAGGATGCTGGTTGCAGGAACAGGGAGTATTCCTGCCCTGCTGCCCTCAGAGAAGAGAGAAGTAAGGTGGTGTTAACCTGGAGGGATGCGGCCTTTGTGCAGTTGTTGCTACTTATAAAAGACGGAGCTCCAAACAGGGTTACCCACTGCGTGTAGCCAGTGGTTGTCTGCATCCGGTACTTGTTACCCTTCACTGCTGTGGCCACTTGACCCTGCCTGCAGCAGACCCCTCCCTCCAGGGGCTGGGCTATATCCTTTCCAGATGCTCATTCTGCACCAAACCAGTCCTGGTGTCTGTCACAGCGACCTCGGGATCTCAGCTCTTCATTAACTGGGCTCTTGCAGAATCTTATGAATGAGTGACACCTTAAAATTAAGCCTTCAAGCTGCTGCTTAGGCCCAGGCTGGCAGCCATTGCGGCAGGCATGAATCCTTCTCTGTGGCAGCCCCCAGGAACTCCATCTGCTCCCCTCTTTAAAGTTGCCACCACCAGCTCAAGTCTTAAAGCCTGGTGTGGAGGGTACGAGGATGTCCCAGCTTCTTCTGACCAGGGCACCAGGACCCTCCCGTCACTGCAGAGAAACACAGTGGATACCAGGATGTGAGAAAGTTATAAAGGTTTGCTTCCTGCTGCCTTATGAAGCTGGTAATTAGAAGTTGGTTCAAATTTGTACTTTTTGTTTTTATTTCTAAAAAAGATAAAATTATTGCTGCCCTGCCCTCATTTCCTTATTATACCTGTATTTACAGGCTAAGGATTTAATGAGCCCTTTCCTCCAATACGATCCCTCTTTCTATCCAAAAGACTTGGGTGTCATTAAGGTGGGACCACATAACCCTTGTGGCTCATGTCTTGTTCTGAGAAGCTCCGAACAGTCAAATGTTCAGCTCTGTACGTCTCAGTACCTCACATCCATTAGGGCTTTTCCACTTTATGGTAGACCCTTTGGACAGCCAACAACATAACCCATTACCAGTTCCCTTTGCCCTTGACCTTTTCTACTCTAGAAGCCATTGTAGAGGCTTCCCTTCCAGCTAGAGGTGGCTCAATGACACATTCTGGCTGAAGCTGGCTATGGAACTTCGGGAAGCTCTTGCTTTTCTGATTTAAAAAAAAAAAATCACTGGTGCTGTCATGTTCCACCCCTCCTCTGCTTCCTGGCTTGAATACAGGTACGATGTCTGGTGCTCAGCAGCCACATTAAAACCATGAAGCAACAAACCAGAACATTGAGGATTGGTTGGAGTGGGCATGGGTTGAGGGTATAGCAGTAGAGGGAGCATAATGACCAGCAACTGAAAGACAAAAAATCCTAGGCCTTAAACACTTTTTTAGATAGGATCTTTGGCCGTGATTATCCATACAGGAAATTTTACAAAAAGATATTCCTAACTGATAAACACCCAGTGAGATGCTTGTGGAGATATTGTCTCTTTAATTGATGGGAATAAATAGGAAAGAAGACATAGCACAGAGAAGGATGAGAAAAAGTCTTTCAGATCAGACAGAGAAAGATAAATACTGTATGATCTCTCTTATATGTGGAATCTAAAAAAAAGAAAAGAAAAAAGAAAAAGAAAAAAACCAAACTCACAGAGAATCAGATTGGTGATTGCCAGAGTTGGGGGTGGAGGGTGGGCAAAATGGATAAAGGCAGAAAGGTACAAACTTCCAGTTATAAAATAAATAAGTCACGGAGATGTCATGTACAGCATGGGGACTATAGTTAACAATATATATTTAAAAGTTGCTAAGAGATTAGATCTTAAAAGTTCTTTTCACAAGAAAAAAATTTTTAACTATGTGTTGTGATGGATGTTAGATTTAATGTGGTGATCATCTCACAGTATATACATATATCAAATAATTTTTTAAAGAATTTATTTATTTGAGAGAGAGCATGAGCGGGGAGAGGGAGAAGCAGACCCCCTGCGGAGCAGGGGAGCCTGATGGCTGCGGGACTCAATCTGAGGATCTGAGGACCCTGAGATCATGACCTGAGCTGAGGGCAGTTGCTTAACCGACTGGACCACCCAGGCATCTTGAATCATTTTGTTATATACCTGAACCTAACATCATGTCATAATTTTATATTGCAATAAAAAAAAGAAAAAGAGAAAAAAACCTCTTTCAGACCCTTACCAAATCGACCAATAGTGGTGAGAGTACCTTACTCTGAGTTGAAGGTGGCCCTGCAATTAAAGCATTCTAGAAGAATTCATTCTTCCCTGGCTCTGGCCATCTGGCCTGAACTGACAGGGTCCAGGATCTATGAGAGGAAGTCAACCATATGGAGTCAGGAGGTGAGTTAATATCATTTAACTGTTAATGACATTTTCTATAATGTTATTATAGAAAACCACTGTTCCATCAGGGTCTGTTGATTAATCCAAAGTTGCCTACCTTTTATAATTTTTCTTGGCTCTGTCAACTGGAGAGTATAATTTCAAGAACTCATAAAACTCTGGATCTTTATCTCATCAGTGCTACCTCCAATCCAGGCAACCTGAGCCCACATTCTAGAAACCTCTGCTCCTTCATCTGGCTGTACCCTTACCTCACAGCAGGGGATCTGTCTGCCTAAGGGTTGTGTGCACTGGAGCCACCCATCCCCCATGTTCTGAGCACCTGGGATCCCAGAGTTGTCTACCAAATGGCTCTGAACCCATCCAGTGCCTATGTGGGCCTCTTCCCAGGGGAAGGCCTGCTAGGCCTGAGTGGGGTGGTCAGGGGGCAGCTGTTTGCTTGAGGGAACAAGACAGCAGATATAACTCAGATGTGGGGCTCTGTTTTCTGCCCACATGCATAGGAGGACCCCCACAGTGCAGGATGCCGCGAGGGTGAGAAGAGAGTAGTACGCCGGACTGTGCCACCACGGGTGAGCATTGCTGGGCCCAGGTGCTGGGGCCTCCTTGCGTAGATAACCGGGGCCACACCAGTGCCAGGGGCTGACGGAAACTCTTCCTCTGTTCTGTGGCCCATAAGGGTGGCTAAAGCCCGATAGGCCGCCTCCCCTGACACAGAGTCAAGTGTGAAAGGAGCAAGATGGTGGGGAGAGATATTGAAACGACTGGAGATTTCTTCCTCTCTGCTCTGGAATTCATTCTTGTCGGAGAAAGCAAACATGGTGATAGGCCCTGGCTGTGCTGTAAGTCAGATGAGCTGATACTTCAGTGTCTCTTGAGAAGCCCAGCCCGAATGAGGCTTCCCTCCAGACCGAGGAGCTGGGTGCTTAGTGATGTGGGCTTCACAACGAAGGGCCAGCCCCACCTCCTCAAGGCATGTTTCTGTTGAAGTCGTGGAGCGTGGAGGAAGGGAACGGAGAAGACCCATGAGAGCATGAGGAGTTCCTCCATTTCCACTTTAGCCAGCGGTAGTAGCCATCCCACACTGACTTCTTCCTAGTTCACTTCTGACTTGGAAGTACTCACCCACTTGGAGAAATTCGAGGGAAGTAGCTCCTTCCTTCTGTGCTTTCTGTCCTCAGGAGTCTTGATGTAGTTCTGGAGAAAAATGCGTGTATGTAAAACAGTAGGATATGACAGTGTATAATTAGAGGCTTGAAATAGTTCAACAAATTGCTTGTACTATAGGAATTTAGAGGAGATTAAGACAGGATTTGCCGTGGCTTGGAAACCTGTTTCCTGCTTCCTGACTTCTGTCCTTGCACCTTGTCCTTCCTGCAGTGTGGGTCTGACTGGGCCACCCCTGCTTAATGTCCCCGAGCCTTGCATAGAGTTCTTCAGCACTGCCTACAAGGGCTTTGCGATCAGCTCCTAGCCCTCCAGCCCTGTCCCGCTCTCCTGCTTCCCTCCTCCTAAACGTAGCCAACCCTAGTCTCGCTCACCCAGCCCACAGTCCACAAAACAGGGACTTTGTTCTGGTTTCACTTTTGAGGAGAAAGGGTAAAAAAGAAAAGTATTTTATCTTTCCTATCGATCTGGGGTTAGGAATGGGGCAGAGTGTGAGAGGAAGTAGCGTTTGTTGGTACCCGATGGGGTCAGGCATATGATCTTAGTGATTTCATCCTCGTGGTAAGGTAGCCGTCTCCCCATTTTTTTATAGAGGAAGAACTGGGGGCTCAGAGTGATTTCAGAACTTGTTAAGGTTATGTCCATAAGTGATGGGGGCAGTACTTTGGGTCCAAATCTTGTATTTGTCACACTATATGATGCCATCCCTGTCACATGTTTCATCTGATTTCTGGAACTCAGTGACTATTTCTTATTCATCATTGTGCCCCAGGAGTAGCATGATGCTGGCCACCTGATGGGTGCTCAGTACATGTTGGGTGTCCCCAAGAACCAAGTTGGTAGGATCTAAGATGCCAGACCTCTTGCTAGTCAAGTTCATAAGGACTTGGTCTTATGCTTCTGATAGGGTCTGATCTCCCCTTATCCCATCCAGTCTCTGTCCGGCCCTTCCAGAGCCCTCACTGCTTACCTACACCCCTGCATCCCTGCTCCCTTGCCTTCCTCAGGCTGGGCCTTTATCAAGAATGCCCTTTCTCCTGTTCTCCATCTCATCCAACATAGGGGTCCAAATTCAATTCTGCCTCCTTCAGGCTACTCATCCTTAAGGATGCTTTCTTTTTGAAGCATTTTATTAGAGTACAGAAGAGCCATGGTCATAGGATGTGGAATATTCCAAATAATCACATAAGATCACTTATGAGTAATAACCATAGGAAAGAGTTGTCTTCTTTGGCCTTTTAAAAATGTATTATTTGTTAATTATCTAAAATAATTTTGTTATGGAGAAAAAATGATTTAAATGTCAAACTATTTGTAAAAAAAAAAAAATTTAAACAACGTAAACAAGTTCTTGCCTTGACCCATACTTCTGCTCTCCAGAGGTAACCATTGTCAACAATTGGGGTATCCTTCCAGAAGTGTTCTATGCACATGGAAGCATTATATCTGCATTTGCTTATGTATGTATGTGTACACACAGATGGGCCCATGTACATATTCTGATCTGCAACTTGGTCTTTTTGCTTCATATGTTTTGGCATTTATTTTTCATGTTGGCACAAAGATCTACCTTGTAGATTTAAACATGAACTTTCTTTTTCTCTTTTTCTTTTTTTTTTAAAGATTTTATTTATTTATTTGACAGAGAGACAGCGAGAGAGGGAACACAAGCAGGGGTAGTGGGAGAGGAAGAAGCAGGCTCCCAGCGGAGGAGCCCGATGTGGGACTCGATCCCTGAACACTGGGATCACGCCCTGAGCCGAAGGCAGACGCTTAACGACTGCGCTACCCAGCACCCCTAAACATGAACTTTTTTTTTTTTTTAAAGATTTTATTTATTTGACACAGAGAGACAGCCAGCGAGAGAGGGAACACAAGCAGGGGGAGTGGGAGAGGAAGAAGCAGGCTCCCAGCGGAGGAGCCTGATGTGGGGCTCGATCCCAGAACGCCGGGAACACGCCCTGAGCCGAAGGCAGACGCCCAAGGACTGCGCCACCCAGGCGCCCCTAAACATGAACTTTTTAACCCTCTGTTGCTCCCTTCTCTGGATTCCTGTAATACTTACATGTATGACTCATTTTTACTTTGATCAATTTACAGTTTTATCAGTTATTGTTGATTGTCTTTTGCTTCCTCAGTGAGAATGAGTTGCCCCAGGTATAGAGCTGTATTATCCAGTAGGATGGCCGGTAGCCACGTGTGGCTATTTAAACTTAGGTTAAGATTAATTAAAATTAAATAAAATTTAAGATTCAGTTCCTCAGCCACACTAGTCCCATTTGAAGTGCTCACTATCCACATGGAGCTTAATAGCTACCAGGTTGGGCCACACAGATTATTGAACATTGCAGAAAGTGCTTTTGGACAGGGCTGATCAAGACCACTCAGTTCCCATAAACCAGA
The DNA here is from genome assembly GCF_002007445.2 of Ailuropoda melanoleuca. Lineage (NCBI taxonomy): Eukaryota > Metazoa > Chordata > Mammalia > Carnivora > Ursidae > Ailuropoda > Ailuropoda melanoleuca. Next base: position 65,614,015 of record NC_048218.1, on the reverse strand, counting down.
GACCCACAGCCAGAAGATATATTAAAATTAGCTATTCCATTTACAATAGAAATAAGACATTAAATTCTTTTTTTAATATAAAAATAATTTTAATTAAAATGAAGTTTTATAAATTTACTTAATCCCATCTTACAAATAAACACTATGTAATCTTTCAGAGATATTTTTTGCATCATCTACAAAGACATATATTCAATATTCAATGTCCCTTTTTCTTTTTTTCTAGCTGACTGATTTTCTTTTGCTTTCTTTTGCTTTTTTAAATTTAAATTCAATTAATTAACATACAGTGTATTGTTAGTTTCAGAGGTAGAGGTCAGTGATTCATCAGTTTTATATAACACCCAGTGCTCATTACATCACGTGCCCTCCTTAATGTCCATCACCCAGTTACCCCATCCCTCTACCCCTTCCCCTCCAGCAATCCTCAGTTTGTTTCTCATGATTAAGAGTACATGAAGAGACCATAAGAGTCTCTTATGGTTTGTCTCTCTCTCTGGTTTCATCTTGTTTTATTTTTTCTTCTCTTCCCCTATGATCCTCTGTTTTGTTTCTTAAATTCCACATATGACTGAGATCATATGATAATTGTCTTTCTCTGGCTGATTTATTTCTCTTAGTGTAATACCTTCTAGGTCCATCCACATCATTGCAAATGGCAATATTTCATTTTTTGATGGCTGATTAGTATTCCACTGTGTATACACACACACACACACACACACAAACACACATCTTCTTTATCTGTTCATCAAGACATTAAATTCTTGAGCATTTAATTAGGGCATAAGATTCATTCAAAGAAAAATGTCATCTCTTGATGAAAGAATCTTTGTCTTCCATTTTCATTGAAGAATGGTAATCTTGGGACCTAGGCCAACTTGAATGGGCTCCCAAAGTTTCCCTAGCTGTCCATTCCAGGTGGCTCAGAAATTCTCATGGCAAGGAGGCCTGGTGGTGGTGAGCTGCTGGGTGTTACAGAGTTCTGTAGTGCTCACCGGAGAAGCAGCCGAATGGGAAATGACAGGACAGTGTTGCAGAAGCCACTACAATTGTTAGCAGGTGGCCACCGCTGGCTCAGAATGTCACACTGAACAGACTTGCTGACTTCTCCTCCCTCCAGATATGCCACCGATATGCACATATAGGGTTACCAAGAGAATTGATTCGGTGCTGTACTGAGAACAGGGAAGGGGATGTGAACGGGTGAATGGTTTTCCCAGGATTGCGTGGATGGCTGTGCCATCGCATCTGAGGAGTGAGGCTTCGGCAGAAGTGAGAGCCTCATTGTGAGGTGAAAGCATGTGGAGGCGAGGAGTGGGCTGTAGGACAGAGGTTAGGGTGGTTAAAGGATGTTTACTTACTATCCATATGGGGAAAACTAAAGCTCCTGGTATGGATATTGGTATTTCAGAAGAATGCCTTTTTACTTTGCCAGCAGCTGAAATGGTTGGCTGTGCTGCCAGATTGCTCCATGCCCAGACCCTCCAAGTGAAGCCTGCCAGCAAATGAGCTCGCAGTCGGGTGCCTCATTCGGGGAGACAGGACTACAGCCAAGGGATGGAAAACCCACACCAGCTACCCACATTGGGAAACGAGTTCTTCAGTTATAGATTGTGAATTCATGGCCACCAGACATTTGAAGAAAATATCTGTACAATATAATATTGCTATCAAGAAAATTGTCCTGTTTTAAAAATCAACCCATAGACAAAGCTCAAAAGTGTTAATTATAGGCACAGAACAGAAAGCAAACTCTACAAGCTCTGGAAAGCCCTAAGTAAAGGAATGGTGAATGGTAAGGTAGAGGCAGGAAAGGAGAGGAAGAGAAGACTCTTAAGGACACTAATATCCTCGTCTTACTTACAGAGTGCGAGGCGAGGAGCTACCATCTGAAACAGATGCATCAAATAACAAGTTTGAGTACAGGACTTAAACCATAATGACAGAGGTCAAAAATGGTCAGCCGATCGACCATGTTCGGCACACAGATCTTTTGTGTTTGACCAGCGGTATTCTCAAAAAATTTGAGCTAAGTTTCACAAGTGGAAGGCCTACACACACACACACACACACACACACACACACACACACCGTTTCTGAATGGTTTGCGCACAAAGTAAGACTTGGCGGTGCTTCCACGTGGCAGCACATGGGCAGTGGCAGCCACTGCCTGCGTCTAAGGGTGTCCTGCCAGCTTGCTACGGTCCTCCCCTTTCCTAGTCCTTTCCAACACAGATGAGTCTGTTGCCAGTTGTGACTTTGCTTTTTCCCTAGCTATGTTCATATTAATAGTGGGAGACCAAAAGGTGGGCAGGGAAGTCCTCGTAACACTTCTTGTCCCCACCCATTTCCTGTACCTGTGTGTCCTCCCAGACTCCATAGGCATTTGAATTAGTGATCTGGCCATCAATGTCCAATGGAAGAGTCAACAATCAACCTCGGACTGGCGAGGGGGAGGGGGTATAAGTCAGCGAAATTCCTCCTCCTTCATAGTGGGAATCTGCTAAATGCTGTCTAAATCAAGAAATAGACACACTGTTCTATCTAGAATTACAGATAGGAATGATAAGAATAGAAAGATGACTTCAGCAGTTATATCTGGAGAGTGATACTGTTGCAGGGAGGGGAAAGAGCAAGGGGAAAAACTTTCTGCCCTCAACTTTCACCTTTTACACAATAGGTGGAAATTACTTCTGCAGTTTGTAAAAAGCACAATGAAACTGGCTTGGTATATCTTTTATTTTATTTTATTTATTTATTTGTCAGAGAGGGAGAGAAAGAGAGCAAGCGTGAGCAAAAGCAGGGGGGAGGGGCAGAGGAAGAGGGAGAAGCAGACGTCCTGCTGAGCAAGGAGCCCCATGCGGTACTCTTTCCCAGGACTCTGGGATCACGACCTGAGCTGAAGGTAGACACTTATCCAGCTGAGCCACCCAGGTGTCCCTGGCTTGATATATCTATCTGACTTGTGTCTAGATTACATTTGATAGGTGGTCAAAGATGAATACGTAGCTTACACCAAAAGGAAACATAGGCAAAGTCTGGGTTTGGAAAAGTATATAGCACTGCATCAAAATACATTGCACAGTAGTGCAAGCAATTAAACAAATGGAAGTTAAAGCGCGTACCTGAAAACCAGCAACGTAAAAGACACCAAGAGCTCACTGTTGGCCTATGAGGAAACAAGTGAAGGTTTCCTTTGCTGGGAGCACTGTTTGGCTCAGCCTTTCTGAGGCTCAGACTGGCAGAATGTTATAGGGACAACCAAACCATTGATATGTTTTGCCAAGAATTCTGCTTTTGACACCATATTTTAACCTGTAATGGAGAAGGAAAAATTAGTTGGTACAAAGGTGTTCAGAACACTATTTAAACAGAAGCATGAGAGACTATGGACTATGAGAAACAAACTGAGGGCCTCAGAGGGGAGGGGGGTGGGGGAATGGGATAGACTGGTGATGGGTAGTAAGGAGGACACGTATTGCATGGTGCACTGGGTGTTATACCCAACTAATGAATCATTGAACTTTACATCGGAAACCGGGGATGTACTGTATGGTGACTAACATAATATAATAAAAAAAATTAAAAAAAAAAGAACACTATTTAAACAAAAAAAGAACTAGTTTGTGCTCAGAAGGAGATGATTAAATTAACATGTCAATATGGCAGATATTGTATAATCATTTACGTGTCATTTGGGGAGCTGCATCCGTCAGTGGGAATGTGTGTGGATGATGCAAAGTGAGAAGAAGTAGAGCAAAGACGCCCTGCACAGTCCGATCCCACCGCATAAGAGCATCTGCACGGTCACTACCTAGAACTGGAAGAGTATTGGAACCGCGTAAATAGACATTTTTTTGTTCTCAGTTCTTTGTATTTTTTATTTTAAAAATTCATTTACTTATTTTTAAAGATTTATTTATTTGAGAGCAAGAGTGCGTGTGAGCGTGAACAAGCATGAGGAGGAAGGGCAGAGGGAGAAGGACTGAGACTCTCAAGCAGACTCTGTGCAGAACACAGAGCCCGACAGGGGGCTTAATCTTACCACCCTGAGATCACAACCTGAGCTGAAACCAAGAGTTGGATGCTCAGTGGACTGTGCCATCCAGTCACCCCTAAGCGTCTGTATTTTAACTTTAGTGACAGTTCACCTGTCAGGAGCAAAAGAAAAGCCTGGTGCTATTTGGATGTCTCTGTCTCCTTACTAAGGAGGCTTTTAGGCACCTATGATTTTAACATGTTTCCGATTATCTTGACTGTCTACCTTGAAATGGAAACAAAGATCTGTGGCAAAATGAGCAATGAGAGATGGAGAGACCAAATTAGTCTCTTCTTACTCTGTATGTGCATGGGGGCTCAAGGGGGGAGGTATGAAGTGCCAGGTTTGCCATTCATCAGGGCGGGGTCATGGGAGACATCAGTATGGCCCGGCAAAGACACAGTTTCTGCAGGACCTGAGATGTTCACATTCTTTATAATATGCAACTTCTTTCTAACTTTAATCATCAAGATATTGCTTTCTTAAAAATTGGCTAACATGAGTTGAATTTTGTCTGTGCCCCAGACACTGGGACTACACAGGAAAATAAAATGTGATCCCTGCCACCAGCAATCTTTTAACTAATGGATTATCAGTTTTGGTTACAGAAAATTAGACTTTTTCTCCTCTCTGAAGCCTCTTCCAACTCACTGTGTTCTTTTCCATTGCCACGTTCTAGAAGGGTTATATTCTGCACTCTACAATTTAGAATTTAATTAGATGATTAACATAACATGTTTGGAAAGAACCCTGGACTTGGGTTCTCATTTCTCTGATGTTGCCTTAAAACTTTCAACAAACCACTCAACCTCCCTGAGTCTCAGATTCCTTTGTATCAGATCACAAGTTAGATGTCCAGTAAGGCCTTTTGCAATCTGAAATTCTATGATTTATATACTGTTGTGTGTGTTCCCTACTTTGTATGTCAGTTTTTTAAAAACACACCTAAGTCCCAGCTCCTGGTAGGTGCCTGGGAGAGAAAGATTATTTGTTCAGCCTATGGATTTTCTCAATTTTAATCTCTTACATCATTAATGTTCTGCTTTTTTTTAACGGTAGACTTCCAGTGTTTGAATTTTATTCATTTAACTAATGTTTATGGAACACTTTACTATGAGCCAGGCACTGTATTAGTTTAGAACAGGAAGTGTTCAAAGAGGCTGGACTCCCAATTGTGAGGACTGTAGTATTTCGGATCTACAAATCATGTTGGGGGTTGGACCAAATAATCTTGACAGTTGTTTCCATCTTTGACATTTTGTTATTTTATTCAGTTCCAACATCTTGGTGTTAGAGTTTTCTTGTATTTTGTTCCGATCATGTCTTATTTTTTTAAAGATTTATTTATTTTTTTGAGAGAGCGAGAGAACAGGAGTGGGAGGGGTAGGGGGAGAAAGAGTGTCCTAAACAGACTCTTTGCTGAGCACAGAACCCAATGTGGAGCTCAGTCTCATGTCTCTGAGATCGTGACCTGAGCCGAAACCGAGAGTCAGACTGTTAACCTGCTGAGCCATCCAGGCACCCCATGATCATGTCTTATTTTTTAAATTGAGATAGAATGACATATAACATTGTATTAGTTGCAGGTACACAACATAATGATTCAATATTTGTATATATATTGCAAAGTGCAATCTCACTGCAGTAAGATTAGTTAATATCCATCACCATACATAGTTACAAGATTATATTTATTGTGATGAGAACTTTTAAGATCTACTCTCTTCTCATCTATGGAACATAAGAACTAGGAAGATCGGTAGGGGAAGAAAGGGATAAAGAAAGGGGGGGTAATCAGAAGGAAGGAATGAAACATAAGAGACTATGGACTATGAGAAACAAACTGAGGACTTCAGAGGGGAGGGGGGTGGGGGAATGGGATAGACTGGTGATGGGTGGTAAGGAGGGCACGTATTGCATGGTACACTGGGTGTTATACGCAACTAATGGAGCATCGAACTTTACATCGGAATCCGGGGATGTACTGTATGGTGACTAACATAATATAATAAAAAATCATTAAAAAAAAAAAAGATCTACTCTCTTAACAAGTTTTGAATATACAATATGGTGGTATTATTATTATTATTATTATAAATAGGCTCCACACCCAGCATGAAGCCCAATGTGGGGCTTGAGCTCATGACCCTGAGATCAAGACCTTAGCTTTGATCAAGACTTGGATGCTTAACCAACTGAGCCACCCAGGGGCCCCTACAATATGGTATTATTAACTGTGGTCACCTTGCTGTACATTACATCCCATGACTTATTTAGTTAATAATTGGAAGTTTGCATGTTTTGAATGCCTTCACCCATTTCACTCACCTCCCACCCCTTGCCTCTGGCAGCCACCAGTGTGTTCTCTGTACGTATGAGCTCGTTTTTAGATTCTGCGTATAAGTGAGATCATATGGTATTTGTCTTTCTCTGTCTGACTTACTTCAGTTGGCATAATGCCCTCATGGTCCATCCGTGTTTTCACAAATGACTGGATTTCCTTCTTTTTTATAGCTGAATAATATTTTCTTATATATGTATACCACATTTTCCTTATCCATGCATCCATCAGTGAAACTTACTTTTCATAATATGCTGTACATTTGTATAGCATTTTATAGTGTATAAAGCCCTTCTGGGTTTGCTAGAGGGTAGACAGTGCTAGTTACTTCAGCTCCAGTTTCTAAGCAGCTGGGAAAAGGTAGGCAGAATTAAATGGAATGAAATGTATGAATGGAAGCCCAGTGAATCCTGGAGCATACTGTACTCAGGGAGACCTAAATTGAAGAATTGGCCAAGTTTCTAATCACCTCCCCTGAGTTAAATCAGCCCATGCACTGGTGGGTTGTAAAACTGAAGAACGGCTTCTGTCCACAGAGCGGGGGTAACCTGCAGGTGCTCCCCACTCAGCCCCTTCCAGGCTTCATCTACTGTGAAGTTCTTTTCTGAGCACTTATCAGCCCAGAAGCTTTCCATGGTTTTGAGTCTGGACTCCTTCCTGGCGTTCATTGTTCTCCACGGTGCGGGGCCAGTCCAGTGCCCTTTTTGAATTCCCTAGGACCTGGGCCCCACCATCCCTGAGCAGGTCCTGGGTGTTGCCTCTCTGACTTGTCATCTTTCTGCTAAAGTCTGGGCCCCAAATCTATAAGACTGCTATCCAGACTCTACTCCACTTAATTTTTTAAAGATTTTATTTTTATTTTTTTGAGAGAGAATGAGAGAGAGAGAAAGAGTACAGTGTGAGAGGGAGAGGGACACTACCCACTGAGCAGAGAGTTCAACTCAGGGCCTGATCCCAGGACCCTGAGATCATGACTTGAACCGAAGGCAGATGCTTAATGGACTGAGCCACCCAGGTGCCCTGACTCTACTCCACTTCTTCCAGGGAGCCCATCCTGCTTCTCCTTGCCACTTATGGTCTCCTCCCTTCTGAGTCACCTGAGGCTTTCTTGCACTGTATATCTTTGGCTTTATGTGATGGTTATATATGTGCTTGTCACTAGAATGAGAGAGCCCCGCGAGGGTGATTTCTTACTCATTTTTGCATTCTCCACAGCATCTAGGATGGTGCCCTGCCCATGGTAGGTTTTCAGGAAGGCCTGGATAGATTGTAGCTAATAAAGATGGGTTTAAAGACACTGGGCTACCGCAGTCAGCCGGGTGATGCTCTGATGCCATCCTTTGCAAACATCTTCGGTTGGCAATTTGCTGGTTGTCGTAGGGAGCTGGCTTCTCTTAGGACCAGTGTGACAGTAGGAGAGCTGGCCTGGCAGTCACCTCAGCTTCTAACTCTCTCTGGCCCCTGGGCTTTCATTTTCTTTTTTTTTTTTAAAGATTTTATTTATTTATTTGACAGAGAGAGAAAGCCAGCGAGAGAGGGAGCACAAGCAGGGGGAGTGGGAGAGGAAGAAGCAGGCTCCCAGCGGAGGAGCCCAATGTGGGGCTCCATCCCATAACATCCCATAACGCCGGGATCACGCCCTGAGCCGAAGGCAGATGCGCCACCCAGGCGCCCCTGGGCTTTCATTTTCTAATCTATTATTGAGGAGATTAGACCAGATGACTCTCATGCCTCTTCCTGCTGTAAAAATAACATTTAAATGAGGTTTTAGGGTAGCGACCTAGTGGTTTCCTGAGTGCGCCCAGCACTCCATGAAGCTGTGACACTCAGGAAGGCCGACTCCAGTGGCTGGTTAATTCAGTTGAGTAAACATGAGTTACAGGTAGGACATCTGGTACATCTGGGATGAAAACATGACAGAGAAGACCAAGAGACCACCCTTACATTCAGGGGATTCACATTCTGTAGTAGCCGAGGCTGTGAATGCACCCCGCACACCCACCCCACGCACCCTTGAACGCTGGCGTGCTGTCTGGGAATGTAGGAAGTCAGTTCTCCTGTTGCGTGTCACACCTGAGGGCTCCTTCACATGGGGTCTCTGTCTCCCAGTCCTGCCCAAGAGCACTGTGAATGGAAAAAGTGGCAGGGCCACAGTGACAGTGCATGGACACCTGTGCCCCAACAGCTGTCTGAGTGGTGGTGAGGAGGAAACCGGTACCTTGTGTTCTCTCATCTGCTGGCGAGTTCCTGAGCAACTCCTGAGAGACAGAATATTCCGCAGGGTTTAGGGCAGGCCAGAGGGATGGGAGCGGGGCGGGGGCAGGCGGGGTGCCTATCGAGTGCTGGTGCTTGAGATGGCAGGCACGGGTTGGGAGGCACGGTTGTCTGTGAAGTGTGAAGGACTTGGCTCACCCAGCCCCAAACTCTGGGTTGCCTGACAGGGGAGTAAAAAATGAGCCTGGAAGGGTTGGAGCCAGGAAGGCAAGGAAAAGCAAATCAAATCTGGATCCTGATTTAAAAGGCATTAGGCTGAAAGGAGCCAAGCACCTGAACATACTTTCCACAGCCTGTCATGTGGGGTTTGCATCATCTGTGAGCAGCGAGGGGAAGTTGAGGCTGTGGGGACTGGTTCCCTGGGCTGCGGCCCGCACAGCCAGGCTGCTCGGGTACAGATGCCACCACACCTAACGCCAGAGGACAGGGTGACCTGCCAAGGTTATGTCCAGGAAGGAGAGTGGAGACACTGGTTTCTGGGAGTAGTGAACATAATGACCGCGTGCGGTCCTCCCCACACATGTGTAACGAGCTCTGGCATTTGACTGATGACTCACCTGGGGCAATGCTCTTTCATAGTAAAATCAAATGAGCCACCGCCCCACTTCCCCCCCTTCAGTTTCCACAGCCCAGCTGGGGTGTGACTATTTCAAGTTCTCATTAGTGGAGACGCTGTGTAGAGTTGTTTCTTACAAGGGGTCCTTCTGAACCCAGTGGGGTAAGACCAAGAAATCTGCATCTGAATACATCCACATCCTCTGCAGGTTATCCTTTAAGCCACCAAAGGAGACTCTTGGAAGCAAAGGTCAGAGCTGCAGGCTTCGCTGCACGCTGGGGAGCACGTGGGAATGGCCAGAGCAGTGCAAGATGAGGTAGAATCTTACTTCTGGGAAGATGTCTCTGACGATCAAAAAGGGTTCTCTTCATGGATGGGCTGCTCAAGCACATGGTTGACTCATGTAGACCAGCGGTTCTCGGAGATCTACTCTGTATTTGCTTATGTAGGTATATATACCTTTAGGCCATAAGCAGATACGGAGCATCTAAGCGTAGGCTTCATGCATAAAAAGATTTTGCCCCTCCTCCCCAACTCCAATTTCACCACCCCCCGCCCGGGGCTGATACTACCCTCACACAAGACTAACTTTTATAATGGTTAAAATACTCTACTGGGATAGGGTGAGGGCTCAGAAAAGAGCAAAGGGGAAATATAGGGTAAGAATTACACACAGAAATGACTGCTGCACAGTTTGTATAGTTGCTAAAGATGGGCTACCAATTTGACTATAACCTTGCAAAAAACCATGATCAGGTGCAAGGACCATTTTGTCCTTAAAAAGTTCACCACTTGCTCAGGAGACTCCATCACAGGACATAAGCAGTAGGAACTCTCCAGATGGTGAGGACCTATGGATATGTACACATTTATCTGTGTCTAAATAGGGGGAGTGATCGAGATTTCAAAGGTGGTGCAAGATGCTATTTGGACAGAAGAGTAGAGGGCGCTGGCTCTGTCATGGTCCTCTGCCCTGTGATCCTTTCCTCCCGAGAGCTCAAACTGGCTTTTCCCAAACTGTCTCATGCCTTTACCTGTTTTTCTTCACCTCATCTCCTTTGTGGCCCTGAGATCTCTCTGTCCTACATTCGCTCATGCTCCCTGGACCTCTCAGAGCCCCCAGCCAGGGGAGAGGCATGACTGTCTCAAGTTTCAGGGGGTGGAAGCAGGGATAAGTAGACAGGACTCCAGCTGTGGCCAAAGGTGCATCGGTGTGTCTGGGAGGCCTAGTTCACCTTGACTTCTTCTTTAGGGAGCAGTGACCGGCCCTGTGCTCGTAAACATGAGCTTGCCAGGGCTCCAATGGTTGTAAGACGTCAGGGCTGGGCACCAAGAACCTCTGTGCAGTAGGGCTGTGGGAGGAGTAGAAAGGACACAGGCTTTGCAGCCAGGAGAGCTGGCTTTGAATTTCTTCTACTAAGTTCTCTAAGCTCCATAGATGAGCTGAAAGAGTAAGTCCTACCTCACAGCATGACGAGGAGGGAGGGTTGGCCCCAAAGCAGAAGTGTGCCAGCACATAGTTAGTTGCCTAGTAAAATGATAGGAATTATATCAGGATCACTGGTCTGCCATAACGCCACTCCAGAAGTCTTGCTCTAAGAGTGTTTCCAAGTAAAAATGCCATATGCAGTTTAAGAAAACTTAGAAAAGCAAAAGTAGAGAAAAGGTTAAGACTACACCTGGTTCTGCCTTACTCTACAGTCACTAGTATGATTTTGTTTGATAGTTCTTATTTTTCTTTGCTAAGCTGGGGATTTCTTCTGTTGTCAATGTAGGAATAACTGTAGGATTTATAGGGGCAGGGGTCAGACTTGAATTCAGGCCCATCCTTTACTAGCTGTGACCTTGGGGAGTTTGCCTAGTTACTTTCAAAGTCACTGTCCTATCTATAAAATAGGGATACTACCACCCATATTGTGGCATCGTTTAAATAAAGTATATTTGCTTCATACGTCATATAAATAAGTGCTTAGTGACTCGTAGTCATAATTAAAATCATTCATACTGTTTTGTATCCTGATTTTTTCAACCAACATATCATTTTTCAAATCACTGTTAAGAATTTTAATGGTTAATATCCCATTAAATTTTATATACTACCACTTACTGAGTCATTGCTCCACTGGTGGTTATTTAGATGATTTTTAATATTTCTTTTTATAAATTAAATTCTGATGAACATCTTTATATATGAAGCCTTCAGTTCCGTATTTAATATTGTTTTCTTGGGTTTGCTTACTTTATAGTAGGGGGTTTAGTGGAATAAAGGCTTTGGGCATTCTTAAGTTCAAGTACTTTCCGAAAGGCTAGTCTTTGGCTTACACTGCCGTCAGTGAGGGATGAGACAGAGCGCCCATTTTCATGGCCCATCTGCTCCTTGATATGTGGCACACAGACCCAGTTTGTATGCATGGCATGCCCTCCCACCAGCATCTTCCCACCTCCGCTCATGGTCTGGTACTCCCTGTATCTGCCCAACTGCTCTCTAAGTGAGACTCCTTCATTGGCCCAGGGTGCGTCTGTCCTCTGGTTTAAACTCCTGGTGCTGGCCTCCTGGTCCTGGGGTCAGACACTGAGAGGGATGGGAGAGCTGCTGTAGTTTTAAGCTTTTAAGCTCAGAGATTCCTCCAACCACACAGGGTCAAGTCTTGAATTACAATTTGTCCTTCTTTTTCTCTTTTCTTCTCCACACATCAAATCTTGACCTACATATTCATTAATTTTAATCTTTCCATTTGAATCATCTCCTTATTCAGTGTATATTTGTTGCTATGTCTTCATTGGGTCCCAGACAAAGAGCCCTTAGGGGTGGACACTGCCCCCTGCACAACAGACAGGTGGCTCCCAAGGTTGGGGCCGGGTCTACTGTGCTGACTCTGACATAGCTGTGCAGCAGGTATGGACTGGGGCCCGTGAGACATGAACACTGAAGACTGGATTCTTCACTTTGCTGTAGCCGAAGGTGATGCTGTGTGCACACATGTAACTTTCAAGTAATTTTCATTAGCTGTGTAAGACTTGCTATGCTGACTCTGTCTTCCCTATTCCCCTGTAAAAGTAGGCACTCCCTGAGTGGAGACTAGTCTTTTGTTGTCTCTGGTATCTCCTGCAAGTGCCTGGCACAATACCTGGGAAGGTAGCTCCGTAAGCCTTTGTCAAGGGAGTGAATGAGCACACACCAGTTAGGGAACAAAACTCTCTGCTCTTTGGTCAGAATACAAAGTACTATAAATATGTGACAAAAGCTAGAGGCGAGAAGCATTCCCCAGACCTCACGGAGAAGGTAGGATCCATCTTAGGGTGTTCTAGGAGTCATAAATTTATTCAATCCCGAAATAAGATGTGGTACTTGATGCGCTCAAGAATATTCCCTGGAGGGAGAGGCACAGGTGAAAAATCTTGTCAAAAGACTAGGTGGTATTGGAGTAACTTTTTGATATCTGGAACTTTCTTGCCTGTGATCCTATTACTCCCTGAAATGCTATAGTGGAAAAAGCATCAAGTTGGGGATCTTGTACTAATAACGTATTACCCTGCTTTGACTTTCATTTTTCTTACCTGTAAACTTAGCATAGTAATGCTGACCTTCCAGGCCTGTAGTGGGGATCGAGTGTAGTGATGTGCACAAGTAAGCCCAAGTGTCCGTCCCCTTCATCTCATGTAGCAGGAGCAAGAGTGGTAACTGCCTTGGAAGGCCTCTGCTGTGGTCTCCAGTGACCCTGCAGAAGTGTTGTAACCCCAGCTTGACCTGCTCATAGGTTGCTTAGGAGAGGAGCTGAGAAGTTTCTTGTGCAGTTCATGAGTTAAGAGAATATCACTTCATTGTGGGCTTGATGGAAAACATTATGTGAGGTTGGTTCAGATCTTTCCAGAGGTCTGCCAGCAACCTCAGAAGTGGAGCCTTATTGAAAACAGCTGGGAGAAGGTTGGCGCCCAGCCTCCCCTTGCTTTTCCATGCCCCAGACCTGTCTCGCTCTGTGCACAGAGCTCAGCCCCAGGACTCTGCCAAGGCCCCTGGCAGCCTCAGCTGGGGGCGGGCGGTGGCTCTGCCCAGCTGCAGACTCCAGCTCAAAGGTTGAAACCAGTTAAACCATAGGGGATTTGGCCAGGACTGCCAGTGAGTATTGCTTTCAGGGCTTGGAGTTAACCACTGACTCGAGCCCTTGCAGCGTGAGTTAACTATTGCAAGGTTCCCTGGGCAGAGGGATGGGCTGCTGGCTGGGCGAGTGGCAGATGCCCTTTGAAGTCCTCTCAGCCATCCCGCGGGGCTCCAGCGAGGGAATGAGGACACCGTGGAAGCACCCATGGGGAAGCCTCACCCTCTCTGCTGGGAAGGGCCTTCCATGGGGCATGCTGCCTGCTCTTCTGCAGCTGCGGCCCATTTGGCTCATTCCAGTCGGTCACCAGCCTTGCCGATTTCAGCCGGATTTTCGTCAAGTATGGCGTGCCTTTCTCTCAGTCTTCCTTTCTGAGGGGACTTCTAGGCACGGCAAGTCTCTCTTTGTACTTACTGTCATGAAAATGTGCTCCAGCAAATCTGCATAATTTGAACCTCCCTAAGTTAAGTGTTTCAACTGTTTTGGTGCTTTTCAAGAAAGTAAAATATGTTCATTGTAAAAATAAAAATTGGAAATACAGAAAACATGGAAACGTAAACAATCCCACCACGAGAGATAACAGCTTTTACATTTCTGTAGATTTCCTTCTAATGTTTTCTTTTAAAACAGGAAGAAAGTATATGGTTATTAAATATCATACATACTAAAAAACTTATGGTTTGAAAGCTCCCTTTTTACTCATTATTTAATGAACATTTTCTTACCTGCCTCAAGATTATAATTTTTAATAACGCTTAGTATTTTATCTTATTGTTGTAAGTATTTTAAATAAACTGTATTCAGCTTCGGATTTCTAATGTTTAACCTTTTAAGTAATTTAAACTTACATCCATCATCATGGATATCTTTGATAATTCGTAAGGCAGATATTAGACTTAGTGAATCTTTTTAAGTCTTTTGATAGCTATTTCCAAATTGTTAAGATAGCCATATAAGATCAGCTTACTATGCTAATTTTATAGGTAAGAAAAATGAAGCTCATATTGTTATGCTCACATCAACAACATTTAAGAATTTTTTTAAAAAATTTTTATTATGTTCGTCACCGTACAGTACATGTCATTAGCTTTTGGTGTAGTGTTGCATGATTCATTGTTTGCCTATAACACCCAGTGCTCCATGCAATACGTGCCCTTCTTAATACCCATCACTGGGCTAGCCCATCCCCCCACCCACTCCCTTCTGAAACCCTCGGTTTATTTCCCAGAGTCCATAGTCTGTCATGGTTCATTCTCCCTTCTGTTTACCCCCCCTTCATTCTTCCCTTCCTTCTCCTACCCATCTCCCTGCTATTTCTTATGTTCCATAAATGAGTGAAACCATATGATAATTGTCTTTCTCTGCTTGACTTATTTCACTTAGCATAATCTCCTCCAGTCCCATCCTTGTTGCTGCAAATGTTGGGTAATCGTTCTTTCTGATGGCTGAGTAATATTCCATTGTATATATGGACCACATCTTCTTTATCCCATTTGTCCGTTGAAGGGCGTCTTGGCTCTTTCCACAATTTAGCTATTGTGGATAGTGCTGCTATGAACATTGGGGTGCATATGGCCCTTCTCTTCACTGTGTCTATATCTTTGGGGTAAATACCCAGTAGTGCAATTGCTGGATCATAGGGTAGCTCTATTTTTTTTTTATTATGTTAGTCACCATACTGTACATCATTAGTTTTTGATGTAGTGTTCCGTGATTCATTGTTTGCCTATAACACCCAGTGCTCCATGCAATACGTGCCCTCCTTAATACCCATCACCAGCCTATCCCAGTCCCCCGCCCCCTTCCCCTCTGAAGCCCTCAGTTTGTTTCCCAGAGTCCATAGTCTGTCGTGGTTTATTCCTCCTTCTGTTTACCCCCCCTTCATTCTTCCCTTCCTTCTCCTACCCATCTCCCTGCTATTTCTTATGTTCTATAAATGAGTGAAACCATATGATAATTGTCTTTCTCTGCTTGACGTATTTCACTTGGCATAATCTCCTCCAGTCCCGCCCTTGTTGCTGCAAATGTTGGGTGATCGTTCTTTCTGATGGCTGAGTAATATTCCATTGTGTATATGGGCCACATCTTCTTTATCCATTTGTCTGTTGAAGGGCATCTTTGCTCTTTCCACAATTTAGCTATTGTGGATAATGCTGCTATGAACATTGGGGTACATATGACCCTTCTCTTCACTATTTCTGTATCTTTAGGGTAAATACCCAGTAGTGCAATTGCTGGATCATAGGGTAGCTCTATTTTTAACTTTTTGAGGGACCTCCACACTGTTTTACAAAGTGACTGTATCAACCTGCATTCCCACCAACAGTGTTAAGAGGGTTCCCCTTTCTTCACATCCTCTCCAACATTTGTTGTTTCTTGCCTTGTCCATTTTTGCCATTCTGACTGGCATAAGGTGGTATCTCAATGTGGTTTTAATTTGAATTTCCCCGATGGCTGATGATTTTGAACATTTTTTCATGTGTTTGTTAGCCATTTGTATGTCTTCATTGGAAAAGTGTCTGTTCATATCTTCTGCCCATTTTTTGATTTGATTATTCGTTTCTCGTGTATTGAGTTTGAGAAGTTCTTTATAGATCTTGGATACCAGCCTTTTATCTGTAGTTTCATTTGCAAATATCTTCTCCCATTCCGTGGGTTGTCTCTTAGTTTTTTTGACTGTTTCCTTGGCTGTGCAGAAGCTTTTTATCTTGATGAAGTCCCAAAAGTTCATTTTTTCTTTTGTTTCCCTTGCCTTTGGAGATGTGTCATGAAAGAAGTTACTGTGGCTGATGTCAAAAAGGTTACAGCCTATGTTCTCCTGTATGATTGATGGATTCCTGTCTCATATCGAGGTCTTTCATCCATTTGGAGTTTATCTTTGTGTATGGTGTGAGAGAGTGGTCAAGTTTCGTTCTTCTATATATAGCTGTCCAATTTTCCTAGCACGATTTATTGAAGAGACTGTCTTTTTTCTGTGTACGGTGTGAAGTAGGGATCCTAAGTATGATTTTTTTCCCAATGATCCATACTTAAATGATACATTTTTCCCCATTCATTTGAAGCCACTTTTATCATATACTAAAGTCTCATGTATAGAATTTATTTTAGGATTTTCTGGACTGTTCTATTAACCAATATATATATTCTTGTATCAGAACCAACATGGTTTTAATTATTATAGATTTTTAACATTTCCGTATCTAATAGTATAATCCCACTGATTATTTTTAATCCAAGGGCAGAGTACTTCCATTATTTATTCAAAACTTCTCATATGTTGTTGAGGAAGTTTTGAAACTTTGATTATATGGGAACTTTGCTCTTCATTAAGTTTATTCCCGGATGAAGTGTGTATGTGTGTATACTTTTTCTAACTGGTAATAGCTACTGGATGTGAAAACAATCTTATTTTTTGAATGGTTAGTTTATAATAATATCAGAGATACATGTGTAGCCTTTAATGCCTTTAATATTGAACAAAAAAATACTAAAAATTAATGAACCAAGTTTTCAACTCACAAAACCAAAGAATAGAATAAACCAAAGGAAAGCAGAAGAAAGATATTCATATAAGAGCAGGAATAAGTTCATTACAAAGTAGGAAAATGATATTAATTAATGCATTTAAGGACTAGTCTTAGAAAACCAAAGAAAAACATAAAATTTAGAACTCTAACCACTGATCTATAGTTGACAAAAATGAGATTTTCGTGTTCAACTTTGATAATACATTTGAAAATCTTGAAAGATTTTTTCGTAAGAAAATAGGAGCTCTCAAAATTGACTCAAGAAGAAATTGAAAATGTGAAAAGTTTAGTGGAAGAAACTAGAAATGTTGAGTAAGTACCTCCTGAAAACATGCTAGATTCAGACAGTTTTGTAAGTAAATTTATGAAACCCTTCAAGAAGCACATCATTCCCAGCTCTGTATTTGTAGCATGAAGGTTATTTATAGTGTAAATGGAATATTTCTTTCATGTTCTCTCTCACCTTAATGCATTAGGTTCTGTTAAATTCTTAGAAAACTGGGATTTGGGTTGGAAGGTACCCCTTGACAACATTCCAGCCAGAGGATTCTCTAGCCTCCTCATGGACACTTCTCTGGATGGGGGTCTCCCACATTACACTTGGTCCCTTTCCTTATGCAGGCATTGTAATCCGTCCTTATTTGAGCCTAAATCTGCCTCTCTAGATGTTGGACCCATACATCCCTGTTCTGTCTTTTGAAGCGACACAACAGAGTCTTTTATACAAGAGTTCTCCGTGTATTAAAGACAGATATGCCCTTTTTTGGGTGTGTTTTATTTCAGGCTAAGGATACCTCCTTCCATCAATTAATCTTTATATTCCTTCAATAAATATCTCTTGAGCACTTGCAGGGTGCCACCTGGGCTGAAATCACCTCGCAGATCTGTCAGCCCCTTCATCAATGTCCCATTAACGTGTGGCACGTGTACCTGGAAGCATTCTGTCAGCGGTGGTCAGGCTGAACGGGATGGCCTTCTCCCGTTGTACTGTGATAATACGGCTTGAGAGTGAATAATGTTTCTATAGGAGATTCTTACCCAGCTGCCTTTACACATGAGCTGCCCCCACCTCTGATTTTTGTCCAGTTGAGGATTTAGAACCTTCACGTGACTTGTCCTCTTTTCATGTCTTTTTATTTGGGCCTTTGTTCCTTTAGAATGTTGATTCTGTGAGCTAACACCTTATGCCCCACGGCATTGATGCCAGCTTCAGTTCTCTTGAGCAGACTTGTCATCTTCATTCAAGTCACTAGTGAGAATGTCGATGCAAAGGAGAAATATGGAGTCCTGGGACCTCCCAGAGAGACTGTGTCATTAATTTAAACAAAGCTATTGATCACCTACTGTGTACCAAGCAGGGTGCCAAGCTGGTGATTCACTGGTTAGCCAAACCATTATAGTTCTTTCCATAGGCAGATGCAGGCTGGTGCTGAGACAGACGAGAGCAGCCACGCATAGAATGAATTCCAAACTGTGATGAGACCACGAAGGAAGAACGCAGTGCCATGAGAGCCTAACTGCATGACCTTGTTTGGGACACCAAGAAAGGTGTCTCTGAAATGACCCTTGGGCTGGGAGAGAAGAGATACTGGTCAACCATCCGCTCAGTAGTGGATCTAGTGGCCATGTGGGGCATGGAGAAAACTTTGAAAGAGGCGTAATGTCTAGTTCCCCTCTTGAGTAACTCTGAGTCTCACAGGGGGCTGTGCCAAATGTGCCTGGAATAAACAGAAGCATCACCCGTATTATTGCGGTAGGTGCTAGATGTTGTGAGCCGCTCTGACTGAAAATCGTCTCATTTTTTCCAGTAAAGTTGTCCAAGTATCCTTGGAGTTCCAATATTTTGATGTTGAAACTCTTAGAACACTGACTCCTTCTCGCACCTGGAGGCCGCCCATAAATCTCTTCTCAGATAATGTGTCCTGATTTTATGGAAAGTACGGCCACTGTGCTTGCTGGAGAGCAGGAAGAAATAGGAAAGGTGATGTAATGGGGATGAGTTGCCCCAGATTTTCTGAGACAGGCCTGATTTTAAACGGTCTGTATTGTGATCGGACAAGTGTCTGCTGGTTTTTAAAATGTAGTCACTTTAGATAATAGCATAAGTGCAGGATGTTGGGAGGTGGGGGAGATGAGAGGGGGCTGCATAGTTGAAGAGGCTTTCTCCAGAGGGAGGGAGTGGTGCTATGGGAGTGACAGAGAGGGGAAGGATGGAGCGTCCTGGATTTGCTCCTTGCTTGGTTCCACTAGCCTGCACATTTCTAGGGTATCTATCCTGTTCACCTAACAGTGTATGGTGAACGCTTTTGAAAGGACAAAACTAGGAGGATAAGGCTGATGTAGGACACATCCTATAGACAAATAGAAATAAAACTACAATTATCTCCTTTTGCAGTGGAGAGATAACTGAGAATTGGTAGTATTGGCATTTAGCTTTGACTTTGGGATATTTTCTGGGCTTATAAGTAAGTACTACCGACTTCAACATGGAGCTCTGTCCCCAGTATCCAATCTGCAGGTATGTTTAGAGAACTAGGCCCTCTTGTGGCCAGGGGTCAGGAGCACCAGTGGCCTGAGCCCTGAGTCCTGACTGCTGTTGGGGGTCTTTGCCTTAGAGCAGGCCTTGGTGAGTCACGCAGGGCAGGCTTCCCTTTGTTCCATGGGTCTTCCCCTCAGATGACCCAGCTGGACGGTCAGAGCCGAGAATGCTCTCTGCCAGGGCCTGCGTTTGTGGCTTGCACCCTGCTGGCCAACCCTGCCAGGGGCAGCAAAATCAGTTCAAAAGAAGCTAAGGGCCAAAGCAGCATTGGTTTTTTCCACTTCTCCTGGTCCAGAAATAGGAAGGAAAAAATGCCAACCTTGGAAATGGGACCCTGGCCCTGGACCTAGTTGTGAGGCTCTCAACACAGAAAATGGCTTTGGAATAAACAGTACTCTCATGCTTGCATCCTGCGGCTTGCTGAGGGCGGGGAGATTTGGGCCCCAGGCATGCCCGATCCCTCTGGGCTGCAGACTGGCCTGGCTCCCCTCCGCCTCCGGGGCAAGAACCCCCAACTCATTCAGGCTGCGGTGGGCACCAGTGTCAGCGGCGGGGCTGGGCGTATTGTAGGAATTCCCAGAGTCCGGGGGCTCCCTGAGAAGGTGAATGATGGCAGTCGAAGGACTAAGCTTTTCTAGGCTAACGTGGACTTTCTAGGGATGTGGCAAATTTATGGATCCTTCCCAGACTCAACCTGAGGACGACCTTCCTAAATAAACAACAGAAAGTATGAACCAGGCCGTTTCTCAGGAGCCCCCAGGACTGTTCCCAACAGTCTGCTTCCCCCAGAAGCATCCCATTGGCACATCTTCCCGAGAAATTGCTTCTCCTTGCCACTTCCTGCCACTCCCCATGGGACGGACACCACGCATTCTTACCTCTTTCCCTCAGACCTGGAGGTGACTGTAGCTGACGGACTTCGTTCGGTCAGGGCCTTACTAGGGCAACGCCGGTGCCTGCCAGAACATCCATCCATTTTTAACAGCTGCTCGGGCTGCACCTGTATTCTCTGAGCTGGGTGGCTTCTGGAAGTTACTGACACTGAGGCGCGGCCAGCGCTGCCTACAGACTCCTTGACCCAGAATAGTAACTAGAGCTTTTATCTAATGGTGGCCCCTTTTTCATATCTTCCAGTTCTCTATGACAAGAAAAGGAGGGCAGATGCCCAGGTTTTCTGTAGATGGCCTGTTCACCATGCTTCTTCAATGAGGGATGTCCCGGGGATTGGGGGACAAGGCCTGTCTGGGCTGCAGAGCTCCCAGCACAGGAAACTCTTGAGCTTCTCTTAAAGTAGTCTGGGAAATGGACTGGCTTTGAATCCCCTTCCACCAGCCAGGGGTTGGTCAGGCCAAAGCAGCTTCCCCTGACCCTGTTCATAGGCTCTGGAGAGTACGAGGTATCCTAGCCTTCCAGTCGGTGACTGTAGCTGCCATTTGTGGTGCTGGCCTCCTCTGGGAGTGAACATGCTCGGTGCCCGCTCAGCTGGGCCCCAGTCCGCATGGATCCCTGAGGATCACGTAGTTGAAAGGGACATTAGAAGGAGGGCGGGAAGGAAAGCTTGAGTTTTGTTTTTACTAAATAACGGGGCAGCTTTTCCCTCCATTTTTTCCAGATGCCTCTTCAGAAAATAAATTTCAATGGCTTGGACTGGGAAGTCTAAATGTGCTTTAAATGTGTATTTTGAACCAGGACTCAAACCCCTTTGGTGTTCCTCTGCCCCCAACACGCCACCAACAAGCACCCAGAGAAGCACCACATGCTTGCCCACAAGAGCACCTCATTTGAGGGTCTTGGCAATTGTTTCTTCTCTCTTTCCCGTGTCCCCTGGGGCCCTGCCCTAAAATCCCCTGAACAGTGGCTTGTGCAAGAACATCACTGCAGAATAGATCAAGCAGAAGTGGCTAAGGAGAGCTGCTCTGGTTAAAGTGGAACTGTGTACGGAGAGAGAATCAGAGAAGAGAGGGGCCCCAGCGCTCTGCCAGCCTCCGCTTGCACTGCCCTGGCCTGGGATCCTCCTGGGTCAGGAGTCACCTCTCCCGGCCCATCCCAGCATGGGGTCCCTGCAGCGGGGGGCGCTGCCAGAAGGCCAGAGCCATCTTGTTTCTAGTCAAGGTTGAAAGGCTGCTTCTTGGGAACCCAGCTCTCTCAGTCCCTGGGCCCAGCTCCTTTGGGCCAGAGAGCTGTCCTGGGAGGTGGCTGGGGATTCCCGCTCAGCGAGCAGCAACACAGCCACAGAGCTCCTCCCTCTCCACCACGCTCCCACAGTCTTCCACGCAAGCCTCTTTTGTGGCACTGAGTGTACATGTCAACCAGCCGACCGGGAGCCACTCCTGGGTGGAGAACCTGCCATGTTCATCCTATTTCCCAGCCCAGAGAGAAAGCCTCTGCGGCAGGAGCGCAGTGGGCAGACATAGGCAGGGACCAGGTCTCGCAGGGCCTTGTGAGCCATGGTAATTGGATTTTATTCTGAGTGAAGTGAAAAGCCATTGGAAAATTTTTAAATAGAGAGGTGACTTTGGTCTGAATTACATTTTTTCAAGCTTTTATTTCTTGATTTTAATACTTAACATAAGGCCATCGTGTTACAGGCAATGTAGTGTTTGGCAGAGGGAAAAACTTACAGATATTTGAAACAAAACAATTCAGAAATAAATCAGGAAAAAATGCACTGATTGTGTGTGTGTGTGTGTGTGTGTGTGTGTGTGTGTGTAAAATATACGTAGCATGAAGTTGGCCATGCTTCAGTGTCCAGTCAGGGCCATTAAGTACATGTTGTGCAACCATCACCACCACCCGTTTTCCCAAACTTTTTTCACCTTACGAAACTGAAACTCTACCCTTTAACAATAATCCCACACCCCCCTCCTTCTACCCCCAGTGATCACCATTCTGTCTTCTGTCTCCATGAATTTGACTACTCTGGGTACCTCCTAAAAAGTGGACCCAGATTGTATCTGTTCTTTTGTGCCTGGCTTATTTCATTCAGCATTATGTCTTCAGGGTTCATTCACTGTGTCATGTGTCAGAATTTCCTTCCTTTTTAAGGCTAAATATTATTCCATTCTATGTATGTACCACATTTTGTTTTATGCATTCATCTGTTAATGGACACTTGGCTTGCTTCCCCCTTTTGTCTGTTGTGAATAATGCTGCTATGAACATGGGTGTCCAGATACCTGTTCAAGTCCTTGTTTTCAGTTCTTTGGGGTTTATATCCAGAAGTGGAATTGCTGGATTGTAGGGTAGCTCTATTTTTAATTTTTTTGAGAACCGTCCATACTGTTTTCCACAGTAGCTGCACTGGTTTTCATTCCCACCAACAGCACACAGGGATTCCGGTTTCTCCTTGGCAACACTTGTTATTTTCTGTTGCTTATTGTTGTTGTTTTTATAATGACCATCCTTAAAATGTGTTTTTATAAAAAGAAAATGAAAATTATAAAATCATGACAACATAAACAGCAGCGGATGAGAGACGTCAGCAGGTTGGTGGACCATGGAAAGTGAATAGATGATTGGTTGGCTTGGGTTTCAGCATCTTGTGTTGTGCTGTGTCTGTGGTTCAGGGAATGGACAGCAAGAAGAAGAAGCCAGCTTGTGCCAGAGAGTTCCTAAATGGCTGAGGAAGTGGAGGCATCAAGTACTTTCAAGGCCTGGGTTATAGAGTGGAGCTGAAAACTTGAGGGTTGAATGGAAGTCTAATAAGGAGCAGTAAGGTCCCGGACCCCTCCTGTGCCCCGTGTACCAGGCTGCCGCTCCTCCCCAGTACCCTAAAAGACCATAGGTTCTCTGTGGAGAAACTGAACGTGACCAACTCCCAACTCCTGGACACAATGCACAACTGAAGTTAGAAGTGAGGTGTTGTCATCAAGGGGGAGAGGGCTAAGGGCAAGTCGGCATACTGAATAAGAGCCTCATGGCCTCCCCTCACTCTGAGTCCTCAGTGCTGGTAGACAGATGTAATTACTGTGTCCGCATCATCACCGCCAAAACGCAAGAGTCTTCTTTGTGGAAATGGATCATCTCGAGAGAGAAGACCCACCGATATTGATAGTTGAGGGTTTTTACCCAGTTTCCTGGGAGATCCCACAAGCTGACAAGCCCCCCCCCATGTGTATAGAGCTTTTTATTTCTTCATATATGAAAAATCAGTGAGGGATCGTCAGATGCTCAAGGGAAGCCTCTGTTACGAAAGAGACAAGAATCAAAAAAGGAACCAAGTAGAAATAGAGGCCACAGAAAACAGAAAACTTTGAAGAAATTTTCTCTCACCTTAGAGATAAGATGGTGCTTCCATTACACAAGAAGAGGAATTATTCAACAGAGCTTTGAAAAGCCAAAAAAGAAAGAGGTTTTTGAAGTCAATGATGGCCAAAATAATAGCTTCAATAAACTGCAGGATAAAATGAGAAAAGCTGAGAAAAGAAATGTAGAAGGTCATCTAGTTAGGCTAATTATCCAACTCACAGGAGTCCTATAAAAAGAACATTAAAAAACAACAAGGGGAGAGAGAATTGTCAAAACACCCAAATTCCTAGGAATTAAAAGACGTGTTATCAATAATGAGAAGACCTGTAACCAAAGATCCAATATGATAGATGAACGAAGAAGGCACCCACACAAAGACAATCATCATGACATTGTAGACTGTCAGAGAAAAAGGGAAGATTCTCAAAGTTTAAAAGTAAAACACACACACACACACACACACAGCATGTGAGAGATGAAGGATCAGCATGGCATTGTATCTCTCAGCAGCAACACTGGATCCCAGCAGCATTGCCTTCAAATTCCATGAAACAAGTCCCTCAAAATGCCGGAGGAAAAAAGGATTTCCGTTTAGAATTCCATTCCTAGATGAACTGTCCATTGAGTATAATGTTAGAATATTGACTCAGAAATTCCAGGTTTAAAAATCGTAACCTTCTATGCATTCATTCTTACGGAACCGCTGGAAGAGGTTGTGTTCAGCCAAAATGGTGACAGACACCAGGAAATGCCCCAGAGATGGTGAAGAGCCACGGCGCATCAAGCTTAGAAAGCATCCAGTGTAGACTGGAGGAGGACAGAGTACTCCGGGAAAGGATACCTCCGAAGGAGGAAAAAGTAAAAGCAAGTGGTGAATTAGTTATCTGATGTGTTTGACCGTGGCTAAGAAGAAGTTTGTAGTTCTCCTAAGAAGTTGAGGTTCTTAAAAAACTAAGAAAAACCAAAGCACGGCAGTTATTAACTCCAGAAAAAATGAAAAGTTCAAGAAATTGAATTGTAATACACTATGCAGCTTGTCAGCGAGCAAAGTTAAAATGAAAAAAAAAAAAACCAAACACTATACACTGGCATAAAAATGATGATGTAATGATTAGGGGTTGGGGAAGGGCATATAGAGGGAGGGGGATTTGAGAGCTAAAAGCTCAGGTTCCATACAGAGAAGTTACAAAATGATGCCTAAAATTTAAAAAAATGAAGTAGTCATTATGTAAGGCTGTCGTTCAGAAACATGGAAGAAAAGAAACACGGGAAGAAACGGCTGCAAGAGGTGAAGAGGACACTGTGAAGGAAGCAGAAATTGGGGGTGAGCGGGGTGGAGCAGAGGCCTGCTCTTTTGTTGTTGTTAGGTCCACCAGTGGACCTTTTGACCATGTGCACGTGTTGGCTTGGTGAGAATAAAAACAGCTTTAAAAAAGCGTGTTTGATTGTGTTTTTCAGCCTGATGGGCAGGCACTGACACTGTACTGACCTTGTGCGAGACTCCTTATCTGGATGATTCTCTCTGCAGGTCAGGATGCTTGGGGGCAGCTGGAGCCTGGAGACGACATCGTGCCATAAAGTAGCAAATGCATATGGCTGCTCTCTGCTCCTTGTGCTAGGCATTCTCTGACAGCATCACAGAGACACTCTTCTGGCCCTATTGATGCAGGCGGCAGGAAAGTTCTCACTTTCAAAGCCCCACCTGCTGCGCCCCACCCCCTCGCAGCCTGCCAGCTGGGAGAATCCAGGCAGAATGCCGCTTTGTGTGGTAATGTGCTTGGGCAGCAGGTGTTGGGTCAGAGAAGCAGCCTGGAGACTGAAAATCGGAAATCAAGCCAAAGGGGCAAGTCGAGAGGTTTTCGGGTTGTCAGGGCCCTCTCGGTTCATTGTTGCCCACCTCTGCTTTTAAACAGAACTACCTCAAGTTCTCAGAGGGTCTTAATCATGCAGGACCTTTCCAGTATGATCTGTGGCCAGTTTCAGAGTCTTACGGGATCCGGGCTCTGCTGTTTGAGGCGTAAGGAGGCCTTGCCAAATGCGCTGCGTGTTCTCTGGGGAGCGGTCCTCTGCGGCATCCATTCTGCCGGTGAAGTATGTCTGTCTGTCTCTCTCTCCAGGTCCAACCGACTCCAGGTGTATTACCCTAGATTTATTTCCTTTCTGACACTCACCCATGCCCTTGAAATTCCAGGGCTGCATTAGTCAGTGAGGCAGAAATCAGGGGATCGCCTCTCAAAGGTGCACATGGAATTACAGGAGTGGATTGATGGGGCAGTCACAACCACAAGCTGCATATTTGTTTCAAGATGTGCTTTGTGATGTTACATTAAAACAGTGATCCCTTTTCAAGCAGGGTTCACCTCTTCCCTAAAAATAATGAGCCAATTCAGCTAAAGCAGGGTGTTCTCAGTTAAAATGTTAGGTTTTTATCCAGTGGGGAGTGTAATACCTTGAAGTTGTATGGGATGAGGCCCGGCAAGCCCCGAAGTTTACAAGGACTATTTCTTAGGGCATTTTCACACTGTTAATAAAGCTGGGAGCTGAGTGGGTGCTGGGGTACCGAATTGTGAAGAAGTACTTACTTTGAGGAGGAGAGAGAAGGTCTGACCTTTAGACGTTATTAATGGGCTGTTGTACCTGTGCTTATTTCATTTGGTCATAAACTTTTCCATGTAAGTGGTGACTGGTATATCATCCCCTCTTTCAGCTGTGTAAACTGAGGGCCGAATAAGTTAAATCACTTGCCCAAGGTCAGGCAGCTGGTAACTGGTGCAGACAGCATCCATACACAGGTATGTCTGATTCCAGAGGCCAGATTCGTCAGGACTCTTGTCTGCAAACGATGGAAACCACCTCCAGCTGGGTTAAGCAGAAGAGATGTGCTGTGTTAGACAGCTGATCCCGAGTCCAAGACAGTTCTGCCAGGCAAGGTCTCCATCTCTTTTCTTCACTGTGTCTGTGACGTCAGATTCATCCGATGGCCACCTCCTCTTGGGAGGGGGCAAGAAAATAGGGGGCAGGAATGGGAGAGGACAGCTGTAGACACTTTCAGGCTTACATCTGCCCAGCTTGGGATCTCTGTGAAAAGAGACAGCTTTGATCTCCCTTTATTCTAACCTAAAACTGCAGGGAAAAGCTCTCATTGGCTAGCTTGGACCATGTGTCCATTTTGGAGCCCATGCACGTTGGCCAGGAAGCAGCTGACTAACTGGCATTCCCACCAGAGTCACATGTGGTGGGTAGAGGGGGATGGAGTGTGTGGCAGGAGATCTTGAGCAAGTCAAACAAAATCAAGCCACTGCACTTCCAACCCCACATGCCTCCTATTAATGTTTGAATAGACCTGAGAGCTTATCTCAACTCAGGAACAGAAACAGTGAGCTCCTGAACCAGCCTCACCTGCTGGAGAGGCCATGTCCTTGAAAGCCATCATGAGAGCTAGTAAAGCTAGAACCCCAGGGCTTTGTGTAGAGAGGCTTCTGGTAAGGCTGTAATAATCCCCAGCCACCCCAGAGCAACTGGGAGTTCAAACAGGAGGACACTTGTATTATATGGAAACTGAATTTGGGGGAATGAGGAAATCATCAATGTGGCAGGTGCCTGATGACATTTAGGATTGTTTCTTCGTTGGACTGCTTCTGAGGTTTTTAGGTGCCTGTATCATTAGAATAGAATCAAATCAAAGTTGCGTGCATTGATAAGCTTGATATAGATAAAAGGAAATAGAATTTTTTTTGGAAAGATTCAGAAGGGCCTGAGGTATAACCCAAGACTGCCAAGATATCACCTGCCTTGTGCTCTCGGCAGAAGAATCGTGGAGTTCTCAGACTTGCAGATACAAGGGTGTGGGCGTGCCTGTGTCTTGGTCCACAGAATAGAAAACTTGCCATAGAAAATGAAAGTGGCTGATCACGGGGGAGACTTTCAGCATCTGCCCCTGAAGACAAGTGTGGCGTTTGCTGAGCTAGTTTGAGGAATGGTTCTTGACATTCGGATTTCATTCCTCATAGAACCACTTTTGTCCTCCTCCTTTCACACCTTGGATTAGGGGCAGGGTGCATCCTGCAGTCTCAGCCTCACTAATTGCTTGTTTGGGGCGGGTCTGATCTCTTCCTGATGGATTCTGTGTGTTCAGTTAAGGCTTTTGACTTTGGCAACAGGATTATTCAAAGGGCCTGCCTGTCTGCAGGGCGGCGGGCCAGTTGCTGACACAGACACGGGCCCCTAAGCTTGGTCATGCCATGCCTGTGGCACGCCCTTCACTCTTCACCCTCATAATATACCCATGATGTCAGTTTTATAGACATTTTTTGTGGTCTAATTTGTTTGGGTGTTCATGTTTCATTCTCCTTTCTGTGCATCATGTCCATTTCTTATCTAAGGGAGCTTCTACTTGCAGATGGGGCGGGGAATTCTTCAACTAACTCTTCAGCACCATTGGTTTATTTCCTACTGTGTTTTAGTTTTCAAATCACCAGCCCTGATCTAGTAGTCAGTGATCATAGGGGAATTTATTTATTGTATAGGAAGCTGCCTCAGCATGGGGTAAGAAGTTCAGAGTCATGTGTTATAGGCTGTCAGGGAATTACAAGCAGGTAGACAGTCGTGTTGCAGCATCGACTTCCAGCTCAGGGGAGACATCGTCTAACGGTTTCTGCAGTGTCTGTCCGCCAGGCTCAGTCTTTCCCGGCATCGATTCCGTGACTCCACAAGATTCAAACACATACTCATTGGCCACCCCTCAGGTCTACCCTTCTCCTCCGTGAGGTTTTTTAGCTCACTGCTTACGGCTTCTTTGTCTATCTTCCCAGCTCTCCAGCATCCTGATGGGCAGCCCGTTTTCTCTCTGGCCCCAGTGCAGTCGTGGTCTCTCTCCTCCTGGTCTCCCTCCCTCTCCAAGGGGGGCAGAGCCGCAGGTGCCTCTCCTGCCCGACCTGGCTGATACATTGGCATTGCAGCTGTGTGGGCTTGCAGTACGCACGCAGGGACAGGCCTGTCCAGCAACAAAAGACTGGACTTGTAGGAGATCATCAAAACCAACAAAATCATGCCCCTTTTACTGCCCACCAAGCTAAGACAGCAGATGTGTTGCTCTGGGTTTTGCCAGGGCTGTGGAGACGGGGAATCCGTCACTGCTCCGGGCTTAGGCTGTGGTAGCCTGTCCCGGGCACCTTGGAACAGATTGAAAGCCCTTCATGCACGTCAGAGAAGAACCAAGAGACTTAGCGCCTTTGAGAATGTCTCACTTTCCGTCAGTAAGTAAATCTCAAAACAGCACCAGTTTCTGAAAAAAATCTCTCTCGAATATGACAGGTAGGTGTAATATTGCCGTTGAGCGGGCTGCCCACTGTCTCATCATCCAACGCGTGCAGAATGAGCCCCCATTCCCTTTAAAGGCCTTTTGAGGACGTAAAGGTTTTTGAGGACATTTTATGGAGCTGGAGCGCAGTTTTACTATTTTAAATTATTATAGGGGTTATAGTTACTCTGTCTTTATTTTTGTGACAAGTTGTTGGTTATGCTTTTGATTTATTTGATCCCAGGCTTTTGTTCAAGAACACAACCTCCAATTAAATGCGGTTACTGTGGCAAAAATATGATTCTCCTTAGAATGACCCTCTGTGGGGCTGTTTCCAAAAACTCATTATGGTGAAAAGTCAGGGCTGCCTGTTCGTGTCCATGAGCATGTCTCCTTGTGGTCACTTGGTTTTCCTGTATGGAGGATTAGAGGGTATGAAGGCTGTGGGCTGGACCCAGAGGAGACTGGAGGGGGAAAGGGGAAGCTAAGTGGGTCACCATGCAGAAGCATGCTACCTCAAGATACTACCCAAGCCCCCTGATGGAAGGGGCCTTAGCTATGAGGAGCTGTTTTCTCTTCAATGAAAGAAGGAATTACAACCTGAAGGGTCTAGGAAGCCAAGCAGTCCCAGGCCCCCAGCCCCAGCTCTCGAGCTGCCCTCCCTAATCACACTGAGAACATCCTGGGGGTGTCTTGGGCACATGCATGGGACTAATCCAGTCTGACTTAGCCTGTTCAGGTTGCCGTAACAGAAATACCACGGACTGGGGGGCTTAAACAATGGAAATTTATCTCTCATCGTTCTAGTGGCTAGAAGTCCAAGATCAAGGCCCTGCTAGATTCAGTATCTGGTGAAGGCTTGCTTTTGGGTTCATAGATGGCTGTGTTATTGCTGTGTCCTCACATGGTGGAAGGGGTGAGGGAGCTCTTCAGTGTGCATTTTATAAGGGCACTAATCCCATTCATGAAGGCTCCAATTTCATGACCTAATCACCTCCCAAAGACCCTATCCTACTACCTCCTAATACCATCACACTGGGAGTTAAATTTCAATTTATGAATTTTGGAAGGATACAGCATTTGGTCTATAGCACTGTCCTATTGTTCCTCTGGGGGAGCAACTCAAGACTTGTGTATGCATGGCCATATCTTTTATGAACCTTTTGACTTTCTCTCAATGTGGGGAACAGGTACTCCTTTAACCTAGAAGACATTTAGGGTCTCTTAGGGAAAGACACTTACCAATTCTACAGAATTTGTCTCACTGAAAACATGAATTTACAATGAGAAATAGACAACCACTCAACTTGGAGACCAAAATTGTGGTCCCAGATCTCCGCTTAATCTTCCATTTACTGGCTAATCATCGACTTCTTTGGGCCTCTTTCCTCAGCTGTCTGGGTTCAATAATGTGATTGGCTTTGCGTGCTGTCACTGCCACTGTTGGAGCCCCATGCAGACCCCCTTCACCAGGCCAATATACCCATTCCCAACTGCTGTGTTGGCTAAGGGTTCGCAGATGGGGTTCCCTGAATCCCCACTTCAGGTTCTGCTTCTGGGTACCCCAACCCAAGACACTTCCCTCATAGGGTTGCAAGAGTCAAATAAGATTCTGTATGTGAAGGTCCTCTAAAAGCTAAAGTATCAGTGGGTTTTTAGTGTGGCCTTGGACCAGACCGTAAAAATCCTAGCTGTGGCTTCTTGGCTGAAGGCCTGTGATGAAGGTAGACAAGGCATCCAAGGAAGACAGGGCTGTTGTCTTGCATCCCAAGGGTGTGAGCCCAGGCTTCTTTCTTTTCTCCACCCAGGTGTCCAGGATCGTGGGCAGACAGTTAAAGTGGGTTTCCGTGAAGCTGATTGTCTTTAGATTAGGTAGTGGTTGAACAAGTTTTTCTCCTATTGGGAAGATAAGAATTGGAGTTGCAAATCATTTCAGACCTGGGAACTGAGCAAGGTCACAGAAATCCTTGCCTGTGCTTCGGGTGCAAGGTGCTACAAAAGTCCCACTGCAAACTGCAACTTTCTAAGGCGCCAGTTTCAGCATATTTAACAATCTAAAATTTATTTTAATAGGGCATTTCAGAGGTAGATTGGCCGGGGGTTGTGTAGAAAGCTGGAGGAAATTGAAAGAAAGAGAGAGCTGAGTTCCTGAGGTCTAGAACACTTGCAGTGTCCTCAGTTAATCATTGATGCCCGCAAGCCTGCGGGCCACTGGAGTCGGCCCTGCTGCAGGGGGCCAGAGTACTGGCTAATGGAATGCTAACCATGCCTTTGGTGCAGTTAATGATTTATCTCCTCCCATTACAGTGCTCTCTACTCCCTTTCTCTGAAGCTCACAGAAGGCTGTGTAATCATCCGGAGGTTAGGCAGGCCAGGCCTAAGGGGGGCGGGGGTGTGGCTGGTGGATATAATGGTGATTCGCAAACTCACTGTAGGACCGGACTTTCAAGGGCTTCCTTTTATAGGAAAGAGCATCTTTCCTTAGTTGTTTTCTAAAGATATGCTTTAACAAAGTAATTGTTGTCTGATGTTCCTTTATATGAACCTTTGCGAAGATAGCATCACAGGATGACATGATTTTATATGGGTACGCAACATTTGTCACCATCACAGATGCATAATGTCTGTTTGTAGAGTGCTTCTATTTCCATTGCTACATTTAAGTACCTTGAGGGCCTCAACAAATTAATGAATGCTTGTGCTGTACGTTCATTATACATACTAATATAAAAGAAACATGGGGCACCTGGGTGGCTCAGTTGGTTGGGCGTCTGACTCAGTTTTGGCTCAGGTCATGATCTTTTGGGCTGTGGGATGAAGCCCGCATGGGGTTCCATGCTCAGTGTGGAGTCTGCTTGAGATTTTCTCTCCCTCTGCCCCACCCCCCACTTGTGTACGTGCGTGCATATGCACGCGTGCTCTCTTTCAAATAAATAAATCTTAGAGAAAAAAAAGGAAACATGTATTTTCATTTAAATTTGTTTCTACTCCACAAAGGCCAGGTATGTTATTTGCAGAAATACCAGAAAATAATTGTTCAGTAAAGAAAAAGAGGAGAGACCCAGAGACAACCACCATTAACACTTGGCTTCATGTTATAATAGTTGTCAGAGCTTATCTGTCCAAGTGAATGTGGACCCCTCACCACCGTCCACCTCAGAGAGGATATGAGTGCTTTGGTGACAAACAGTGTTTACTGCTTCCAGGGGACGTGACTTGAGAATCTCAGTGTTCCCTCACCGATACTCAATCTCTGTCATGAATATGGCTTAGATTTTAATAGGAAAGGGATTTTTTGTTTCCAGAAATTATAAATAAGATGGATAATATTGATTTGAAGTTTTGACTTTTTTGTTTTTTGTTCTTTTTTTAAAATTGATGCCAGACTACAAACTAGTAAGGATGGGGAGGCGGACCTTGTGGGATATAAAGCAGCACTGACGGGCTGACTGTGGCATAACCAAAGAGAGGATTGTTCACTTTGGGGATTTTTCCTGTGATTCCAGGCTTCCTTCCCTAGGAAGACATCTGCATCCTGGCCTCTGAGAAATGGGTTTGAGGATGAGTTGGAGGCGGGATGCCTGGGAAGGGAAGCGAGCACAGTCCAAAGATGACCCCTGAGGTTGTTAGCACAGTTGTTTCTGCACTGGCCTGCTTAGGGCACTCACTGTGTTTGGATGCCACGTTTGGATGCTCTCTCCCCTGTGCTGATACAGCATGTTCTCTGAGCTTGCTGGGGTGCGAGGAGCTCACTGAAGTCTTTCTTGGTAAATTCAATTTGGGGCCATTCAGCAAGTTTTGAGTTTGTTTCATCTATATCCATTGTCTCTTGTCTTGCAGTGACTACATGGGTAAAAGCTATTGCTACCACCATTTTATAAGGAAAACAGCTTCTTTCTCGGGAGACTTCTGTGTTGTCTGCTGTGCATTTTCCAGTGCTAAAGTCCCTTAATTCTGGGTGTCAGGCTGTGCATCCATGGGCCAGTCTGAACCCCGCTCATCTGAAGACGAGTCCATTTTCATGGGCCTGTTGAGTTTCAGGGGTTAGAGAAAACTTCTTTCTCTGAAAGTCAAGTTGATTTCTTTTCTTGGAATTTGTCTCCTAAATTTTTCCCTCCTTGGGGAAATATCTTCTCTCCAAACGAGTTACTATAAGGCTCACATGTGTCAGGTACTTAGAAAAGTGCTTAACACTTAGCACTCAACAGATGTTAGCTGCTAACTAGTATGAGAGACAGAGTGGTCTGAAGCCGCACTGCTCCGTAAAAACATCACGCAAGAGCACGTGTGTTGTCACTTTCCTAGTACGCCATTAAAAAGGTAAAAAGAAACAGGTGAAATTAATTTTAACAATATATTTCACTTAACCCAACACGTCAAAAATACTATCCTTTCAACATGTAATCAGTATTTTTTAATTAGCAAGATAATTTTGCATTCTTTTTCTCCTACTAAGTCTTCAAAATCCAGTGTGTAATTTATCCTTACAGTGCAGCTCAGTCAGGACTAGCCACGTTTGGGCTGCAGCATTGCCATGTGTGGCTAGTGTGGCCACCACCCCGGGCAACTCAAGTCTAGAACCTTGCTACTCAGGATAAGCTCTGGAGACCAGAAGCATCAGTATCGTCTGAGAGCTTGTCTGAACTGAAGAACCTCAGGCCCCACCCCAGATGTAGAGAAGCAGAAGCTGCATTTTTAACAAGCAAGTGATTTATTTGCGTGTCCGAATGGGGAGCACTGGTGTTGAATGCCTATGCTCAGTCCTCACCCTGGGATTCTGATTTCATTGGTCCAGGATAGAAGCTGGGCACTAGTATTTTTTAAAGCTTCCTCTGATGATTCTAATATGCAGCCAGGCTTGAGTCATTTGTGTAGTGGGCTCTGGAGCCAGGATACCTGGCTCTGCCCCTTTCTACCTTTGAGACCTCGGGAAATCTGCCAGAAGACTCTCTGTGCCTCAGTTTCTTCATGTCGTGAAAGTCGTATCTGCTTCAAGGAAAGTTATGAGTTAATACGTGTAAAACACTCAACCACACCTGGCACATAGGAAACACTCTTGAAGTATAAGCTCTCACCTTTTCTTCTTTTCCTTGAAGGTCCGGGGTTACCCAGAGCCCCATGTGACATGGCACCGAAATGGGCAACCCATCACCAGTGGGGGCCGCTTCCTGCTGGACTGTGGTATCCGGGGGACTTTCAGCCTTGTCATTCGTGCTGTCTGTGAGGAGGACAAGGGAAAATACACCTGTGAAGCCACCAATGATGGTGGTGCCCGCCAGGTGACAGTGGAGTTGACAGTGGAAGGTGAGTTTCAGAAAGCGAGAGCCATGGTGGGAGATGAGCTCCTCAAGGCCTACAGCTCCTACTTCTGCAGAAGAGAAAACCACCAGAGAAAGCATTCCCATCCCTGAACTCAGGACCTTTTCATCTAATGGGGGAAATGTGGTTCCTGAGAACAAGGGAGGCATCCCGGGAGACACTGTCAAACTCACATCAGCTCAGTTTCTTGCTCCAGCCCTCCCATGGCTTCCCCTCACACTGAGACTGAGACCAGACTGTACCACCTGGCTCTCTAGACCCATCCACCACTCCCAGCCAGGCCCCCTGCCCTTCCTTGAGCTAGCCTCAGGGCCTTCCCTGCCATTCCCCGTCAAAGCAAGAGCTCCTTCTGCAGCCCTCGCCTCCGTCAGGTCTCTGCTCACCTGTCCCCTCCTTCGAGGACCCTTTCTGACCACCCCATCCCCAGGACTCTCCATCCTCTCACTCCCTCTGAATATTTTCTCCTAGCACTCATCACTATTTCCCATTTTTTAATTCTCTCCTCCACCCTCACCTCTAACTAGAAACATTAGGAGGCGAGGGACTTGATCTTGTTTATGCTGTTATCTCTAGCATCTAGAAAACTTCCTGGCACAGGATAAATACTGAAATATTTGGAGAATGAATGAACAGTGTTTCTTATCATCATTATAAAGTAATATTCACCTATTTATAAAAGTTTTGTAAAACTCAGAAAAATATATAGGAGATAAATATACCAATGTGTTAACACTATTTTGTCTCCACCCCACACCCCCTGTGTACTTAAAAGATTCTGTCAACTTTATTATCTTTAAAACTTCCAGGGAGAACATTTGACCGTGAGTAAAACTGTTTCTTTTGCTGCTAGTGTGTCCCCCACATGCTGAAGCCCCTCCACTGGGGAGATATTTCCAGTTCAGGCCACTGTCTGCTACTTAAAGGCCTGATGTCCAAAAGGACGTGGGGGGCTGTCAGGCCCTCAGAGGTATGACAGGGTTCCCCCGACCCTTACAGGCCTTTCTAAGGGCCACTAAACCAGAAGTCCAGACTCGCTTTCTTCCCTCTCAGGAGACAGTCTTCCCAACCTGGTTTTGAGGGACACGGGATGTGAGGATTAAGGTAGCCAGGGAAGGTTCCAGAGGGGGTGAGGTGCACCTGGGCCAATGTTTTCCCTGTTTCCCTACATCATGGAAAGACAGGCAAGCTGTTTCACGGAACAGAATGTGCATAGTTCAGATGCTTTCCGCAAATTCTTTAACTGAGTGACTCATTCCTTTTAATGACCTTCAACTGCCTGTGGGCTGGAGCATTCCAGATGGGAAGTGGCCCCTGATCAGAGTCTCTGAATGGCTCTCATCTAGGACAGTTCTGGTATTGTGCTGTCCCCTCTACTTCTCAATATCCAAAGTTTGAGTTGAGCTCACAAATAAAAATTATTTTCTCCCCGTATTAGTCAACTCAAGCTGTCGTCATAATAAATACTGCACACTACATGGCTTCAGTAAAGGCAGCGTATGTACTAATAGTTCTGGAGGCTGGAAGGCTGAAATCAAGGCCCAGCTGGGTCTGGTTTCTGGTGAGAGCTCCCTTCCTGGCTTGCAGATGGCCCCTGTGTCCTCATATGGCAGAGAGAGAGCTCCAGTGTCTCTTCCCATTTTTAGAAGCGCAACAGCTCTACCGGACTAGGGCCTTACCGTTAGACCTCATTGAACCTTCCTCACCTTCTCCCAGGCCCTGTCTCCAAATACAGTCACACCGAGGGTTAGGGCTTCAACATAGGAATTTGGGTGGGGACACAAAATTCCGTCCATAATACCCCTTTCTGGCTTTCTGTTTATTGCTGGGGAAATGGGGAATTAGGAANAATTTCCCCCATTAAGAACAGGCCATACTATTTTTTTTTTTTTAAAGATTTTATTTATTCGACAGAGATAGAGACAGCCAGCGAGAGAGGGAACACAAGCAGGGGGAGTGGGAGAGGAAGAAGCAGGCTCATAGCAGAGGAGCCTGACGTGGGGCGATCCCATAACGCCGGGATCACGCCCTGAGCCGAAGGCAGATGCTTAACCGCTATGCCACCCAGGCGCCCCCCTGGTCCCAACTTTTGCCAGTCATATGTGTAACTTTAAACCTCTGGACCTCTGTGTCTGCAGAATAAAGGGTCTAAATTCAGTGGTCTCTGTAGACTGGACTAGCCTTTGTTTTCCGTGACCCATTTTAAAGGAATGGAATAGGCTAGGCATGCAGAAGAGGTATATAAAACCCAACTAATACGAAATCTTTTTTTTTCAATTCCCATTATTGAGAAAGTGAGAGTGATGACCCACTAAAATTTTTCCTGCTTAGCTGAAACGTGGGCGACGGGGAGGAAAGAAAGCAGGAGAGCTATAGAGGAATGAGGGGAGACGAAGGCTCTCAGCCCTGCACCCTCTCCTTTGGTTTTAATCTGGGGAGACTCAGGCCCAGAACACTGAAGACAGTTTCTGTCTTCTAATCCTGGGACATAGAGAACGGCCTCAAGGCTGCAGCGTCTTTACATGGGAGTGGCCCTTTGGACCTTCTGCTTCTGCGTCCGAGGTCAGTTTCAGCTGCTGTGTGGCCTAGCACCACCCCGTAGACCACAGGCCTGGAAGGAAGTGGGAATTCTTACAAAGGGGATCTAGCAGCCTCCTGCCTGCTCACCAACTCTGCACTCTGCTTCTTACTTGGAAAGAGCAGAGGTCCTCGAATTAAGAGTCTAATTCATAGGGGGCGCCTGGGTGGCACAGCGGTTAAGCGTCTGCCTTCGGCTCAGGGCGTGATCCTGGCGTTATGGGTTCGAGCCCCACATCAGGCTCCGCTGCTATGAGCCTGCTTCTTCCTCTCCCACTCCCCCTGCTTGTGTTCCCTGTCTCGCTGGCTGTCTCTATCTCTGTCAAATAAATAAATAAATAAATAAATAAATAAAATCTTAAAAAAAAAAAAAAAGTCTAATTCATAGGTGAAGACTTTTGACCCCCTAGTGGTCAAGCTCAGACGGCAGTGTTGTTAAACCGTCTCGGATTTTAGCTCCACTGACTTCTCACTATGGAAAACTTCCCCTTTTGGAGCCTTATTTCCTTTTCTGTAAACTGGAGCCCACCACTGCCCCATGGGGTGTGTAAGGATCGGTGTGGCAGTGGCAAGTAGTAGGGACCCGGTAAGTGTGGCCTTGTCATATTTGAACCTGCCATTAACATCCTGAGCACTACTTCCAGAGAGAAGTCTTTGCTTGGAGAGTAGAGGAATACGCTCCTCCGTCTGATTTCCTGTTTGGTAACCGGGGCCAGGAAACACGCAACATACTCCATGAGCACAAGTGCCTCAACGATAGGACTGTTCATGACCTTCTGCACTGAGATGCAGCCCTAGTGTGAGCGCTGGAAGGGCTCTCTGTGGCCCAATCCCGACATTCCCCCACCTCCAGGGGGCTGGTCACAGAGACTTGGTACACAGCAAAGAAGAGACATGGCACCTGCCCTCTGGGAGCTTTCTCTCTGATAGAGGGGCCACGGGACTGTCCTCCAGCACAGCTGTCCATAGAAATATAATGTGAGCCATGTACATAATCTTACATTTTCTAGCAGCCACATTTAAAAAAACAGGTGAAGTCAATTTTCATAAAATATTTTACTTAACCCAGTATATCCAAGATACTATCATTTTAACAAAAAATCAACATAAAATTATTAATGAGATGTTTTACATTCTTCAGCCTTTGGGGTATATTTTGTGCTCACAGCACATCTCGATTCAGACTAGTCCTATTTCAGGTGCCCAATGACCACACATGATTAATGCCTGTTATGTCGGACAGCACAGTCTAGAAGCTCCCACTTAATAGGGATAAACAAGGGTTACGCAGAGAAAAAAGAAAATCCATGTATATGAAGAAGGTGGTGAGTAGTCCTGGGCAATCGCAGCCGCAGAGTGCGCCTAGAACTTGGGGTGGAGTGAGGGGTGATGCTGAAGTGACAGGTGTGCCCCAGACTTGGTCTGAGTCTGATGAGAGGGCCCTTTGTGTTCCGGGGGCCAGGGAGTCACTTACATCATTTCAAGTAATAGAGGGTTAACTTGAAGACTTGAGCTCAGGAGCCCAGGGTAAGCCAAACTGGCAGGCCCAGAGGAGGTCCAGGCCTCAGGATGGCTCATGCTCACCTTACAGGATTGCTGAGTGCAAACGCAGGGACCGACAGATCCCCCAGGGAATCTTGTTAAAAATGCAGATTCTGATTCCACGGGTCTGGAGTGGGGCCCGAGCGTCTGCAGTTCTAACCAGTACCAGATGATGCCCACACTGCTGGTCCCTGTGTCACACTTTGAGTAGCTAGGAAGGTTTCAATTGCCAACGGGATGTATTTAGCCTGATACAGTGATTCGCAAATGGAAGCATGTATCAGAATCACCTAAAGGGCTTCTGAACCCACACACTGCTAGGCCTTGCCCCAGAGTTTCTGATTTAGTTGGTTGGGGTGGGCTCAAGAATTTTCATTTCTAGCAGGTTTTGGTGATGCTGATATGCTGCACACGGGGACCATTGCTTTGAGAACCAGTGGGCTAGTGCTTATACCGACTATTAGGGGACTCCAGAGAGACAGAGTAGATCATACATACATACGTGGAAAGAAATTCATTACAAGAA
>NC_048218.1:65076904-65275031 GCF_002007445.2 Ailuropoda melanoleuca | reverse complement strand
GGCGGGGCAAGGGCCGCGCGGTGGACGAGCTGGAGGCCGGCGCCGTCGATGGCGACGAAGGGTCCGGGGATGGCGGCAGCTCGGCAGAATCAGGCGCGGGGCCCGGCGCAGTGCTGTCGCTGGGTGCCTGCTGCCTGGCGCTGCTGCAGATATTCCGCTCCAAGAAGTTCCCGTCGGACAAGCTGGAGCGGCTGTACCAGCGCTACTTCTTCCGTCTGAACCAGAGCAGCCTCACTATGCTCATGGCCGTGCTGGTGCTCGTGTGCCTCGTCATGTTGGCCTTCCACGCGGCGCGGCCCCCGCTCCAGCTGCCCTACCTGGCAGTGCTGGCGGCTGCGGTAGGTGTCATCCTCGTCATGGCTGTGCTCTGTAACCGCGCCGCCTTCCACCAGGACCACATGGGCCTGGCCTGCTACGCGCTCATCGCCGTGGTGCTGGCCGTCCAGGTGGTGGGCCTGTTGCTGCCCCAGCCGCGCAGCGCCTCCGAGGGCATCTGGTGGACCGTGTTCTTCATCTACACCATCTACACGCTGCTGCCTGTGCGCATGCGGGCCGCGGTACTCAGTGGTGTGCTCCTGTCTGCCCTCCACCTGGCCATCGCCCTGCGCACCAACGCCCAGGACCAGTTCCTGCTGAAGCAGGTAGGAGCCCACCTGGCCGCAGGGACTGTAGTTTGTGGGGTGGGCAGGCCTTGGCCTGACTCCAAAGAGAAGCAACCCATCACCCTTTCTAAAGTGGTGAAAGAGCCAGAGAGACTTGGCTGTGCCAGTTTGTGGTGTCTTCGGAGCCTCTTAACCCCCTCTGAACCCCAGCGTGTTCCTTTATGAGAAGATGCCCTTGCCCCGGAGAAGACACGTAGCTACTATTGTGGGGATATGAGTGAGGAAGGAGAGTTGGAGGAGAAAATTCTATGGAGAGGTCCCTCTTCCCTCCCCTGCCCCATATATAAAAGGCATCTCACAGAAGTGGCTGGACCCTGTAGCAGCCTTTCCCTCCTCCATTGTTAAGGATTCCTGGATAGAGGGTTGGGGAGGGGAGCCCCTGGGCACCCCTTGCCCAGTCTCAAGGAGGAGAAATGATAACCCTGCCAGTTGTCTGAGGCTGGGGATTTGGGGAGCTGGAGATATCCCTGAACTTGAGGGAGGACAGACAAGTTTGTTTTGTTTACAGAAGTGCCCTAAGCCAAAAAGCTGCCTTCAGCAAAGGTTAGAAGGAGCCTCTGAGAGGTGTGTGGTAGTTCCCCCCATGGCCTGAGCAAAAAGCTAGTGCTGGGTGACGTGACCCCTTTCCTTGGGTGTTCCTGGCTATTGCTTGTGGTGGGGTCTTTTTGTTCCTGCCGAGACTGCTTCCATGCACTCAGAACGGTGGGCTCTGGAGGAAATAAAACCCCTGCCTGATTAACCGGTGACTCCACTGAGGGCTTCTGGGAGAGAGGTGTGCTTGCTCTTCTGATCTCAGATGAGACCAGCCCCTTGGACATGCTCACCTGCTTCCTTTAACAGTGGCCTTGTCTGGAGCTCCGTGGGCCTCGTCCATTGACCCGTGCTGAGCCTACTTGTTTTCATGCAGCTCAGCTATAAGAATCAAGTGAGCCCGTGATCCAGGCTAGTCTCTCAACTATGGACCCAATGAAGCCCACACCTCTTTCCGGGTGCCTGCATCCTCTGATAGAACCTCTAATCATATTCCATTGGCATTGCCATCCTCCTTCTCCCCACTTCTGATGCCTTTTCTCAGACTTTGATCCTGTTGAGTACTGCATCTTCCTTGAGGGGTTTTCCTGTGCCTCCGCTTCCTGGGTGTGGTACCCTTCTCCCCACAGGGAATAGCACCAGTATGGGCTTCAGGGAGCTGGAATCTAGCTGCACTCCCAAAGTACTCTATGACTGGGAGTAAGAGGATCTGCAGCCTCTCTGGGCCCCCGGTTCTTTTCTCGAGAATGAGAGAATGGTGTATGCTCTTTCCAGTTCAAACTCTGTGCCAAGCCTCACCTCCTCCCAGGAGCCCCTCCTTCCGTTCCAGCCACACTGGCCTCTCCCTCTTCTGCATGGTTCACAATAGAGTCAGAGCCACAGAGTGGGGCACTTACTTATTTTCCAGTGCCCATTGGTTTTGCTCCCCATCCAATGTAAGCTCTTTGGATGCAGGATTCCTGTCATGTATGTTTTTTCTTCTCCACCCTCTCTCCCTTGTCTAGCACATTTTAGGGTACTTAGTAGGGATTTAATAACTGCTTGCCAATTTGGTTGTGTTCCAGTGAGTGGAGTAGGTGGGGCTGTTGAAGCTTAGTTAAAGTTTTTCTGAATTGGGATCAGAAGGAAAGAAAAATCTTTTTTTTTTTTTTTTAAAGATTTTATTTATTTATTTGACAGAGATAGAGACAGCCAGAGAGAGAGGGAACACAAGCAGGGGGAGTGGGAGAGGAAGAAGCAGGCTCATAGCGGAGGAGCCTGATGTGGGGCCCGATCCCACAACACCGGGATCACGCCCTGAGCCGAAGGCAGACGCTTAACCGCTGTGCCACCCAGGTGCCCCAGGAAAGAAAAATCTTAAGAGATCAGCTTTGAACTTGAGAGAGGAACCTACTGAGAGGTGCTGTATAAGAAAAAGTTAACTGCTATTGTTAGTGCTCATAGAGGCTCCGGCTCCTTCTGACCTGAGGACCGAGGCTATCACATGGATATGGTATCTTTGGGCATTGTTCCTGGCTTGGGTGGGAGGCAGGTTGCTTGAATGCTTGTAACTTGTCTACAGAGGGAAGGGCATGTCATCCACATGCAGAAGCGGAGATTTCCAGGATCATTCAGGGTATTTTTTCTGAACCAGCCCCAGGCCATCCTACATGTGTGGTTTCAACAGACTGGAGTCAGATCCCAAGAAAGGAGTTCTGGTCCTGGGGTGCTCCAACCCCATCTTAGCCTGACAATGCCCTGGCCACAGCAGAGGGACTGTCTGATGGACTCCCCTTCTTTCTCTGGCAAATCTGCCTCCCTTCTCTCCCCCACCTTCACCACTTCCCACTCATGCTGCTTTTTACCCATTGTGGTCTTTAGACTTGGCTGTAGGCTTTTGGGTGGATTTACACTTAACTTCTCACGTTCTGTTCCGTTGAGGACAGCAGAGCTTGTTAGGAATGGTCCAGCACAAGGAAATGCAAACATTCTATTTGGCTTCATAGAAAAACTGTATTTGATTATGCCTGATAGAAAATTTATGTTTCTTGACCAAACCCTGACGGATGGTAGGGAACTATTGGTGGGACAGTCCAGCATTAACCTCTGCCTCAGATTACTCAGAGCGGCAGGTGTTTGAGGATGGCTTGCATCAGATGCCTTGTTCTTTTCTTTGATAAAGACACATGTCCAGGGAAGTGGGGGAGCAGTGCATGGTTTCTACTGGTGGAGCTTTAGAAATCCCCCTCCCCCCACGGTGCCTTGGGTACATAATAGGCCCTGGGTAAACTGTGTTCTTCACTTCTGCTGCTGCAGGGCTGGCCCCCTTGCTCCCACAGTCCACATCCTCATCATCATTATCCGACCTGGGTAGTTTCTTCTTCCCCATCCCCTCTTATGTTTGGGGCTCTGTCCTTTGCTCCAATTAAGAGGAGAAATACTTGGTTTCTCAACCAGTGCCTCCTGAGGGTTTTTACTCAAAAGATAACCAAGAGACAGCCCTCTTTGGGGGATGATGTTTCTTCCCTTCCTATATCTTTTGCTCTAGCTCTTCCCCCAGTATCCACCCCCCTCCCCTTTTGCTTTCTCTCTCACGTCCTTTCTCCTCCACCCCCCTTCCAGTCCCCTGTTGCTCTCTGCCCACCTTTCCTCTCTTCTCATCTGCCTGCCTGCTTGTGCTGCTTCCCCATCTCTTACTCCCTGCTTGTAGCCTCCCAGCCTCGCCTGTGCTCTTGTCTCACCGTCGTCTCCTCCGTGGGGTACAGTAGGAGCGTCACGGGGTTGTTTTTTTCTCCTTCTTTGCCTGTTAGAAGTCCCTTTGCTACACCCATACCATAAATAACACTCGAGCATCTGCCAAACACATTCCTCACTTGTGTTAATAGGGCTGCAATGATGCTGGAGCCTGTTGCCATGGCAACCTCATTTTTGTTTGATTGTATCCCACTCTGCTACACGAAGCCTCTGCACGCACTCACACACAAGCAAGCACGCTCACACAACCATTACATATGCTTGGCTATTAGAGATCATTTTGGAGAAAATACCTCTGGGCCCTGTGGGGGCAGGCAGTCGTCTGCCTCCGGAGACGAGCCTCTCCCCTGGCCAGTGTTACTCCGGGAGGTGATAATGGATGGGCGAGCTCTTTGAAAAGTAGAGTCCTGTTCAGATGTGGGATATTATTATCCTGCAGCTGCATCAGGCCTGCCTGACCGTGGTTTCTGAGAAGCTTCTGACCCCGTGCAGGTCCCTGTGAGCTTGGGAGAGCTGTGATCAGCTGCCCTCACGGTGTGGGATGCCCCATCCTCCTCCCCTGCCCATCTTCACCTCCTTCCTCTCTTCCCCCATGACCCTTTCAGAGAAACTCAGTGATTTCCTGCATTTATTCCTTTGTGCCTGTTTGAACCAGTGACTGTCACCGATTGTCCCAGAGATCAGAGAGGCACAGGCGCTGTGTGGGTGATGTTCTGTGACTGTGAGCACGTGTGAGTGTCTGTAGCTAGGAGGCTGGGGATGGAGGGGGTGGGGGTGCAGAGCGCGAACCAACTGCTGTGTGTGTGCGGGTGTGTCTACCCGTGTGCACATACACGTGTCTCTGTGTGTGTATCTGTTGCGTGGGCTGACCCCAGCCATGGAGGTGGGCTGGGGGAAGCCTTTGTGTTGACTGCCAAAGGAGATCGTTGCAGCTCTGTCCTGTTATTCTTGGCCGGTAGCTGGCTTCCGGTGGTAGCCCTTTGCCTTTCTGATTTTGGGCCTTGACTGCCCTTCTGACCTTGACCTCTGGCTCCTCGGGAGGTATCCTGGATGCACATCCCCTACTTTCCCTAACGAAGCTGGGGGCTAGACTCGAGTGGTCAGCTCCCCTGAAATACAGGGCTCCTATCCTTCCCTTTTGAAGACTCTTCCTGCTGCCCGCTCACTCAGCGGCCCAGTGAGCCCCACTGAAGAGCTGCCTCGTTGCTCTCGAGCTCGGCCCAGAGGCCTGCGTGGTGGGTCACTGTGGCTGCCACCGCGTGCATGCCACCGACAGCCGATCCCTCCTTGCTCGCTGGGTGCTGTGGAGGAGGGCGCACTTCCACCTCAGTGGCTGGGAATCACCGGCCACCAATTATCTCCCCTGTCACCCACATTTCTGGACAGGAGAGGTCTGGCCTGAGTGAACTCTAGCAGCAGCAGTCTGGGCTGGGGGGCGGGCTCTGAGTTTGAAGCCAAGGAGGGTCTGCTTGTCTTACCTCAAGGCTAATTGTTTTTGCCAATTCTCGTTGCTGATTGTTTTTAATTATGTTGCCTCCTTCTCTGTGCAGTAGGGTAGGGATGTTTGGAGGGAAGCAGAAGCCTCTGGGGGTGAGGTCGAGCAGGGCTTCGGGGTAGGGGCTTGTCTTCCAGATCCCAGGGGGGCCTCGATTCCTATGGGGAGGACTTCAGGCAGGGCAGAGGCCCAGCCGAGGAACAAAATGACCAGCTTCCATATTTGTGGGAATGTTCAGTGTTCATAATTCAGTCTAAGTTTTGATTGGAGCAGGAGCGCGAGGTCTGTGTGCTGCGAACACAC
The DNA here is from genome assembly GCF_002007445.2 of Ailuropoda melanoleuca. Lineage (NCBI taxonomy): Eukaryota > Metazoa > Chordata > Mammalia > Carnivora > Ursidae > Ailuropoda > Ailuropoda melanoleuca. The sequence continues at coordinate 65,269,307 of NC_048218.1, read as the reverse complement.
AACAGTGTGCTCCTGTTTGTCTCTAAAGACGACACAGACAATGTTTTGAGCCCCATCGTGGGAATCTCCCCAATGTCACAGAGAAGTTTTAAAAATCAGTGTAGGGGCGCCTGGGTGGCTCAGTCGTTAAGCGTCTGCCTTCGGCTCGGGGTGTGATCCTGGCGTTATGGGATCGAGCCCCGCATCAGGCTCCTCTGCTGGGAGCCTGCTTCTTCCTCTCCCACTCCCCCTGCTTGTGTTCCCTGTCTCGCTGGCTATCTCTCTGTCTCTCAAATAAATAAATAAAATCTTAAAAAAAAATAAAAATCAGTGTAAAAGTCCTGGACAGAAACTTTCCCACGTAGATGGGCCCTGGCCACAGGTCATCTGTCAGAAGGTGCAGCCAGCAGCAGAAGCAGGGCTGTGGCCCTTACTGGGCCAGGCCTCTTGTTCTCCTAAGAGGTATGAAAGGGGCGCCCACCTCCGTCCCAGCCAGAGATGGAGTGGGTGTTGGGCAAGGCCAGATGGGAGACTTCTGTGACTTTATGGGAGATGTCCTGTCCGTGATGCCCGCCCCGCACCTCAGTTAACTGTATGTATCTTGTGGGGGGTCCACCTCCTGGTCGTTTACTTTCCACGAGGGCAGCCTGTGTTGGGACTGGAAATAGTTTACTCCAGGAACTCATGCCTGTAAAACCTTTGGGTGCCATTACGTAAGTTATGTTTTAGCACACCCTTCTTCCATCCATGCTTATCAGGTGGGGGCAGCTAGCTAACAGAGGGTGGGATCAGCATTAATGTTCTCTCCCAGACCCAAAACTTCAAGGAGATAGTTAGCCCTACTTCCCACCCCTTCCTCCCAGTTTTTCTCAGGGCACTTCCCAGATGTAGGACAAGGAAGATCTCTCTTTAAAGGTTGCAAACAAAATCTGGGGGTTTCTAGGTAATGAACTGTGTGCTCAAAGTGAGCCTACACAGGGGGCTGGCAGTTTGAAAAGACCAGCAGGCTGTTGGGGTAGGTTAATGGACGCATCCAATTCATGGGAAGGTTCAGGCCCTCTTTGAAATACTGTGGTTGATTCTGGAATTCAGAGGAAGGTGACCAGCTTGGGAAGGGGACTGGAAAGCTTGACTTCTGAGAGGACATTTGAAAAGTTGGGAGAAATTTAGCTGGGAGGAGAGCAGGCTGTAGCAGGATAAGAAAACAGCTGGGCAAGACATTATTGCTGGGACCCCTGTTGCCAGACACTAGAAGAGGGACTAAATTTATTTTTAGTTGCTCCCAAGGGCCAGGCTGGGGCAAATGGGTGGAAACAATAGACAGATTTCAGCTCCAAGGTAGGAGAAACCTTTCTAGCCTCTGGGGCTGCAGCCATTAAGCTAGATGCCTCCTGGGGTCGGCAGTGTGGGAGTGGAGGTTTTCAAGTATAGACTGGCTGGCCTTAGCCACGCTTGTTACTAAGGAAATGTTTCTGCTTTCAGAGGTCTGGCCTGGGGTCCAGCATTGGATGTGTTTTGTTAGACAGCTTGGATCTAGTTTTCAAAGTTCGCCAGGTGATCTTGACCAACTCTTAGGCTTGGGATCATTGACCAAGATTACTGCTCAGGTCACCCTCAACCCTAGGAGTCTGTGGCTTAGTGCCTGGCCTCCACGTGACTGTCTTCTAAAGTCCGTTGGGGTGTCGGGCTGTGTTTGAAAGAAGCAAAAGCAGGGGCGCCTGGCTGCTCAGTCAGTGGAGCACGCGACTCTTGATCTCGGGGTTGAGTTCGAGCCCCATGTTGGGTGTAGAGATTACTTAAAAATAAAAAATAAAAAAAATTTTTAAAAAAGAAGCAAAATCATTGCAGACCTGATGAGACTTGCAGGTGGGGCTGGCCAGTACGTGCTGATGGGAGGATGCGGCTCTGGAAGGCGACGGGTAGTGGTGAAACAGGAGGGGACGGATGCCCCAGACCTGGACTCATATTCTCCTCCCCACCTTTCCCATCATCTGCCTCTGATCTGAGGCAAAGCAATCTGGCTCACCATTGGTGGTGGTGCTGGGGGGGTGTTCAGCAGAAAGATCGACCTTGGTTTGAGTCCTGGTTTATTCATTCCTTTGTCTGGTAGCAGACACAAAAAATACCGAGGACACCCAGGTCCAAAACGGATGTATCAAATGGGGAGAACGAGGAGTGGGGCAAGAAGTAGGGAACTAGGAGATGGTTTGAAGGAGGAGAAAGGCTTTAGGAAAGCCAGAGGAGATTGGAGCTCTGAGTATGGGGACAGGCCGGGAAGCGGGGGCAGGGATGCTGTCTGGGAACAATGGGATGTAGTTACCAGAAAAGGGGGAAAGACAAACAAACACGGGGAGACAGTAGTGGCTTTATTCTTCAGGCCAGCCTCATGTGTCAGCGTGAGATCCTCCCTCCTCTTCCTTGCTCTGAGTGGGTTATGAGCTGTTGCTTCTGGGCTTGAGGCTTCCTGACCTCATACTTGGGTGGCCCCCCTCCCTTCCCCGCGGGGGACCCTGGGCTTTACCACACAGCTCACTGCAGTCCCAGTTGGCTTTTGGAAGGGGTCCTCAGGGACCTCAGTGCCCCGCACATAGTAGGTGCTCAGTGAGGGTTTGAATGAGTGAATGAATGGGTGGTGGGGTGGGTGGACGGCTGCACACAGACTATGCTGTGCCGAAGTGCTAGACCAACACCTCCACAGAAGGAAGCGATGCAGCTTGGCTTGGAAGCCTATTTTGGTGGATTGCAATCCTAAACTCTGCGCAGGGCTTCCAAAATCCCTCCTGCTGCAATTTAAAACATGTGCCTTCTTGGAAACGGAGAGCAGTCGCCTGGCACTGCTGATACTATATCACTTCACAGGTCTGAAAACCATTATTAAGTCATTCTTTCAATCTTCTCCCCATTCAATCAGACAGCAACTGTTTATTAGGTGCCTACTGTATACCAGGCACTGTGCTAGGCCCTGTGGGGGGGGAAGGGATTCAAAGCCTGGGTCCTAGTACCCAGGATGGCCATTAGCCCAGACTCTAAGTGTCCTTTGGAGGAATGTTAATAGACGTTTCTCCTACACACATTTGCTTCTGTGTCAGATGAGCTTTGGAAATCCTGGCTTAAATAGAATTCTTTACAGCAGGACTTTTAAAGCTTTATATATAATAATACGCACTAGAATTTGCCAAGGGGGGATATCGCATGAAGCTTTTATCAAACATATTTGACCCTAGAATCTGTTTTTTAAGGAACATAACAGGGGTCAAGAGTGTTTGTTGGGGGTTGCCTGGGTGGCTCAGTTGGTTAAGCGTCTGCCTTTGGCTCAGGTCATGATCCCAGGGTCGTGGCATCGAGCCCCGGGTCAGGCTCCCTGCTCAGTGGGGAGTCTGCTTCTCTCTCTTCCTTCGCAGCTCCCCTTTCTTGTGCTCTCTCTCACTCTCTCTGTCAAATAGATGAAAAATCTTAAAAAAAAATTTTTTTTTTAAATAGTGTTTGTTTAGTGTTAGTGTCACTTTAGGATACATGGCTTTAGGAGCTGGGAGTAGCCTGGAAATTTCTCAGGCACGGGTCTCTGGGATAGGCCTCAGCAAAGTAATCTAGATGGGGGCATTTGTTTGGTGGCTTTTCTCCCTCAAGAAGGTTTCTCAGCCTGCACTGGCTGGCTGCCTGTTTTAAAGTCTCATTCCCCATCTGAGTGTGAAATCTTTTATAAAATAAAGGGTTTTGATGGAAGGGACCAGGAAGATGCCTCTTTAATCTAGGTTTAGTTTCTTTTAGGTTTTTTGTTTGTTTGTTTGTTTGTTTTGCTGTCATTAGACATTGGAGCAGATTGGGCCTCTGTATAATGACCTTTGGTGGGTCTGGGGTCCATCGAATGTCCTTCTAAAACTTTCACTTCAGGTACTGATTGCATGGCTGCCCACAGGGAAGTGCATGATGGGCCATTCTAGGTCATCCTTTTTCCCCCAATTTTCTTTTTTTTTTTTAAAGGATTTTATTTATTTATTCAACAGAGATAGAGACAGCCAGCGAGAGAGGGAACACAAGCAGGGGGAGTGGGAGAGGAAGAAGCAGGCTCCCAGCCGAGGAGCCCAATGTGGGGCTCGATCCCATAATGCCGGGATCACGCCCTGAGCCAAAGGCAAACGCTTAACCGCTGTGCCACCCAGGCACCTCTTTCCCCCAATTTTCTTTGTTTTCTTCCCACCTCAACCCTCCCAAAGGAGGAAGTCCTTAAAGATTATCGATTATAAACCATGAGTATATACTGAATGTTTACTACGAGCCTAACACGGAACTAATCCCCTCCATACATGACCTCATTTAATTGTAATATCATCCCTATGAGAAAGACATTTTTATCCCCATTTCAGTCCTCAAACAATGAAATAAGAGAAGGTAAGTAACTTCCTCAAGGTCACACAGCTAGTGACATAGCGGATGGTGCAGCGTGCACCCATATTCCCTGGGCGTGTATATTTCCACGCCTGCCAGCCGTCAGTACTCAAGGGCTTTCTCGGTCCCTGAGCCTCTCTGCTTGCCCGTGGGGCAGGTCGGAAGTGCTGGGGGTTTCCAGCCCCAGCGCAGCTCTCAGCCAATGACCGTTGTGTACCGGTGGAGGAATACCCCAGCTCCCTTGCCCCTGGGGTGAGGGGAGTCTCACTCTGGCACACCTGTTCTACGTTGGCTCCCCATCCCAAGGAAGGAGTCGGCTCTTGCTGCCCACAGTGGTAACGGGCTTGATGACATTCCCTTTTTCTGGGCCTTCTTCCCTACCTTGTCTCACTCCCCCATTTCCCTTTTAGTGTTTCTTGGGGTCACCTTCCAGGTAAACTGCTTCTACTCAAATCCTTGTCTCAGGATCTTTTCCTGTGGGGAATCCAAATTGAGAGTTGAGAAGTGGGGACTCTAACCCAGGTTTGACTTGAATACCGGGAAAGGGGAGAGGCTATTACTGGTAGACATGCAGCAGGTGCAAGACTCACCAGGTGGCAGGCTCAGAACCTCGTTGTGCCTGGGCTCCTCACTCCTTCCTGATACCTTTGTCACTAGTAGAGTGGTGGTTGCTGGACAAGAGGGATGAAGCGGAATATACAAAAATTTAAAAAATACATCTCTATAAATACACGTATAATTTACATATGATATATTCATCTATCTATCTGTGTAACTATTTTTAAAACTTTTCCTACTTAAAAGCGTATGGCTTTCTGGGGCGCCTGGATGGTGCAGTCCTTAAGCGTCTGCCTTCGGCTCAGGGAGTGATCCCGGTGTTCTGGGATCGAGCCCCACATCAGGCTCCTCTGCTGGGAGCCTGCTTCTTCCTCTCCCACTCCCCCTGCTTGTGTTCTCTCTCTCGCTGGCTGTCTCTTTCTCTGTCAAATAAATAAATAAAATCTTTAAAAAAAAATGTATGTATGGCTTTCTGTTGCCTAGACAGTGGCTCGAATACTGGCCAAAAGACTCACTTTTTTTTTTTTTATGATTTTATTTATTGATTGGGCGGGGGGAGTGGGGAGGGACAGAGGGAGAGGGAATCTCAAGCAGACTCTGCACTGAGTGCGGAACTGATGCAGGGCCTCACGACCCTGAGATGATGACCTGAGCCGAAACCAAGAGTTGGATGCTTAACCAACTGAGCCACCCAGGCGCCCCCACCTTTTTTTTTTCTTTAAAGATTCACTTTCCCATTTGATTAGCATTTTATAAATAACAAAGAACTTTACCATGTGTGATCTCCCCTGCTATTCCTGATTGCTCCGAGGAGGTGATGGGTTTGGATGGCACAGACGTGAGCTCTGGGGCCCAGAGGCCCAGGAGAAAACCCTGGTTCAGTGACCCTAGCTGAGCTGCTCTGCCTCCCTCAGTGTTTCCTTCCCATTCACTGGGGATGATAGGTTCCTGATTGATAGGATCTGATGTTGGGTGGCTGAAACAAGGTAATGCACTCCTAGTTCCAGACCTGTGTTGCTGATACTATGTTGGAGAGGGGGAAGTAGGGATTCAGAGAGGTTAAGTGATCTCATCTAGGTCACACAGCTAGTCATTTCGTTTAGGAGTTGCAATATAAATCCCGATCTCTGACTCCAAAGCCAGTGCTCTTTTCACATTTGGACCCAGCCCTGCATCCACTCCGTGGTGCATTCAGAAGCTAGAGAAGGCACAGCTGTCGTCAGGCAGTTGTCTCGGTTGGGTTTTGGAACGCGTGGTGTTTTATTTGTGATGGCCTTCCTTCCTTCATGGTGTTGGGCTCAGATGGGCGTTCAATGAGTTGTCATTTCCTGAGCCTACAGTTCTGCGAGGGAAGGCGGCCCTGAGGTGTTCAGGGGGTGCCTGGGATCAGATACTTACCAATGAAGAGCTCCTGAGTGGTTTTATGGATGTGTGATAGGAACTGAGACCCAGGGGAGGGCTCGGAAGTGATGCTAGGATAACTTAGCTCGGGGAAGGCTTCCTCCTATCCACTCTTATGGTGGCATAAGTAGAACAGGGGAGGGGAGGGGAGAGGCCGCTGGGTACACGTCAGGGTACTTCTTGGTACACCCTGGAGGTCAGACCTGGGGTCTTTCTGGAGAGTGGCATCTAGTAGATGTGTAGTTTAGTGCTTCCTAGGGTGTCCCTACAGTATCTTCAAAGCCCAGCTCCTCACAACTATCAGCATCTTAAAAAGTACCCCAAACATCTTGCTTCACATCCGCTTCTCCCCTGTCCCTCTTCTCAAGAAAACTAAAGGAAAATGTTATCTCCTACCCCAGTGCCATTTTTTGCTAAGTGGAATTTCAAGATTTTTATTTTCACATTTTCTTTTGGGGATGGGAAAGTTATTTCTTTGTTTACTTAGCATGCCAGGTCCCCACTCTTCCTCTGGCCAAGGCCCTGTTCCTGTGAACATTTTACCCTGTTGTGTGGGAGGGATCCATCCACCCCCCTGACTGGCTCCCGGTGGGTACCACCAGCAGGCCGTGCCTCAGCCCCGACATCTCAGCCGAGGAGGCTGCGGGGGAAGCTGTGCCAGAGTTGAGCCCCGGTGAGCAGGGCAGCCTTGTGCCCCTCCAGGGGCCCCGCCTTTGCAACACTGGACCCTGTGGATCTAAATTAGAAGCATCCTCTTCTTTTTCCCTGTAGCACTTACACTGGTCTGTAATTTGTCTTGGCAGGTGTATCTATCTTTCCACTTGACAGCTTTCCGAGGGCAGGGGTCTGTCTGTTTTAATATCCAAATATTTACTGAATGCTATTGACTGTCTGGGCCCTACTTGCCCAGCATTGTGGGAAGAAGGCAGACAGTTCCCATTCTCAGGTTCCACAGGGATTTCTGACTTGGCAGAGAAGAGTCCCTCACAGTGCTCCCTCCCTGGACCAGGGCAGGCTCGTCCTCCACTGGCGGGGGGGACCATGTGCCTGGGGTCTTGGCCTCAGAAAACACTGCTTTTCTTCTACACCCTCTTTCCTCTCTTGGATTTCCTACTGGTCTGTCTGGTGACGTCAAGCAGGGCCCTTGCGCCCATTTGTCCCCCACTCTACCCCACCCTCAGTCCCCTGTCTTCTTCTCATCTTTCCTGCTCCCTGAGGCCTCCCCACCTCCACCTTTCCCGCTGTGAGGTGTGGGGAAGACCCCAGAGACTCGCCAGGAGTCCGGGCACAGATAACCACACAGATTCCATAGAGTGCTCTCCCTTCTTTTGAAAGCAATCGCACAGAATCGCAGTTGCCCTAGCACATTCTAAACTTCCTTCGAGTTGGTTGCCATATAGTACAAAGCGTGTCAGCTCCGCTTTTCACCTCCAACTCCCAGGGCTAAGCCTTCAGCTCTCTGGGTGGGTTCACCTCAAGAAACCCAACGGAGCTTAATGTGTGGGAAGTGAAGGCACGCCTAGGAGTTCTTATATAAGCCCGGTACCCACCCAGGCTCGCGGGGGAGGGGGACCGGGGAGAGGGGGCTGGGCAGCCGCACGCTGTCATGCTCCGGGTGAGTCTAACACGAACCAGGACCGAGAACTGCCGCCCTGAGCCTCCCTCCCTCAGCAGAGAGGTCATGTAGATGGCACTGAGTCTGATTTACGGCTGTATCGAAAGGCGAGTTGTTTATATCGAAAGGGTTTATTGTGGTGATTCAGTAAAGAGTGATGGCCACTGAAAATTATTGCAGGCATGTAATGGGAAGAAAACTTGGTTGGTGGTTGGTGTATAAAATCTTGTCAGGCCAGGCTGTGGCTCGGTATATTTATGTTGCTCTTATCCCCGGCAATTAGCCCCAAACGTGGCTCAATAAATGGCTGAGCACGGTGCTGTAATAACTGCAGGAATATTTTGGGAAATGACTGCTACACCATGTGCTCGCCTGAGCCACCCTAGCAGGGCCGCAAATCTCACTCAATGTGCTGCGGCCCCCAGCGGCGACATGCAAGTACCCTTTGATGGGCACTAACCCCTTTCTGTCTTTCGTACTTGGTGTTTCACTTGCGAATGGGTGGAAACCGTGCAAACACCCGTGGCCTTGCTCCCCGCCCTCAGCAGTGTTCACTGGCCTCTGTGAGTCCCGCCACCTCGATTGTAAATGAGAACAGTGCCTGAGTAGGTGCTCAAAAAATATTTGTGGGATGGATGAATGAATTTGCTCCAAGTGACACAGCAGGTCAATAGCAACGTGCGTCCAGCACTGTTAACTGCCGTTACTTCTTTTTTGACTCTTTGATTCCTTGAGAGTCAAGGAATGATGTTGTTGGTGACTCCCTGTATGCATTTATTGTTACCAGCCTGTGTGGCGAAGACACCTCGAAGTTCCTTCTTTTCTAGCACCTTCAGATCAGGGCAGGAAGCACAAGGGCTCTGCTGCAGCCCTCCTGCTCTGGGGACACCTAGAGGAAATTGGGGTCCATCTGAGGGCTGGGAAGTTGGAAACGCGCCAGATGTGTGCGGTTGAGGCCTGGAAAGTATCCCTATCCAGGACAGAGTGACGTCCTTGGGTTAAACTGTACGCGAATGGCCACATGTGGATTACGGCGTGGTCTTTTTTGGAAAGGGGTTATCTGGGGAGAGTTAATTTTGGATTTTGCTTTACATTTATTTTTAAAGTGGAATATTTCTCCAGCATTGGTGACAATGGCCTAGAAAAGCCAGTTAGTCACCAGCTGACATCTTCCCTGTGTGGGGTGTTGTTGCCCCTGCCTATTTCCCACCTGCCTTCCGTTGTCGGGTGGGTTTAAACCCTCTCCCTCCGAGGCCTCTGGGGAGATTTCACTGGCAAACAGGTCTCCAGGGAACTCCTGCTCCGTCTGGAGTGGTGTCATTCTCTGCTTTGATCCTGGGGTGTGTGTGGGGGAAGGTGAGAGCTTATGGGGGTGGCAGAATAGCCCCTGGGGATGCTCTTTGCTTCTCCTTGGAGGAAGCAGTGGCATCTAGGTGAGGCTGTGTCCGAGTCTGTAAGACAGGTTCCAACCTGCATTCGCCTGTAGTCTTTTGTTTTGTTTTGTTTTTCTTTAATTTTGCTCTGTATCTTTTGGAGGTAAAAGGGAAATCACCCTAAACCCAGATTTAGAGACTAGACCTGGTTTCTCTTGAGGGAACAAAGAGATGTGGACGGCCCCAGCCCACTTCCCCTAGGGTCCTCTTTAGGGTCCACTGCAGAAGGAGAGGGTGTCTTGGGCCCCTGGGCTAGGAGGCCCCTCCCCATCCCCCAGGCTGGCCCTGGAATGATTGGGGGGGGCACTTACTCATTTACTACAGGCGGTAAACAGATAGCTACCAGCTCTGAGACCCACTAGGTCACCACAGCCCCGGCTGGAATTAGCCTAATAGGGGCAGCTCAGGCCTCGAGGGAGCAGGGCAGTGGCTGAGGGCAAGTGAGCTTGGGAGGACCAGTTGCAGTTGGGTGCATGTGTGGGTGTGGGCATTCTCATCCCCAGTAGAGTGCAGAGGCTGGGAGCCTTGGGTTTCCCAAAAGCTGAGAAGGTACCAGGCTAGCCACACACAGCTCGAGTATGCCACCCTGACTTCTCCTACTTGCTGCCACCCCCTCGGCCAGCCCCATCCCTCTGGGGAATGGGGACTTCGGTGGTCTTGGAGGAAGGTCATTCAGGGGCTGTGGGAACAAAAAACGATACAGCCCTGCGGGGACTGAAAGTCACTCAGCAGACAGTGCAGGGTTCCTAACATTTCTTCCTTGCTTTAACCTCCATCATGGGTCCCCGTCCACCAGTCCTCCTGGTCAGTGTCCTTCCACCTCCTGGAACTCAGCCTGTCCTAAACCAAAATTCATCATCATCCCTAACTTGGCTTTATTTTTGTCAGCGTCATTTCTCTCTTTGCCTGGGTCCTGGTGTCCAGTTTGGTGGACTGAATTGTTTAGCAAATATCGCCTCTGTGTTAGGCACTGGGAACCAGGATGAAGTAGCCACAGACCCTGCCCTTGAGAGGAGACCTGTGAATAGTGCCTCTCGCACACCAGGCTCTGTTCTAAGTGCTTCAGTTGTGTTAACTCATTGAATCCCCACAGTTGCACTACGAGGTAGGCACTGATGTTGTCACCCCCATTCTGCAGATGGGCACATTGAGACATGCAGGTTAGATCTAGCTGAACCGATGAACCGGGCAGCCTGGCTCCAAGTCTAGGCTCTTACCTCTTGGGGCCGGCAGACAGACAGGCACTCCCAGTGGGGCGCCAGCAGTGTTAGCGGAAGAGACGAAGCGTGCTGGCTTCTTCCTGGTGGGAATGGGAAATGCTGCAGCAAAGGGGAGGCTGGCTAGTAGGTGGGACTAGGTTGGGAAGAGGGTAGATTTCTGGGCCAAGTTTTGTTTGGAGGCAGGGGGGATGTCTAGAAGGTTCTTATGGAGCGTGAGTGGATGTGGCCTCATGTGTATTTAGAAAGGTGGCTTTAGTGTTTGGAGCTGAAGGGAGGAACCTCCAGGGAGAGGAAGAGTGGGAGGTGAGTGGAGAGACTGCTGCCTTGCCCAGAGACTGGGTGGGGTGGAGAGTTGAGGGTCGGGGCCTTTAGATAAGAGAGGGAGGTTCACAGAGAGCACCTGGGCATTTACCTATTAGTTTCTTCTTGCCTTGGTTACCAGGGGTGCCAAACCTGCTCCCTCGTGCTCCCCAACCAGGACAGCATCTGGGGATCTAGATATCACCTACTTTCTGGGGAGACCTGGGATGGATCCCTCCTTCCCTTTTCCTGGGCTTTAAATATCCCATGTCAGCCTCCTCCCCTCAAATCCCTAGGGCTCTGCCTTTACCCAGATGTCAAGCACCCAAACATTCAACCTCTTAGCTCCTCCTCTTTCTGGAAGCTGGGACCCCCTGCTGTAGCCAGCCCAGCCAGATGCCCAGAGATCTCATGCCTCTGAGAACATTACCCTTCTCTGGGACCTGGTGTCCTGGCCATCCTGCCCCCCAGCGGAGCTCCTAGCACTCCCGCAGGCCCAATATGCCGACTTCCACATACTGTCCTTTCTCAGAGGCCACGTGACAAAGTGCGTATTGAACGCCCTTGTTCATTGCTTGCCCCCCCCGCTGCCCCCCGAAAGCCCCTGCTTCCCCAGGTAGAGCCTCCTCGTGCCCACTGTGGGCATGCCTCCCCTGTGCCTACATGGTCAAAATGTGAAATCCCAGCTCTGCCATACCCCGCCGTGGCTCCTTAGCAGGCTCCTTGCCCTTTCTGAGCCTGTTTTGCATGACATGGGATATACTATGGATTGCTACTTTGGAGGGTTGTGCTGGACACTGTATGCGGTGATACATACAAAGCACTTAACACAGGGGCTGCCAAGTAAAATGTTCTGAACACAGGACGTGTGGTCTGTCCTGACTGTGGATAGTTTGTACTTTTAAATTCCCACACGTTAAAGGAGAGCTTAGTGTTTTTCTCAAATGCCTGTGTGTGCGAAGGGTAGTAAACAGGGTGGAAGAAAATTGCATTACCCCCTGAAAGAAGGCTAAGCGGAAGGAGGGTGTGGCGCTGGGGCAGGGGTTTGACCCCATCCTTGCCTCATCCTTATTCTGGCCACCAAATGACTAGCGCAGACCTCCCCAGAGCAGTGCAGCCTCCAGAGCTGACTGGGACCAGTCTGGGAGCTGGGGCAGGGCTTTCCTGGGCGAGCGTGAACTGGGGAGTGGGCTGGGCCAGGTCCCCCTGAATTTGGGGGTGGCTGTCACTGAGGAAGGCTGTAAGGAGGTCAGGCCTGTGACTCGCATGCCCTATCAGGACCATTCTAGAGAGTTCAGGAAGTAAACTGAGAGTGGGTTTCAAGCCGGAGGACTGGGAAAGAGAGGGACACACATCTGCTTCTCCCAGATGTGCTTCCTTCTGTAACTTCATTAAGACACACACTCAGGCAGCAAAGGACAACAAAACCACACACGGACCACCAGAGGCCTCAGTGTGGAGAGCGCTCTGAGCTGGTGAGGCCTGCTGGGGAGAAGGCCGGGGAGAGGCCAAACAAGACACTCGAGGGAGCTGGTCTGAGGGAGAGGGACAGCCAGGACATTGAGACACATCGCTTGCCCCTGAGTGAGTGTCTAGGTGGGACAGGGCCCATGCCCAGTCAAGAGATTGGTGATGATGTCTAGAACATTCCCCCAGCTGGTTAGACCTTGGGGGCTGGACGCAGGGCTGGCCAGCTGGATGGACTGTTGGAGGACTGCTGGGAAGCGGCCTGCCGGCTTCCTGCCTGTTCATAACCTCGTGTGCCCCAGACTGGGCCCCTTCCCTCCAGTGCTGCTACCCTCCCGGTGTGCCAGGGGCCCCCTGTGCCTGGGCTGCACTCAGGATGCCCGGGGAGGGGCTAGGCCAGCACCAGAAACCACAACAGACCCTGACCCTGGCTAATGGAGGCGGTCTCGAAATGGACCTTTTTTCTTTTTGGCTAAATTAACATTTGGCATTTCAGGGTGCTGGCCCCATGCCCGGCTGCTCTGGCCTTCTGCCTGTTAGCTCCTTTGAGGCTATTTTTGCCATTCACTTATTTATTAACTATTATTGTGCCCCAGGACAGATGGGCACACACACACACACACACACACACACACACACACACGGACATGCATGTGCATGCACATACACATGCCCTCCAACCCAGAGCCCGTTGGAAAAGCTCACCTGCACCCACCAGGCTGAACATGGCGTGCAGAAGGGGACATGATCAAAAGGACGGTCACTGAGACTGAGTCAGGGTGGAGGAAGGGCTGATGGAAGGCAGTGGCCTCCCCAAGCTCGTCATTCCCCAGAAATGCCTCCCACCCCCTCCCAAAGCATCTCTGTTCTTATTCTCTTGCCCTCAGGGGTGTTCAGTCCTATGAAGGGCTCCTGTGGGAGAAGATTGTGAGTCCTGCCTGAACCATCCTTCCAGAGAAATAAGCAGGGGGCCTGGGAGAACTAAGAGCCCTCTTGGTAGGACTTCTTATGTCTTCCAGAGGAGGGAAACGTGGCTTCTGCCTTCAGAGAGCTCCTAGCCTGGTGGGGGCAGCCCCGGGCTCTGCCGGTGAGATGAACAGTCCTCAGTCCTACCACCTGACAGTGAAGAGCTTCAGAAGGAAGAGGCATGAACCGAGGGGAAGTGTGCACACAGCCCTCCCCGCATCTGATCCCTCTGAGAGTAGATTGCTAGGGCAGAATGGATGCCAGGCCTCATGGCACACAGACCCGTGAGCCCCGCCTGCGTGCAGGGCCCTGTGTGTGCACAGGGGTGTATGCTGCGGACCCTCGGGGTGCTGTGATAATCCCCACATTTGTTTCCAGTCTCCTTGCTTCGGGGCCAGCCTCTCTGCTTTGAGCCTGGGGCCCTGGCCACGTTCCCTTCCGCAGCCCCTGACACCGGGGCTCCCAAAGGCCAGCGTGGAGCCAGTGGGAGAATAGAGTGAAGAGCAGAGACCTTCTGCCTGGGCCTCGCCTTGTATGTGCGAGAAATGGGACGGATGCTCCTGCCCCCTCCAAGGTCAGGGCTGGGGTGGAAACCGCCCGTGAGTGATGGTGACCAGGCCCGAGTCCTGGGGTAGCTCCCTATTTTCTCCCCCTCCGCTGGCCAGCCCCACCCTTCCCTTCTTAGGGCATGTGGCATCAACTTTCCCCATCCCTGAGGAAATGCCTGAACCATCCTTCCAGAGAAACAAGCAGGGGGCCTGCGATGGTTCTCTGCCTCGAGAAGACACCGCACTCCTGGCCCTGGATAGTGACTGCGGAGGCACTGCCGGCCGCTGGACTCTGTCCTGCAGGGCCTCTCTGCCTCTGGACCCAGTGCCAGCCCTTCTCAGACTGTCAGAGAACTCCCTCAGCAGGGGGCTTGCCCCTTCCAGCCAAGTGGGAGCTGAGGGCAGGGGCTGCGTCTCCCCCATCAAGACTAGGAGCTCCTGAGGACAAGGACCATGTCTGTCCTATCAGACTAGAAACTCCCTGAGGCCAGGGGCTGAGTCTGTCCCCACCAAATTGGGAACTCTCTGAGGGCAGGGGATGTTACCTCCTCCATCAGACTGGGAGCTCGCTGAGGATGGGATCGGGCCTTTCTTCCCCAGCTTCAGGACCCAGTTTCTGGCTGTGGGACACAAAGGTGCTCAGTCCTGGGCACCTGGAAAACCTGGAAAGTGGGTGGAAGGTGAAGGCTCCACAGTTAGAGCCAGGGATGCTGGAAGAGGAGAAATCTCCCACCTTTCTGCAGGAAGTCAGAGCCAAGAATGACATCCCCTTCATCAGGAGCTCCCCTCCACTTCCCCTTTTCCCCTTAGTTTGGGCTCAGCTCAGGGCATGAGTCAGGGCGGGTAGGTGCAGGTCGGGGCGGGCAGGCAGTCAGGGAGGGCTGGGCTGGCACCTCTGGCGGGCAAGACTACCTGCCCTCTTGAGCTGCTGCCTCACGTGACCTACTCCTGAGCCCAGGGCTGAAATAGCCCTGGTAGCTGTCCTGTCCCCTCCTTGTCCTCAAGCTCGGCCCTGACGCTTCTCCCCAAGAGGGACATTTGGGAGGTCCTCTCTGCTCTTTGCATCCAGCTTATGCCGGGCTCCTGTCAGACTGTGATCTGTGTCTATCTTCCTCCCCTGCTTAAGCAAGGGCGGTCTTGTTAATTTGTGTGCTTGTCCCTCTCCTGGGATGACCAGAGCCCTTGGACTCCTCTGGAGTACCATGGCTTCTAAGGGCTTTCAGTAGCATGAGGAGGGGCTCATTGAGAAGGGGTCCAAGCCTGCTGCTAGTAGGCCTGGCATGGAAGCCATTGTCATATGGTCTGGTCGTTCTGGCAAGGGCTACGGGAGGGGGATTTGTAGCACCCCCCAGTCGTGAGCTGAGTTCACTGCCCTTGATCTGCAGTCATAACTCAGTTGTCATGTGGTTTAATGACAGGTGCTTGGGCTCTGCAGTCAGGCAGCTCTGGGTTTGAAGCCCACCTCCGCCACCTACCTGTGTACAAGTTACCTTGGCCGAGTGACCACACGTCTGACCCTCAGGGTCCCCAGCTGATCACTTGGGGCTGTTGCTATCTACTCCACAGAGCTGTTGCAAGACTAGTGTGCTAATGTGTGTAAGACACTATGACCTTCCCCCCTGGTCATGGAAATGCCAGAGACAGGTGGAGGGGAAGAGTGCAGGGAGTTACACGTCTAGCTCCTCTGGCCACTGTGCCCACCCTCGTTTCTCCATGGTCTCGTGTGTTTTAACGTCTGGCTGCTTTAGTTATGCATCTAGATCTTGCCTCAGCTTCGGTGCCACTTTGCCGAGAGAAGGGGAGAAAGTGTGGCCATATTAGGAGCTGAGCAGAACCCTGGGAAGGCCCCTTTCTGCCCAGAGGAAGCTGGCATTCCCAGTGCCTGCACACTGTTCTTCCTCCCAGGCAAGCCTGAATTATTATGAGCTAATGTCTGTGCTGTCCCCGGAGTAGCCAGGGAAGAAACATCAAGTAATATGATTACTACAACAGTAATAATAACAGTAACAACACCAACAAGCACACACAATTACGGAGAAGGCCAAGATTTGAGGACCTGGCTCCAGGCCGGGGCTGTGGTTAGCGCACGAGGGGTGGCTGTGGGCCTGGACGGCAGTGGGTTTCAGGCTGTTCCTGCTCACGTCTCTCTCCCATAGTCTTCTGCCATGAAATACAAAGCCTCTGGACAAATCAGTGAGTCCCTCCCACTCCAGCACGGCAGGTGGGTTTGACATGGTGTGGTCTTGTGCCCATCTTGGGCCAGGTGGGTAGGTTCACACAAAGGACACAGAGGGCTCCATTTGTCCTATGGGCCCCTGCCCACTGCTCCTCACTTGCCCACTCAGAACGTCTCCTATCTCGGCATCTCCCACTGCAGGCCTGTTCCTGCTCTTGGGTGGCAAATTGAACCAGAGTGTGGCGGCCGCGGGGGGCGGGAAGCAGTTGCCCTGTGGGAGCTCCCTCCATGGCTCAGTCTGATGGCCAGGATGGACCATACCCAGGCCCTGGATTTAGGAGTAGGTGTCATAGCCACATAATATCTGTGCTGCCCAGAACTGGCACAGATGCTCACATCACGTGATATGATTACTATAGTGCGGTAGCTAAGGACCGCGTGGGTTTGAATCCTGGCTTTGGCATGCAGCCACTGTAAGACCTTGGGTAAGTTCCCTAAGCTCTCCAAGCCTCAGCCTTCTCATCAGGAAGTTGAGATAATAAAAGTAACTTCATAGTCTCGTTGTCCATGCTTATGATAGCATGTGGCACATGGCAAGTATGTGAGGGTCAGCTCTTTCATAGTTTTTCTTTTGTTAGGGACAATAAAAGTGCCTTCACCAGCTCCTACCTGTGCGTTCTGTTTTTGTTGAATTGTATTTTCCTAAAAGATGTTGTCGTTCTAACTCAGTACCCGTGACCTTATTTGGAAACAGGGTCTTTGCAGATGGTCAAGTTTGATGAGGTCATTGGGGGGACCCTAATCCGTTATGACTGGTGTCCTTACAAAAAAGGGGACATTTGGACGGAGAGATAGACATGCATGGAGGAAAGATGGCCTGGAGACCCAGACAGAAGGCCATCTCCAAGCCCAGGTACAGATTCTCCCACACAGCCCAGAGGAACCAACCCTGCTAACACCTTGATTTTGAACTTCTGTGCTCCAAGACTGTGAGACTGTAATCTCCGTCGTTGGGCCCTCAGTTTGTGGTAATTTGTTAGAGCAGCCCCAGAAAATGACTGCAGGCTCTGATGGCTCTGAACCCCTACGGCCACCGTGAGCTCCCTGCCATCCACAGGGGAGAAGAAGAGGGCTGGCGTGGAGCAGGCTGTGGTCTGGGGCCCACTGTCAGGCTTCGGCCGGCCTTGGGCCTCTGGCATCTGTCTCAGATGGTCTAAGTTCTTGACATGCAGATGAACAGAGTTGGAGCCCTTTATAGGGCCTGAGACACAGAGAGCCCACCCCTCACCTTCCACCCTGCCTTCCTGTCTCTCTCCTCTGCTTCTAAGAGCACGCCCCACCTCACCCCTGCTCCGAGCAGGAGGAAATGGAGAAGAGATCATAAATCCCCAGAGTGGGCAAGTCAAGGTGGGCTTTGGGCCTGAACATTTCTGCCCCTCTCCTCACCTGTCTCCTGGAGCCTTAACTCTGTTCTCTAGGCGGGAAACGGCTTGCCTATCTGGGGTGTATCTGTGTGTCTGTGCGTGTGAGTGTGTGTATAGAGAATGTCCCTCATTAAGCCACTGTGGGCCTCGTGACCATGACTCATACACGTACAATCAGGCTGCGCTGGACAGAGGAGACCTGTCCCTGGGGTGGGCGATGCCGGCTCCCGATGCAGCAGCCAGCGCCAAGGCCCTCCCCAGCGCACCTTGGCAGCCCGCCCCTGCCTTCTCCCTCCAAAGAACTGGTTGTTCAATGTCACTTGAGGGAACAAATAGGTCTTGAGTGCCTGTCTTCAGGGCACGGGGATCCAGTGATGAGGAAGGCACAGGCCTCGCACACTGGGAACGTGTCATCTGTGCAGGATGGAGGGGTGGGTGGCGTCTAAGACAAGCACATAAATAACTCTTAATCTAAGGGGAATAAAATGAGGAGCATGGAGAAGTGCAGATTGAGAGTCAGGAGTGGGGAGAGGGCCTGGAGGCGAGGAGGAAGAGCTCAGCAGCAGTTGGGGATGTTGGGGGGGAGGGGAGGAGCCCATGGGGTCTTCATGAAGGAGGCTCTGATCCCCCCAGTGTTGCCGCAGCGGGGAATGCAGAAGGAAAGGCCTGGAAGCTGGAGTGTGCAGGGTGTGTCTGGGCACACCGAGTCTTCCTGGTGACCCAAGTGCAGAGTCCTCCCCGGGGCAGCTGGGAGATGAGGCAGGAAATGTAACCCAGTATGGCCTCGGATGCCGGCTGCGGAGGGTCCATGTAATAGAGCTGTAAGAGGGGACCCTTTGAGAGTGGAGTGCGTGGTTCAGGCTGCACTTTAGAAGGGGTTGGGGAGGGAGGGTTTGTGGGGTGGGGTGCATGCAGCTCGGGAAAGAGGCTGAAGCGGGTCTGGGAGGCAGGCGGGGAGCATAGTGGGAGTGGGAAGAGAGGGTGAAGGGAGAGACATTTCTCTGGGACAGCTGACAGGATTTGGCAAGTAAGGAAGAGGAGGCACGGAGGACGAGCCCGGGTAAAGGAAGAGTGCTGCCGTTCAAAGAGAAGTGGGTGGTCTGTGGCTCCTTGGCCTGTGGGTGTTTGGAGGGAAGGGGCTGGTGTGCTTGGGGTCAGAACTGGAGCCTCTGCTGTGGTGGAGGGCAGGTCTCTGGAGAATCGTGATGGGGCGAGGGATGCAGGGCCAGGGCCCTCTCTGGGATGCCTGGGATGGTGGGAGCACAGGCCAGGTGGTGAGGGGGGATCCTTGGGTGAACACATGCCATTTACCTTTCCAGGAGGAGTGAGCAGTGTGGGTCCCGGCCCCCAGGGCCCTGGCGGCCTTAGTAGCTCGGACCTGCCAAAGGGTATGGTGGCCAGGGCTCCCCAGGAAAATGATCCCACTCTGATTCCTGTGGCTGTTGCTTGCCACAGAAGGGTTGGTAGCCAGTGTGGGTCCAGGGTCTTCCCGTGCTGGAGGGCCACTCTGGTTCTTCACCCAGCACATTTCAGGCATCTCAAGCTATCTTACCCTGCAAATCTTCGTTTGTATCATTTCCTGCACTTTACTACCTAGAATTCTGAAATGTCAGAGGTCACGAGCACGTTAGCTATTGTACCCAATTCTTATTTTTAGTGGAATGAATGGAGGCCCAGGGAGGTGAGGTGACCAACCAAAGTCATGGGGCTAGTCTGGGCTGGTATAGACCTCCCTTAATTGATTGGGATTTAAACCAGCCTTCTGAACTGGGTTACTGTTCACTTTCCCATGTCACCGTCTTTATTTGTGCGTTTCTGGCCTCTTCAAAGTCAGGAGCTACATGTTCATCTCTGGCACTCAGCAAAGTGGACATTTCATAAAAATTTGTTGCCTGAATAAAAGAAGGACAATGTCTAGCACGTGCAAATATTCATTTAGGGAGTGCTGAGGGCAAGAGCTTAAGGAAATGTCCTCTCTGGGGGCCTGGCTGTCCAGGGCCTGTAAGAGAGGAGGGCTCCTGGCTTTGGCTGGCTTGGGGGCTGGGTGATTGCTTCCCTCACTGCCTTCTTGAGCCCAAGAAGAGGGCTGAGGAGGAGAGGGTGAGGGCCTCTGGCTGGTACCAACTCCTTTCCTTCCCTGGAAAGGCAGACCCCCTGTGGGCTCTTCTTGCCTCTTGCCCTTAGGTCATGCGTGTGTGGAGTGAGGAAGGGGGAGGCACCCTGTATGTTCGGGGATGCTAGGCAATCAGGGGTGCTTGAGGCAGACAGGTCTGCTGACTGGGTCAGATGGAACTGCAGTGTGCCTCATCTCTCTGAGGGGAAGAATTAGTCAGTTTGGGCTGCCATGACAAAATACCACAGACTGGGTGGTTTAAACAACAGACATCTATTTTCTCACAGTTCTGGAGGCTGGAAGTCCAAGATCAAGGTGCCAGCAGATTGAGTTTCTGGTGAGAACTGTCTTCCTGCCTTGCAGATGGCCGCCTGTCTGGGTTCTCACATGGCCTTTCCTCTGCGCATGAGCTGTTGAGAGGGAGAGAAGAGACTCTGGTGTCTCTTCCTCTACTTATAATACCAGCCCTACTGGATGAGGGCCCCACTCTTATGACCTCTTTTAATCTCCGGGACCTCCCCAACACCCCATCTCCAAATACAGTCACATTGGGGGTTAGGGCTTCAGCCTGTGCATTTTGGAGGATAGAGTTCCGTTGGTAACACAGAAGGTTTGCGAATGAGCACTGTGGGTTAGCATCTTCTCCGGTATCAGGGTGCCCTGTCTGTGAGGCTGGGAGGCACGTCTTGTAGGAAGTTTGCTCAAAATCTTGAGGTGTCTACAAGTTTCTGTGAATGAATTGTCGTGTTCCTTCGTTTACCTCAGATGAGGGGGCAGAGTCTGAGGGTCAGAGCTTCCTCCTCTCCAGTCAGGTCAGGGCCAGGGAGGGCTTTTGGGAGTCGGCGAGGCTGTCCCTCTGTGGGCAGCCTGGTGTCTTCCTCAAATCAATTAGACAAAATGTTCTAGTTCTCAAAGTTCCAGAGAAGGGAATTTGTGCCATTAGCCCCTTTTGGGGGAGAGTCTGGAAATGAGTCCTGAAGAATGAAATCTCAGAAAAAGAGCGGTTGGGGTGGAGATGAGCTGTCCATCAAGACAGCAGGTCCTGAAGGAGAACGCCAACCTCTGTGAGGGCAGCCCCTCCTGCACCATCTCTTCCTTCCTCCTGTCCCCCCATCTTCCTTTTCCTGTGCCCTCCCTGCACACCTCATCTGGTTTCTGCATTATGACTCCCTGCCCCTGGGTGGGGCCTTTGTCTCAGATTTTTTAATATGAAACATTTCAAAGTAGAGAGAATAATGAACTCCCACATACATACCCATCATTCAGATGCAACAACTGTCATGCTTTGTACCCCATTTATTTCATTTATTCTTTTTTTTCCTTCTTGCTGAAGTATATTAAAGCAAATTCCAACCATCATGTCAGTTTTGCCTCTGTACATTTAGTATGGATTTTGAAAAAAGAAAAAATCTATACCTGAACGTGACCTCTGCCCCTGTGCCATCCCAAGTCAATCAGTGATGCCCCCGATGGTCAGTGTCTTCACTCTGATTTCTTCCCAAGGGTGTGGGGTTGGGGTAAAATAAAGGAGAACTGAAAAAAAAAATCGGTGCAGTACGAAGGGGTATCGGGTTACACCTGGAGGCTTGGGTTTTGTAATTAAGCTGCGTTCTCCCTGGTTGGAGCTCCTCCCTGAGGCCATGAAGGCTCTGTGGGACATGCTGCCCCCTCTCTCTGGTCGCAGGAAAAGTAATCATTTTCTAAACGGTCCCCCAGATGCTGAAGAGAGGCTCATTAGTCCTCCCAGGGGCCCGCTGTCACCCCCGGGAGGACAAATGGCCCAGCTCAGAAAGAATCTGGGTCATTTTATCTTGTACTCCCCGGGGCTCTGGTGAGAAGTGCTCTGACCACGAGACTAGAGGCGTGCGGACACCTGGCGTGGAGGTGTGGGGGTTGTGGTGGGGCTGGGCAGAGGCCGGTGAGGGGCTCTGTCCGAGGCTGATTCCACACTGTCTCCCTGGCCCCAGCTGAGCCAGGGGAAGGGTAATGATTCTGTCTCATTCCTCTCTTAACAAATGAATTTCTCTCTCTCTTGGCAACCTAAGCTGTGTTTACAGAAAATATCAGAGTCTAGAATAAACAGTTCCTGTCAGACCCCAGGGCCAGTGGGGACTGGGGCAGAACCTGTGGGTCTGCTCCCTGGTCACCGGTAGGGGGCTGCAGGCCCTGCTGGGGCTCACCCCTCGGTTCTTCTCTCCGGGGGGTCCTAGACGTTGATGTGCTGGAAGCTTTGGAGTTAGACAGCCCCACACTCAGTCCTGCCTCCTGCCTTGACTGCCTTGCTGCCTTGGCCAGGTTACTTAGCTTCCCGAGCCTCAGGTGCCTTATCTGTAAATCCTCAAAAGGGTTGCTTTAAAGATGAGTTGTCAGGTCAAGCACCTAGCTCAGAGGGGGTGCCCCAAAGTGCTGCTTTCTCTCTCCCCTGACTTGAAGCTCCCATGTCCTCTGGCATTCACTTCTGGACACAGGGAATCATTGGCAAAACAAATCACTGGCCGGGTGCCTGGGTGGCTCAGTGGGTTAAGCATCTGACTTCAGTTCAGGTCATGATCCCAGGGTCCTGGGATGGAGCCCTGCGGCGGGCTCCCTGCTCAGCGGGGTGTCTGTTTGTCCCTCTCCCTCTGCCCCTCCCCACTGCTTGTGCTCTCTCTCCCTCAAATAAATAAATAAAATCTTAAAAAAAAACACGAATCATGGGCAAAAAAAAATTGTTGGTGCAGTTTCTGAGGAGCGTTTCCCACACACTATCTCATTGGAGTGTCAGTGAAATATTTATTATCATTCTCATTTTACAGATTAGAAAAATGAGGCTCAGAGAGGATAAGAGAATTTTATATAGTTGCACAGTAAGTGTGGAGGTGGGGCTCAGGGGAGGCTCAGACTAGTGGGTGAGAACTGTGTGGAGGGGCGGGGGGCTAGGATTGTCCACCTGGGAGTGGAGAAGGCTGGGGTTGGGCTGAGATACGGTGCAGGCTTTTGAAGATTCAGTGTACCCCCAAAGTCATTTTTCACTCTCCCATCCTAGGCAGTCCCCCAGTAGTTTATATGCCTTTAGTTCACAACATACTGTCTGGACCACCTCTTCATTCTCTCTCTCCTTTCCCCTCTGGGTTTTGTTTTATTTGAATTGGACCTGGCGGGGACCCTTGAGGTCACTCCACCAGCTCTGAGGGGTTATGTCTCTGGCACCCAGCACCGTCAGGTTTAATAAATGCTTGTTGGACAAATCAAAGGGAAAGTGAACCGCTTTCTCTCTCTGTCTTTTCTGAAGAGAGAACAAGAATTGCCTCGAGTTGCAGCCGGAGGGTTTTAGGTTAGACTGACAGTACGGTCAGGCCGAGCAGCTTCCTGTGGTGGCCATGCTGCCCTGAGTCTCTGGAGACTATGTCATCAATTGTCCTCTCTGGTGAGAGCCACACTGGTTTAGGATTTTCTGGGGGGACGTGGGGGGGGCGTCTGGACCAACTTCAGGCCTCAGGTTTCTGAGGGGAGGCCCTCCCCAAGTGCATTTTTCTATGGTTAAACTCCAGAAATTCTCTCTGGGAGGGAGCAGCTCCCTCCCGCCCTCCCTCCTCAGGCTGCGATCAGAGGCCTCCCAGAAATGGACATCCTTCCTTGGGCCCCAGCCCACCCATGGGCCTGAGTTCAGAGCCCAGGGATCTCGTCAGGGACGGGAAGTGCTCCTGGCTGCCTGAGATTAGGGTTTGGGGAAGTGTTACGTGTTTTAGGCAAACTCAGTGCCTGCCTTCGGAAAGGTCACTACTTAAGACAACACTGCTTAAGCAAACAGCCTGGCTGTTTGGGGTCTGCAGCTCCTCTCCCACAAACTGGCAGCGTTTCCAAGATGCAAGCGGGAAAACGTTGAACAGGGGAGAGAAGCTCTTCGTCTCTGGGATGAGCCTATGTTGTGAAGCCTGTGTCTGTTTCTACCGCTGAGGACGTGTCCGGGGGCTCTGTGACTTCTTACAAATCTCAGTTTCACCCGAAACAAAGTCCAAAACTGGACTGTGACTCCTGCTCTGTGAGGCCGTCCTGGGTGTCCGTAACCCCGTGAGGGAAGGTCCCCGGCCGTCGTGACGGGCATGTTCGTGGACAGGGCTGGTTAGGGTGCTCGTCAAGCAAACACATAACCGTGACTACCCTTCCTGGTTGTTTGTTTTGTTTTTAGCCTGAGGATGGATCCAGATGTTTCTGTTTCTCCAGATGTTTTTTGTGGTAAAGCTAAAGAGCAGAGATAGGAAATGAGGGGTATGGGGCAGGTGGGTTCCAGAGCCTTCCACACAATAGAGAGCCAATTGGTAATTTGTCCTCTGTGGGGGTCCAGATTCCTTCTGTGCTGGACTTCTCTGTGGAGCCCACCAACCTTTCTCTTCTTTGAGACTCTCCATCACCAGCACTGTAACTGCTGTCCTAGTACCCTTCACATGTCACCCAAAGAACCAGCCCTGTCCCCTTTGGGAACCACAGTTTGAGGAGTGCCTGGACTTTCAGGAGACGTTATGGTTGCATTACTTGGCATTTATTCAGAGCCAGAAGGAGACACGTGGGGACAGTCCTATCAGGTTCTTTCTCTGTCACTTTGTTCTCATCTCTCCCATCCCCTTTATTTCCTAGTGGGGAGAACGTCTTCTCTAAGGGCAATCTGGTGGCAGCAATCTGAACTAAAACAGGGCACCCAGGCTGGGCCCAGTAAAGCCCATGGGGGAAGACGCTTTCTCTCCTGCCATGACATACCCCTTTCAGTCAAGAAGCCTCCCTGAAAGCTAGCCTCCTTCCTTCCTGTTGTCTCTTCTGATCCTCCCCTATGTGGAGGAAGATTTTATGAATGGGGACCTCATTGGCACCTTCTAGAGAGGAGGGCAGATGTCTTGAACTCCTGGATGCTAGGGCAGGGACCTGGGGTTCTGCAGCTCTGCTTGCAGGAGGAGGTCATGCAAGGAGGTGGGACATTCTATTTTGGTGGGTTTGGTAAGTGGGCCCACAAGATGTAGGGACAGGAACTGGACTGTGTGTGGAGAAGGGTGACGAAGGCTGTAGTCTGTCCACGTGGGACTCTGTTGTGCAGTCAACATAGACAGAAAGCCCTGCATGGGCCCACTCACCTGTATTGACATGTCAGCCCAGCTGTCCCCTTAGGTTACACTGTTTTTTGGTGTGCGTGCTGGAGCCTGGAAGCCTGGGTCCCTGGGTCCCCGTGCTGCCTTGGCCCCCAGACTGTGAATTCAGGAGCAGCTTTAAAACCCCTACCCTGCTTCGCTTTTAGGACTTGGACTGAGCTTCTAGTGCTGGTGCTCTGTGGGAGGCGGGGCTTGGAGCATGTCTGGATGATGTGTCTCAGCCCTGGGGTGGGAGGCAGGCTGAGGAGAACAGGCAGGAGCTGAGATCCTGGGCCAAGCTCAGGCCTTTGTCCTCTGTCGCCTTGGGGCTGGGTCAGCATCTGTTGCCTCTGGAGATTTCTGTCTCAGGCTGGGAACTCAGAGGACACAGTCTCTCAGAACATGACCTCCCCAAGTGCCCAGGACAGGCCCCAAGCACGAATGATGACTAGGACAGTGGTGGGAGAGCATCAGCCAGCATCCATTTGCTCTCTGCTGATTTCAGGCTCTGCTTTCTCTTCTGAACCTGTGAGGATTCCATTCAATTTTCCAAACATCTGTTTTGCTCTTGGACTTGCTCAGCCCTCTGTGAGGGGACCCCATGATGGACGACAGGCCCTCTGCAAAGCAGACCCTCATCACCTGGAGGTGCAGGCAGAGTGCTGGGAGTGGGGGAGGGGAGCACAGGGCAGGCAAGGAGAGCTGACAGATAGAACTGGGACGGTCCTGGAGGTCTGGGACAGTCATGGAGGTCCGGCTTGATAGTGGGAGGGCATAACTGACAAATCAAGAATGTCTTCCTGTTGCCGTGGTTTAGAGATGAGTGGGAGACAGAAAGGCTAGTTCCTAGGAATTTGGGCTTTCCCCAGTGGGTGATGGTTAGCCATTGCAGGAGTTTGAATAAGGATGGGCGTGATGGTGGTGTTGAATTTAAGAGCTTCCGTTATTGAGCCTTTCCTGTGTGTATTTTATGTGTTATGTCCTCTGGTTTCATCCTCACTGCAGCCCTCTAAGGAGGGTATTGTTATCCAGCTTTTCCAGAAAACCCCAATCTCAAAGGTCACCTAGCTAGCAGGAGGTGGAAGTGTGATTCCAAAGGCAGAACCGGTGCAGGGAGTGGCCAGGGCCTTTGGAATAATAGGGGCTGAACCTCCTCAAACAGGCGATTGGCCCCTGCTGTCCTCTGACACCGGGGAGGTGGGGGTGCTCCCTCCAGGAGGAGGAGGAGGAAAGGAGATGATGGCTCCAGGGGCGGAGCTGCCCTGGAGGGAGTCTTTGTGAGCTGTTTCCTGGAGAGTTCTAGAAAGGAAACTCCTAGTCACTCTGCCGCCCTTAGGAGTGATGAGCTGTGTTCTAGCCCTCGTCTCTCCCTCCTTCATCCTCTCAGCTCTGGAGGGTGCCCTGGGGGCGGATGGGGCCTCCCGCTGGGCTGATAGGATCCCAGAGCACAGGGAGGTTCCAGTCGCTTCCTTCTGTCCAGGGTCCTTAGGGCTCTGGGGCCACTGTCTGGGAGGCACAGGCTTCAGGTCAGGGGAAATGCGTGTGGAAAAAGCTAGGGCGGCAGCAGTTGAAGGCAGATTGATTTAGGCTCTGTCCACTTCAGGTGTTTACCATTCCCAGGCCAGTGGGCTGGTGAAGAGAGGGAAAGTTCATCCATACCCAAGTGCTGATGAGCTCCTCGGAGCCCAGGACACTTTCTCAGTCTGCCAGCTGGGGCCTGGAGGTGGGTGGGGCTGGGGCAGGGGGCCTCCTCAGTGAAGGAAGCAGGTGCTCAGGCTTGCTGCCCCCCCAGTTTCTAAATCCCAAGGCGGGATGAGGCCCAAGAATTCACATTTCTTTTTTTTTTTTTTTAAAGATTTTATTTATTTATTTGACAGAGATAGAGACAGCCAGCGAGAGAGGGAACACAAGCAGGGGGAGTGGGAGAGGAAGAAGCAGGCTCATAGCAGAGGAGCCTGATGCGGGGCTCGATCCCATAACACCGGGATCATGCCCTGAGCCGAAGGCAGACGCTTAACTGCTGTGCCACCCAGGCGCCCCAAGAATTCACATTTCTAACCAGGTCCCTGGTGACGCTGCTGCCTCTGGTGTGGGGATCCCTCTGTGAGAACTGTCGTGCTAGACACCTGAGTGAGAATATATGGTGCCTCTTCCTTCGCCCAGCCTTGCTGCTTGGACAGGTGTGCGGTCGGGAACTCCTCCTCTTCACCTGAGAAAGCTACGTCCTGCCTTTAGGCCCTGGCTCAAAGGACACTTTCCCCTGTGGCCACACAGAACTGTGCGTGCTGGACCATCTGTCCTCTTTTTTCTCATTCTGCCTGGGTTTCTAGTGCTGTCGCACACTCCCTGAGGACTGGGGAGTCACTCTCACTAATGGGGGGCCCCCATGGTACCTTGCATGGCCTTGGCACATGGAGGAACCAGGCCGTGAGTGGGTCTGGTTCAGCTGGGCTGTCATCATGGTTAAGCCATTCTCAAAACCAGGAAATTGAGGTCTAGATGGGGAGGGATTTCACAGAGGCCTCTCAGGCTGGTTAGGGGCACGGCTGGAAACTGGAACCTGGCTTCTTGGACTCCTACGATACACTGCCTGTACAGACCATATTACAGAAAAAAAATCCATCAGCTGAAGACACCAGCGAATTTGCGAGGTCTTTCCTATACCGACACAGATACACGTTTATGTATGTTGATAAATAACACAGCGAGAGCTTGGTGTCTGCCGGTTTTTTGAAACCTAACATTTTGTATACTCGTTTTCCTGCCGAGTGTACAAATGAGTGTCTTTTATGGGATGTCCCTCCATTATCTCATTTAATGCTCCCAGCGGCACTGGAGGCACATGTTTTGATTGTACTGCTGCGGTAGAACGTCCCACGGAGGGGATGTTGCATGGCTTGCCTCAGGTTCCCCAGCACAGCACACAGAGTTGCGGTTTAGCCCTGCCACTGCAGGTCCGGCGTTCTTTGTGCTGTCCCAGGCCGCCTCGAAATGTTTCTGTGTGCCCACTGCACATAACTGATGGAGGATCGATCTGATTCTTTTTTTTTTTTTTTAAGATTTTATTCATTTGAGAGAGAGAGCATGCATACATGAATGGGTTGAGGGGCACACGGAGAAGCAGACCCCCCGCTGAACAGGGGACACCCTCCTCCATGCAGGGCTCAATCCCAGGACCCTGAGATCATGATCTGAGCTGAAGACGGATGCTTAACCGACTGAGCCACCCAGGCCCCCCTGATTCTTTTTTTAATTGAGGGGACGTTTGCAGGGCACAAAGCTGAACACTTCAAAGTGCATGAATTCAGTAGCATGTAGCACATTCACAGGCTGTGCAGCAGCCTCTGTCTAGTTCCAGAAGTTGCTGTCACCTCCAAACCCAACCCCAAAACCGTGAGTAGGCATTCCTCATCCTCCCCTTCCTCCAGGCACCGGCAATCACTAGTCTGCTTTCTGTCTCCATGGACTTACCTACTCTGGGTATTTCCTACAAATGCAATCATGTAATGTGTGTCTTTCTGTGCCTGGCTTCTGTCACTCAGCACCGTGTCTCTGAGCCCCATCCATGTGGCAGCATTTATCAGTATGCATTCCTTTATATGGCTGAGTGTGCAGTTCCGTGGATGGGTCACATTTTGTTTATCTAGTGCCATGCGTGTTGGTGACCAGAGGAACCTAAGGGCCAATGTTGGGGGCTAATGTTCGAGAAGAGAGGGGATCTCGGAGAGGAGTTTATAGACGGGGGACTGTGTGGTGGTCAGGGTTGGGACTGGGGATGTGGCCTGGAGGGATCGAGTGGGCAGAGGTGCATGAGGACGCCTGGCAGGGAGGGGCAGCTGAGGGGATGTCACATTCCTAGAACAGAGGAGCAGGCAGTTCAGGGAAATGTGGTGGCTGAACTCCAAGGATGTCCCCAAGCCTGGATGTGAATGGCTTCACATTGAGGGATTTTGATCCCAAACCAAGGGGTGACCTGGTGCCCAGATGGAAAAGGTCCTGTACTTCCTGAGAAACAGGAGCAAAAGCTGTGGCCTGGCCTGTGGGGTGGGTGTGCGAGTGACAGGCCAGCTGAGGACAGCCGTGTCGCCCCGAGAGGAGCCAGCACGGGCACGGGAGGAGGGGGGAGAGGGCCTGGACACTGTCAAAAGCCTTATAAGGAGCCCGGCTGGATGGAGTGCTGGGAACGCCAGCTTGCTCAACCCCATGTCACCCGAGTGTCCTTGTCCCTCCCATCTTTACAGCAGTCTGTACTCATTAAACCATTGTTTGTGCCATTTGAGTGATCATGGGAGAGACAGAAAGGAAACAACCTCGAGTCTCAAGAGCACAATTTCAGGAGGAAAAATCCCTTTCCTCTCCTCTTTACTGCCTCCAACTCAAATGAAAACACCACTTTGCTGGTCAGCGGTACCTGACAGTTATCTTTGTAACTGACTCAGGAACTCTAGTTTTGAATGTTTTCAAATGTAGCTATTACTATGACTCAGGTGTGCTGAGGCCAACAGATTGGGAGATGATCGTTGTTCCTCACAGTACCCTGGGAAGGGGCGCCACACCTTGGGGGGCCCCATGGGGAAATGCTGTGGTGGGTCAGGAGGCAGAGCGAGGGGGAATCCGGATGAGAATCTGTGGGAGGGAATGGGTGAGGCAGGGTAAGCAGGTGTGGGATGGGCTAGTTGGAATCATTTCAGTGGGCTCTGGGGTGTAGGGGCTGTTCCGAGTCTGGTACCCATTGTGGGGGGAAGGTGATTGGGGCAGGAGAGTCGTGGTCTGGAGTGTAGGTCTATAAGAGCTTAACAAAGGAAGTGCTAGGCAGTTTGGACTCTGGATTGCTTGGTTTGCATACAAAAGGCCTGCATGCAGGTAAGAGTAAGTCATTTGCTATCTCTGGGAATTGACTGGGCTGCAACATATCAAAGCATCTGAAACACAGAAAAATAAGCAGATGTGATTGATGTGGTGGGGAATGCCAAGGACCTTGTTTTCAGCTGGGCCCTACTGGTCCTCCGTGCCTCCCTGTCTTCTCAGGTCCTGAAGGAGAGCACAGCGGGAGTTCCAGCTTCTCTGCCTGCATGGACTCTGCATCTGGAAGGAGGACTTGGAAGGTGGACACACTGTGATCTGAGATGACTCGTGTCTGCCTGCCCCTCTCTGTCAGCTCCAGACGGGTGCTCTGAGCCTTGCCAAGGGGCTGAGGGAGGAGCATGCAGACGTGGGATGCTGCAGGCCACTGAGGGCCTGGGTCTCCTGGCTGCAGAATCAAGACCATGGCAGCCAGGAAGGCAGGCCTGGGGAGCCTGTGCTGGTTGGCCCACTGGCCTTCACTGAGCAGCTTTGCTGTCGGAGGCCGTTCCAGCCAAATGGCAGCATCACTTCCCAGCAGTTCTAGCGTGCTCGCTTCCCACTGTCCTCCCTCTGGCATCTCTGTGTTGTCCTAGTAGCACTCCAGAGGCAGGAAGGGTAGGTCTAGTTCTGTCTGTGCTCTGTGGGCAAGCTGAGGCTCAGAGGAGGCCAGAGATAGGGGCACAAACCCCAAAGTAAACATATTTATCAGACCACTCTGACAGGGTTTTTCTTGGGAGCTGATTGAAGATAGGATATGAAAAGATGGAATAAGACAGAAATCTGCATGTCAGTCATCTTCCCTTGCAGTCAAGGGGACTCACGCTCAGACTTGTCCGTGGTCGGCTTGATTCCTCCAAGGGTGCCCGGGTAGTGAGCCCTAGTTCTGTGACTTTCTCACCATGCTCCCTCTGATTTGAAAATTCCCTAGTGCTGAACTCAGTGGCTCTGGGGACACACACACACACACACAGCCCACAGAGCTGCCAGGAGCCCTGGTCTGATGGGGATGGAGGCTCCCACTTCTTTTCCCCAAGCTGCCTTCCCACCCAGGAGGTCTGTGTGAGTGTTTGTTCTGGGCATAGTGCACATTCTTCTCTCCAGAACACAGCTGGAGAGATGGGACAAGGCAGGAACCAGGCCCCAAACACAGGCAGGGACATGGGCCAACCACCCGCCTTTCGGACCCATCCCGCCGGGTACGCCAGAGAGGGAAGTCCTGGGTGGGGGCTGGGGAGGCAAGGCCAAAGGTACCAGGAGGCCTTGTGCCTGATGTTCTGAACTGGCCAGTAGCTCAAGGCCAATCCTGCCCACCCCCCGTGTCTGGGACAGTGTTTGTCCGAGGTTGGAAGCTATGGGAAGAGGGATCTGTGTCTTCATTTGGGTCTTGTGTTCTCAGCAATGGGGTGCTTGGTTGGTGCTTGTTAACCCGCACTCATGCTGTACTTAAAAGTCCCTTTCCAAAGCCTGCAGGTAACGCCTCAGAGCTTGGTCCAGGCGGGGTTGTGACTCAGATACAGCTCTGATTGTGCCCCTTCTGCTGTGCTTTGCAATCGAATGTTCTGTCTTCTTGAGGGTTTCCTGGGTGGGCATATCTCCGTTCTTCCTCACTGGATTCCAAGTTCCTTTCTCATAACCTAACCAGACGCGAAACGTTTGCTTCTTCAGGAGGATGGGCCCCTCCAGGCCGCTGACTAGCATCAGAGCAGCCTGTAATACGAAAGGTGGTGGGAGGGAGAGAATTCCCTTCCGGCTGGAGGGGTCAGGGGAGACCTCACAGAGGAGGGACTGTGGATGGGTATAGATTCCAAAGAGAGATGGGTTTGAAAGCAGAAGAGATAGAAAGAAGACCATGACAGGAACAGAGACGAAGGAGGGACCCAGGGTTCATGAGGCGTGCTGTGTGAGCAGAGGCGCCCCGGTAGCTGGGAAAGCCTGGTTCATGGGTTCATTCTTTATCTCATGGTCAGCAGGAGCCCTTTGGGAGCTTTTGGTGGGTGTGATTGGTTCTTGCATCTGGCAGTGGTGTGGGAGCCATGGGAAGGAGAAGGTGGCATCCTTCGGAAGATGCAGGTGAGACCCGATTCCTCGCTGTGCTGAGCCTCTCAGGAACATGCGGAGCTATTCTCATAGTGATTCTGGTAGGTGGACCTTACTACCATCCCCATCTCACAGATGAGGAAGCTGGACCCAGGTCCCACATGCCGAGGTGGTGGAGCCATGATTCAAACTCGGGTCTTTCTGGCTCTAAATCTGTGCTCTTCATGCTACTTGAGACTGCAAGAGGTGGAGGTCCTGGTAAAGAAATCCATTGATTTCATTGTCCATCTCATCAGTATCGAGAGATGCTTTCATGGTTTCTTTTTTTCTACTTGTTATTGCCAATCCTTGATTATATAATACATGTAATATACGTACATCTTCTTTGCCAAAGAGAAAATGCTGTAGGCACGACTAGAGTCCTCTCTGAACACCTTCCCCAGCCGTGGTCCTCGGAGCTGCTCTGCTTTGGGATGCAGAGGTTAGAACAAACCCTCTCTTGCAGGGCAAGGGTCCCCTTTCCCTTCCACTGTCCTGCCAGCATTGTCAGCCACGCTGCCACCAGGCTTCCCGGCAGTCCAGTGCTGTCAGGCAGCCAGATTGAGTCCCAAGAATAGTAGCTCTGGGTTAGAGCCATGCTCCGCATCCCCAGCACTCCACCTCTGGGCCCGGCCCAAGCCAGTATGTTTGTAGAGTGGAGGGCTGTCTTCCTTGCCATCGACCTTAAAAGGTCCTGCTTGTGGTCCAGGCATCCCTTGTATCCCTTGATAACCAATCTTAATTTATCTGAACCCTCCCTGAGTCTGTTTTGTCCTCAGCCTATCTCAGCTCTTAGACAGATGGGGGTCAGGGGTTCCCATCCAGCTTAGCAGAATGCACTTCCCTTTTGTGTCCTAACTATGCTTTCTTTAAGCCCTCAGGGGCACCAGCGCTGGTCTTGGAGGAGCTGGTGCACAGCTCTGGCTTTTCACGACCCTTGTCTGTGCCACCCCCACCCCGGCCCTACCCCTGGCCCCA
This sequence comes from Ailuropoda melanoleuca, assembly GCF_002007445.2. NCBI lineage: Eukaryota > Metazoa > Chordata > Mammalia > Carnivora > Ursidae > Ailuropoda > Ailuropoda melanoleuca. Next base: position 65,236,726 of record NC_048218.1, on the reverse strand, counting down.
CCCCCGACCTGCTTTAGCCTGGCCTGGCTTCGTCTGAGGTGTGACCTGGATGGTCACTTGTTGCCGGAGGATTCTGGGAGGGGCAAGTGCCATGAGGTCACCCAGGGGTCATCTGAGTCCGCTCATGTGTTTTTAAGGCCCTTTCTTTTTTTTTTTTTTTTTTTTTTTTTTTTTNTTCGACAGAGATAGAGACAGCCAGCGAGAGAGTGAACACAAGCAGGGGGAGTGGGAGAGGAAGAAGCAGGCTCATATTGGAGGAGCCTGATGTGGGGCTCGATCCGGCAACGCCGGGATCACGATCACGCCCTGAGCCGAAGGCAGATGCTTAACCGCTGTGCCACCCAGGCGCCCCTTTAAGGCCCTTTCTGAGACAGGCCAGGTTCTCTAGGTTGGTTTGGTACTTAGCTACGTGTCACAGCAGGGGCCTCAGAGAAAAGCTGGAAAGTTTGGGAGTATGTTGTTCCTGACACAAAGAACGCTGACTGGGAAGAGAGGTCAGGACTCAGGATGATCCTGGCTTTCTTCCCCACCCTGCAAGAACAGGCACCTTATCTTTCCACTTGCTCAGTGAACTCTTACATAGATGTCCCTGGGCACACAGTTAGTAGTCACTGATGTGAATTCTCCCACACCATGGCCAGCTTCCTCACTTTGACCCCAGCCACTAACTGGGCCCCAGTGAACCCAGGTTGAAAATCACGTGCTCTAGGATATATATATATATAGGGTGGTCTGACATATGTTTCGTTTTATCCTCAGTGCCAAAGCCACAAAAATGATCCCTTTTCTTTCTTTCTCTCTTTTTCTTTCTTTCTTTCTTTCTTTCTTTCTTTCTTTCTTTCTTTCTTTCTTTCTTTCTTTCTTTTCTTTCTTTCTTGAAGAGGAATGGGGCAGGGGGGTGCTCATTCCCCACCTGGATATGAATTATACTGGCCCCTGGTCTTCTAGGGTTTGGCTTTTCCTGCAGAGGAGTCCTCAGCCCTGAGGCATTGCCCTGACCAACCCAGCTGTGGGCCTGGGCTTAGCATCCGTGTCCCATTCACCATCTCTCTGACCCCTGCAGAACTTTGGAGTCATAAGTCATGTTGGGGAACTTCGAATCAGAATCCTTGTCATATACATTTTCCCAAAAATTATTTATGCACATTTGGAAACTGAGAAAAGTAGAAAAAAAACAAGCACCCAGAGTCCCATCACTCTAAATGGTCACTACTGGCAGTATGGTGGATTTCCTTCAAGTTTTGTGAATATATCCATGTGCGCATCCATAGCCGCACAAGACTTCTTTTTCTTTTTAAGATTTAATTACAATTATATAGTACCAGCCTTTTCGTACCCTGCATTTTTCACATGGCCAAAAGCACATTCTTGGTCGGTACTGCGTTCTTTTACATAACTGTATAACTTCATTAAGTGGATTTACCGTATCGGTTTAGCCGTTCTCCTATTATTAGACATTCGCTCACTTCCAGTATTTTAGTGTTATAAGTAGTGCTGAGATGAAGGTCCTTGCACATAAAGCTTTTTCCTTATTTAGGATTATTTCCTTAGGATTCTCAGAAGTGGAATTACTGGGTCAGAGTTTGAACATTTCTAAGGCTCTTGACACATATTGCCAAATTGCTGTACAAAAGGATCGAGCTGGCGCGCACTCCCAGCAGCTGGGTGAACGGTGCCTCTCCGGTGGCATCTCGAAGCACCCGGCTCCGTAGGTTTCAGATGAGGAGACCGATGCACACAGATGTGAAAGGCGTGGTGAGCCAAGGATGCGGTTTCCGGGGAGCGGAGGATTCTGGAACCCAGGTCTACAGGCTCCCATTTTAGACCTATTCACTAAGCTTACCACCTACTCCTATGTTAATAACATTTCCACTTTTTGAGCTCTGTCCCAGCCTCTCCATAGGGGCAAGGAGAGCGTAGCTAGAACTCTGCTGCTTCTGAACCATGTCCGCTGCCCTGTCTGCGTGTGCGCGGCGGGGAGTGTCTGCGTGTCAAGAGTTTAGGTCTCATCCTGGCACGGCCTTTGCACACTTCGCTTCACTCCCCAACCTTGTGTTCTCTTGCCTGCTAATATTAATATTCACACCTGGCCTGCTTGCTTCATAGGGTCGGTGTGTGAACTGGCTTGTGCCCAAGCACCGTGATGCAGTAAGAAACAATATAGAGGAAATGTGCTGTCCCCATGGTGGTTATTCCTAAAACACAGCTGGGATGAGCGACTCAGCATTAGGGCACGAGGGGTCTAGGTTGAGTAACTAATTTCTTTTTTTTTTTTTTTTTTTTAAAAGATTTTATTTATTTATTTGACAGAGATAGAGACAGCCAGCGAGAGAGGGAACACAAGCAGGGGGAGTGGGAGAGGAAGAAGCAGGCTCATAGCAGAGGAGCCTGATGTGGGGCTCGATCCCGTAACGCCGGGATCACGCCCTGAGCCGAAGGCAGACGCTTAACCGCTGTGCCACCCAGGCGCCCCTGAGTAACTAATTTCTAATACCGTTTTGTTCTGGAGAAAATTTGAGGCATCTATCAGAGAGGCATGCATCAAGATAAAATAAAACTAAGAAAAGTGATGGGGTACAGTAATGTGCATAAAGTCGCTAATGCTGTATTATATTCTTAAACATTTCTTAAGAGGGTAGCTCTCCTGTGATACTTTTTTTACTACAATAACCAATATGGAGAGGGGCAAAAAAGGTGAGTCATGAACATACTTCTGAAGGGACACTCATTACACCCTTCAGAGGTCAAAGAGAGACTCTTGCAACTGAAAGGTACAAGCTGGTGAACATACCCAAAGCTTTCTAGACTGGCCTGTCCAACAGAAACATACTTGATGCGAGCCACATATATAGTTGAAAATTTTTCTAGTAGTCACATTTCAAACAATGAAAAGAAACAGGTAAATTTATTTTTAGCACTGTATTTTATTTAACTCAGAACATGCCGAGTATGATCCTTTTAACCTGTAACCAGTATAAACAACAGCATCAGTGAGCTATTTTATATCTTTCCTGAGTCTTTGAAATCTGGTGTCTGTTGGATGCTTCCAGTAGATCTCATTTTAGACTAGTCACATTCAAGTGCTCAGTAGTCACCTGCAGCTTGTGCCAGTATTTTGAATAGCTCAGATACAGATCATTTCCAGTGTTGCAGAAAGTTCCAGTGGATAGCCTGCCCTGGACGTACACCTTTCAACTTGCCTTGGAAGCTACAGCCGTGGTGTGGAGAAGCCAATGGGGGCTGAGGCCCCAGGGAAGGTGTAGAGATAGCGCCCCCAGCCCCGTCCCTGGAGAATTGTAATAGGGAAGCTTTGCTGCTGATTGCTAGGGAGTGCCTAGTCTGATGGAGGAAGCTACATTGTGGGTCCTCTGAGTGCTCCCATTCTAACAGGGGAATCTTACAGCCTAGGGAAAGAGAAAGGTTCCTGCTTGAGGAGTTCGCCGTGAAGTTAGAAATTTGGAGCCCACGGTCGGATGGTCACGTACAGCTATGTCGTGGTGGATGCAAGTGGTTGCAGTGAGAGACTACGGCATAGCTTGTTGCAGGCCTGAAGGTGAACCAGAAGGCAGAGACAGGCAGGAGTGGGCCTGATGGCACGAGCAGAGAAAATGTGGCAGAACAGGAAAATTGGTGGAGCAGCTGGTGTGGCTGGAATGGAGGGGACCTGGGGTTGAATTTGGAGTGTGTGGGGGTGTAAATACCATAAAGGTTTAGATGGGATCTGATAAGCCAGAACAATCTATTTTAGGCACTGAAGAGTGATTGGATAAATATAGTATTTGAAGAAGATTATCCGGATGGTGGCGGCAGTGGCGGCCGTGAGCTTGATGGTTTGGCGTAGGGGAGACTGGCCTGGAATCCAGACCCGAGGTGATGAAGGGCCAGTGGTGTGGTGATGATGGGTGGGGTGTATTCTGACTCATCCTTGCAAAATCTCGAGAAGTGAGCACCTCCCAGTGTGCCTGTGTCATCTCAGCCCCGGGATCCCTGGAGCAGACCCTCCCAGACCGTGTGATGGCCTGGATGACTGGCCTGAGTCAGGGCGCATACTGGCCTCTCCGTCACTCTGTAGCCAGATGGTGTGTCTCAGCCCAGGGCTTGGCAGAGTCCTTGATTTTGGAGGAAGGAGGCTTTGTCAGAGGTCACCTGCAGTCCTCCTTGCTGGTGAGACCTGGAGAGCTGCTATGCCATGGCAATGGGCACCTGTTGCCAGTGCTCTGAGGAGGAGAGCAGCCCGTGGCTGCTGAGGTGCTGCAGGGCTGAAGGGTGGGGTATCCCAGGCAAGGGGGCGCTTGAAGCCCAAGCACCTGTGAGCAGCTTTGTCAGTGCCCAGCAGCTGGCTGGACTTTGCGGCAGGAGGGTTAACCCTTAAATGTCCCTTCTTACTCTTTTCCTGTCCCCTCTTCTACACTCTTCCCAACAGCCTCTCCTGCTGTCCCCCCCACACGGGCCCCTTCACTGTTTCTTGTTTTTTTTTTTTTTCTCTTTTTTTTTTGTTTTTTTTTTTAAGATTTATTTATTTGAGAGCATGCGTGCAAGTGGGGGAGAGGCAGAGGGCAAGGGAGAGAGAGACTTAAGCAGACTCTGCTGAGCGCAGAGCCTGATGTGGGACTCCATCTCACCACCTGAGATCACGACCTGAGCAGAAACCCAAGAATCAGACACTCAACCGATTGTGCCACCCAGGTGCCCCTCACTCTTTTGTCCCTAAGATAAAACAGAGCTTGAGCCAGCGCTGGTATAAGCCCTTTTCCTCATCTCTCTTTCCCCTCTGGTTGGAAAAAATCCAGTTCACTTAAGATCAAAGGGGGAAATGGTTGAGAGTGGGAAAGAAGATCTTCAACCAGAACAGGAGAGATTTAAGCTAGACATCAGGAAGAACTTCCAGATCTGGAGGTTAAGTGCTAGAATGGATGAGTCAGTTATTCCTTTCCATGGCAGTCTTTGAGGATGGGGGGGACTGCTGCCTGGTGAAGTGGGACATAAGAAAGACTTAGGGATTCTGGATGTTTCTGCTTCACCCTCCTCTGTGCCACAACAAAGAGTAAGGAAAAAGTCAGTGAGGCAAGGCACAGAGGAAGTTGTTGGCAGGGCCCCTTTCCCTTCCACCTAGTTCCACCCATTCTCAGGAACACCAGGACAGAGACGAATTTAGTCCTTCTATTTTTTAGAGCTTATGGAGAAAAACATTAGCATAAAGTCCTTATTGGGCAAGGGGGAATTCCATCCCAGCTGGACCTCTTTTCTTCCTTCCTAATTCTGGGAGATCACATCGTGTGTGAGTTTCCCCACAGTGGTGAGAAGGGTGAGGCATGCATGTGAGGGTGCTCTGGAAAGCAGGACCCCTGATCTGCTGTGGAGCGGACATGGGGTTTCAAAGCCGGCGGAAGTGTATTGAATGCCTGTTGAGTGCTGAATGCCGTGCTGTTCCTGGGGGGAACCGCACAGGCGGGTTCTGTCTGCAGCCAGCTTACCATCTAGCAGAGTGGGGGAGGCAGGTGTGCGGGCAGCTGCACTCAGGACGGGGTGGGAAAGAGCTCAATGGAAGGCCCGGGAAGGGCTGCCAGGTGAAGAGGATTTCAACAGGCCTATTAGAGTTTTGCTGGGGAAAGAGGTAGCAGGCGCTGCACTGTGGGGCAGGCTGAGGGAGCACCGAGGTCAGACGAAGCCAGGCAGCATGAAGGTGGGCGTGCGTGTTTTGGGGAGAGGAGGCAGATGGGCTTGAAGTTCTCGTATGTCCTGGGGCCGCAGTGGAGACCAGTTTTGGGGACATTGCATGCCCTGGGTGGCCCATGGAGATGCCAGACTGAGGTTTCTGTCTGGACACTGGGCGGGGGCCTGAGTGGCCCTGTGAGTGGAGAGAAGTGGGAAGCCCTTCTGCTTATCACATACAGCCCAAGGAAGGGGGGAAAGTCCAAAGGGCAATTTTCACTTAAAAAAAAACCCAAAGAAATGAAGTTTGCACAGTAACCCTGCTACTCCCCAGAACCCTCAGGGAGCAGGCCATTCTGTGCGGCCTGCTTTTTCTGGATAATTAGAATTTATGCCAGCATTTATTATAAATATTTTTTAAAGATTTTATTTATTTATTTGAGAGAGAGAGAGCACAATTGGGGAAGCGGCAGAGGGAGAAGCAGGCTCCCCGCTGAGCGGGAACCCCGACTCGAGTCTGGATCCTTGGACCCTGGGATCATGATTTGAGCCGAAGGCAGACGCCCAACTGACTGAGCCACCCAGGTGCCCCCATTATAACTATTTTTGATAGATGTCTTCCTAAAATATGTACTTTGTCCACCTCTTAAGTGGTCCCTGGTAGAACCCTTTCTGTGTGATTTGGGGAACCTTGCGTGAGTAAATTACCATGTTCTGCTACAGAACAGGGCGGACAGGTGGGGGTGAGAATGTCTGCTCCCGCACTAACTCGCCCCAGCTGCTGGATCCTTTGGCTCACTTAAGCATACTTTAAAAAAAAAATCATGACCTGTCTTCTTTCTCGTTAATAGACTGTCACTTGTCACTTCTGAAAGTTATCACAGTGCCTGCCCAAGCAGCTCTTCACCTCTCCCTCCCCCACCCCACCTCCGCTTCTAATTTGCTATTTCTAAACTGCACAAGCTTGGCAACTGTATTATTAGAATTTGCGGAAACTAACAGTTATCAGGTACTTAGTGATAACCTGAGACTATCATTTCCGGGTAAAGTTCATGAATGTGAGTGCCTAGTCTTAAGTGACCTCTGTTTTGCCCCATACGGTACCTTTTTGGTTATTTCTGGGTTCTCAGCTCTGCTATGGAAGAGATACCTCTGTAAATACACATTCTTTTTATGCAAAAATAATCAGACCCCCAGAAGGGAACATGAAAATAGTTGATTTGTTAAGGTGGGAAAATTTTATTTTTGATTTGGGTAAGAAAAAAAATTTTTTAAATCAAATTCAGTTAAGAGAATGAGAAAATATTTTTAAAGTTAGAGAAAGATTTAAAATGCTGCCACCTTAAGATCTGTTGCTGTACATAGTCAGCGAGGGTAGAGAAAGATTTAAAATGCTATCACCTTAAGATCTGTTGCTGTACATAGTCAGCGAGGGTCCTCAGCAGCTGGGGATGGAGGCAAGGAGGGGAAGCTGGAATGTGGGCGAGCCACTGGATTCTGGCGCTGGTCTGCAGAGGGCCCCTGTTGGTGGCCCCGTAGCTGCCAGCTAGTGAGCACCTGGGCCAGGCCAGCCCAAATGGACACTTTGCCCATGTTATCTCATTTTCATGTGACACCACACCCCTAGGAGTTAATGTCCTTGTCCTCATTTTGCACGGGGACTCAGAAAAGACGAATAATGTGCCCATGGCCGCAGAGCTCAGCTCTGAGTGAACTGGTTTGAACTAAGGCCTGTCCCACTCCTAAAACGTGTGGTCCTTTGCACCTCTGGGGGACAACTGTGTTGGTACAGCGTGTGTTGGTGGGAGGAGGTTTCGATGGTGGGGACCTGGGTGTCTGTGCCAGCTCAGATGTCTGCCTTGACTGTGTCCTGAGGCAGACACCGAGGTGCCCACAGCCTTCCTCCTGGGTGCCATTGTCAGGCCCAGTGCAGTCAGGGTCACATGTCCTTTGAGCCACTTGGGGTGGGGGAGACTGTGATGACCTCCCTGAGGATGCTGGTATTCTCCCCTCACCAAAAAATAGCTTTTTCCATGGGCGGGTAGTGGGACACAGAAGGGCACTGTCTGTGTCCGTGTGTGTGTGTGTGTGTGTGTGTGTGTGTGTGAGAGAGAGAGAGAGAGAGAGAGAGAAAGAGAGAGAGAGAGAAAAACTGGCACACAGAGAGATGCAGAGGAGGGAAATATCAGTGCCCTGTGCCTGTGGGTCAAGAGGCCAGATTCAGACTCAGCTTAGCCACTACCCCTTGGCTAAAGGACCGTAGGCCAGCCTCATGTCCTCCAGGCCTCAGGCCACTATCCTGAGGTAAGAGAGTTGTAGATGGCTTCTTGGTCTCTGAATGTGGGATTTATGAGCACCTCAAGGAGCACGTCCTCACCTGCACACACCACCCCATCTCAACTTTTTCCTCAGACTTTGAAACACCTGGTAGCTTTTATGCCCCCCCCACCCTCAAGCTCACAGAGCTTTCCATTCAAGGTTTCTCTGAGGAAAAAAAAATCTTCATTGCATTTGTAGCTCTCTCTGTCTGATCATAAAAGCCGTACATGTCTCCTGAACACAATCTGGAAAATTAGAAAAAAAGTACAAAGGAGAAACTAAAATCACCCTTAATTCTATGACATTTCTATATGTCCTTCTAATCATTGAAAGCCAACATTAGTATAATACAGGATATACTGTTTTGTAACTTGCTTCCCCCACTCTGGCCACTACACAGTGAATTTTTCTTAATTATGTGAAGTAAGTTAGATGCAAGGATTAGGCACCTATCCAGAGCTGGCAGCCCTCCTGCGGCCTGTGTCAGCTGCAGTGTTTTGGTTGGGGCCTCTGGAAAGGGCCCCGCCCTTGGCCTCAGAGTCCCAGTGCGACGGGGAAGCCGTGATGCAGGGGGGCATGGTGGGAACTGCAGGTGCTCCTGGGATCAGAGAGGAGGGGTAGGGCTACTTGCCTGGAGGCTGGGAGCAGGTGGCTGGGAGAGCTGGTTGTAGGGCCACTGGCCACCCCAGGGCTTGACCACCCATTAGCCAGCAAGGCTATGGCTCACAGCCCCCCAGGCTGCCGAGGAGGCCATGCTTATATAGTCTGCACCGTGAATGGCATCCCCTGGAGTCGTGCAATGCCAAGGGTGGGCCAAGGCCCAAGGGACTGCCTGCGTCACCACTTGGAGTTAACAGGAGCCCCGGGCCCTGGAGACAGCTGAGCACATTTCATGGGCTGAGGTTATTTTGGTCTTGTTTCCATCCCATGGCATTTGGACCTTGGGAGGGGGAGATGGTGGGAGCTGGGCTGCAGCAGGGAGATCAGAGTCAGCCCCCAGAGTGTCATTATTTCTCCGCCTCCTCGACTGGGTGAGGGCTTCCTCTCAGGAAGGGCAACCCCATCATCCGCCCTCCATCCTCAGCACCAGGGTTTCTCCCTCCTTCTGGTGGGAAGTCATAATTGTAATTTATAGCCTCTCTTTCCCAAGAGATGATCTTTCACTTCATTTTGTCCGAGCTGCACTTGCTGTCTCCTGCATGGCCCTCAAGGACATCTGGAAGTGTTTAGACAGTCTGTGGTCATCGGGCAGCAGCACCATGGAGCGGCTAGGAAGGGTGGGTTTGGCCCAGTTTAGTGGCCCAGCAGCCTCAGGGATGGCACGTGCTTTGAGATTCTCAGAATGTAGCTCATTTTTTTCATCCCAGACCCATACACTTTTGCTTCCTTTCCCATCTATCTCCTCCCATCCCACCCTGGAGGGATCAGCATGCCTTCACATTCTTTGAGCTTCCGGGAACCCCTTGGCCAGTCTGTTTGGGCAGCTGGGCCTCATGCGCAGGTGTGCTGGGCGGCCCCCCCAAGCCCCAGGAGGGGCGGCTGGGAAGTGTGCTGGCTCCCGCCCAAGGCTGAATCAGCACAGTGTGCTGCTAGCATTTGCTTCTGGTTTTCTGAAGTCAGCTTTGGCCACCTCATTCCAGGGAGGAGGGGAAGATCAAAATGCCCACCTTGCCTCTGTGAGTCTTTATTTGTAGTATTGGTTGAAGTTTGAATCAATACTCCCTTCTCATTTGGAGATTTTAGGGGACAGACCACAGAGATGAACCCTGAGGGATACAGACCTCAGCCTGCCATCCTGAGCAGGTGAAGGGGGAGAAAGGAGCAGGGTGAGTCCATTTTGGGGACATGAGTGGGCAGCCCAGCTGTGGGGGGGCCCTGGGCTCCTGAAGACCACCTGTGCATGCCTCAGTTAAAGCCCCCACTAACCAGATCACACACAGCAAGTCTGGCCATCTGTGGCCCATTCCACTGTTGTCTGCAGGAGGGGGACGGGTTTGAAGATGCAGGGCGAGGGTATGGAGGGTGAAGAAAAGACTGGCACAGCACCGGGTGTTCCAACAGACCCCGAAGGCTGCCCTGCACCTGTCCTAATTGCAGTCTTCCAGGCCACCAGCTCCCTCTTCTTTCCCACTTTTGCCATAAGCCACAAAAAAAGTCAGGCCTGGCTGTGAGCTGTGTTTGCCAGGAAAAGGTAGTGGGGTGCAGGCGGGGGTCTGTCCTCTGAGCTGATGGCTCCAAGTGTCCGTCCAACTGTCCAGCCTACTACCAAAGCTAGAATCTTGATGGTTCAGGGACTGGCAGCCACCTGTCACCCAGGGCTACCTGCTCTGTGCTCGTGTGCACCCCTGCACAGGACCACTTCCCTGGCCCTCCCTCTGGCTCGGCCCCCGTCTGCACTCCTCACTGCTCTTGAGGAAGGACAAGGGGCCCTTTGCAGCTCCCTACAAGCCAGGATCCCCAGCATGCTCTATCCCCTTTGTTTTTTGGGGCTCAGAGGTCTGTTGGACATATGTGTACTCTCCGTTAAATTGGGTTTAGGGCACATTTGCTTTCCTTTGGAGTTGATCCTTCCCAGAGCCACAGACAGTGAAGTACTTATCCTGGGAGAGTTGATTGACCCTGTGGTCAGCGAGCGGGAAAGTTATAGGTTTTTCTAACCTCTGGGTTAGTGTCCCTCTCATCAGCTTGTCACATGTCTCTCTGCATGTGGTGCTCTGCTGGGGGTGTCGCCGAGAGCAAGAAACAGATGTGGGCTGTGCTGGCCCAGGGGTTCGGCCGTGATGTGCAGGGAGTGTGTGTGTATGTGTGTTGGGAGGGAGTTCTCTGGTGAAAACTCTCCATGTGCAGATGGTGCCTACTGGTATTGGGGGCAAAGAGATCCAAAGACATAGGGGCAGGACTACAAATCCTAGCCCAGAGGAAACTCTTTAAGCTGTGTTCCTAACTCTTCTGAACCAGTTCCCCTCCTGGGCTGGAATTCCTAGCAAGGATCTTCTAATAAGTTTTGTGGTTTTATTCACATTCTCCTCCCTAGAGTGGCCAGCTGGAGCCCTCTCCACTGTCTCTCTAGCTCTCAGGCCTGTGTCAACACCGAGCTCTCATTGTTGGCACATGAACTCCATGCCTCACTGAAGACCCTTCAACCTCTGTCCCTCCGTCTCTCAGCTGACCTCCTGGACACTCCTCCTGGCCTCGCAGAGCCAGCCCAGGACTTTCTCCTGCCCAGGGCGCTTCCCCCACTGACCTAGCCTCTGTTCTGTCCCTCCGGGCCACCTCCTTCCCTCCATCCCTCCTGGCCTCCATTCAGCCTCCTCCCTCCTTGGCTCCCTCCCTTAGATGCTGAGCGTGGGCACAGGTTCTCCCGCGAACAAACCCATCCTCCTTCTCCCCGAGGCCTGCCTCCATCTTCGTGTTCTCTTTCTTCTCTGTCACCACCAGCCCTCTCGACAGGGTAGTTCTCAGCTTATGTGTCTCCCGAAACTCCCCAATTCTAACCCCCCTCCAGAACAAAAGCAGCTCTTGCTGCACATTTTGGGGTCTCCTGGCTGTCACATTGTTGGGGCTCCTTGGCTGCTGGTCTTCTGCCTCTTGTCAGCCTGGCACTGCCTCCTTCCTGACACTCTCTCCCGCTCCATTTCTTGTCCTGGCCTCTGGTCCTCTCCTTCCTCTTGGGCATTAAGTGTTTCCCAGGGTTTCATATTGGGCTCTCTTCTAGCTGATCTTGCCCACCTCTGTGATGCAGTAATTGTCCTCATATCTGTCCCTCTGGCCCAGGCCTCTTTGGAGATACACTTGCAGATTCCCAGTAGTCTGTCGCTCCCAGGCTGTGTGTCCCTTGGGCTGATGGTTTTGACTCTGAAATGTTCTCGCCACCCCCGCCCCCATCTTCTCCTAATCTGCCCTGCTTTGCCCCTCATCTCTCATCTACACCACTGCAACAGCCTCTACATGGTCGCCCTGACTCGGCCCTCTCCCTCTTTGGTGCATCAGCCCCACAGCCATAATGCTACATTTCCATAGCTCGGGTCTGAGCATACTGCTTCCTGGCCATTCCAGCCCTCAATATCAGCTTCCCTTGTCTGCTGTGGATGCTTGCATAGCTGTTTCTCCAAGCTTCCTGGGAATGCTTTCTGTCTCTCCTGCTGCCTACTCTGCCACTGCTCCTCTGCATTCCCAAGCCCAAGTCAAACATCACCTCCTTCAGGAAGCCCTCCTGGGCCATGCCTCAATACACAGGGATGGGCTCTTTCCTTCCTCTCTTGGGGCCCCTCTGGAACCACACTCACTCAGCTGTTGTGCTCTCCCTGGTTTTCTTTGTCTCTCTCCCCCCTAGACTGAGTGTGTCTCAAGATCCAAGACAGGTATTATTTATTGCTGATTTCTCCAGCCCTAGCAGAGTGCCTGGCCTGCCACTGGCCTCAGTACGTTTGTCTAATTAATGTTGTATGAAGATAAATTCTCTCCTGCATCTGCTAATAGGTCTTTTTAAGGGAGGTTACTCTGTCACTTAGTTTGAATGTCTCGTGTTTGTGGCTGGGCTGGGCTGAGATGAATGACCTCAGCAAGAGGCAGGTTTCTCTCTGCAGTTTGTTGGATTTGCATATTTTTATTACTCTCACCTCGTGTATTCCCTCTGTGGTTTGCCCCCCAGCTCCTTGCAGTGCTGGTCACATCCTGGGCAATTAATACAAACTCCCAGATCAATGAATTTGGCTGAGTTGATTTTTTCCCCTGGCTAGCTTCCCCAACCCTATTATTTTCTGAAAGTGTAGAAGAGGTCTTAGAATCTAGGCTCATTTAAATAACAATGTAATATCAATGGGCTGAAACATCACCAATGAGGTAAATGTATTGAAAAAAATCACCCAATGCATTTCAAAGCTTGATTCCAGGGATTGTCACGTTTTTCCCGGGATAGCTCACAACTCACAAGCACAGATAACTAAATCTGTATATATACACGTTTGTGTGTATTTCCATCCTAATTCCCTAGGTTTTCTATTTTAATTTTGTGAGTTTTGGCTTCATTGATTATAGGCCATAGCCTTGAAACTCATGGATGTTCAATCAATTTTTGTTGAAGGAATGAATGAATGAATGAATGAATGAACAAACGAACGATCGAGCAGACTAGAACTTGAGGGAGTTTTCTCTTCTTGAAGATGCGGTGGTTTCTCGTGGGTCTCATGTGTCCACAGGCCGTCCTGGGTGACGCGTCTGGCTACCTCCCTTCTCTATTCCGAGTGGCCGGTTTCTGCTGGAGTTGCCTTCCACACTGACAGGCTCGAGACCTTTGGTCACTTGTGCTGTGTTGAGAAGACCCAGCTGTGCTGCTTCTAGAAGTCACGGGCAGGGGGGGCTGGCAGGCAGCGTGGGAAGAAAGTTTCTACAGTCTGGAAAGTAAAAGAGGCTGGTCAGGAGCGTTTCTTGAAGGTCCTTGGAACTGCCCAAAGAGGGTGGGGAGCCCCCTCGGGTAGCAGATTTTGGTCCAGGGCTCAAGACCCCTCCGGTAGGGAGTGGTGTTGGAGTCTAGTGACCGTATAATTGAGCATCAAATCAGGACCCTTTTGACAGTGAAGGGGAGGGAACACCATTAATAATTGCTCCAAAACAGGCGGCATAAACCAGGCCCATCCTGGGCAGATTGGAACGAACGGTCTCCTGAGTGGAGGACAGGCCTGTTCTGGGGGCTTTTCAGTTCTGTCCAGAGAGCATTCTCGGGTGGAGAGCTGGAGCACCGTGGCAGTGTTCTGGGAAGTCGGGAGATCGCCAGTGTGGGAGTTAGGGTCCTGGGCCACTAACATCCTGTGGGGGACCCTCTCTCGGGAACTCAGGGCTCTGGGCACCAAGAGGTGTGAGGTGTCAAGGCTAAGTCACCTGGCTTGGCAGCCAGCCTTGTGCCCCCGTGCCTCCCCAGCGGAGCTGCCCCACGCTCATGCACACCCATGGGTCTTTCCTCACTTTCTCTTGACCTCATGAGTTCTGAAGAAGCCTGGGTCTTCCTAAAGCCTTTCCACGGGGCCTCTGTTTCCGACTGTGTCTAGGACAGGCCTCTCCAGGCTCCGTCACTTATGTCACGACCTCAGGCCAGTTGCAAAGCTTCTCTGAGCCTCTAAGATGGCGATAAGGACAGCTATCTTGGAGTGCTGCCTTGGGATTAAAGAGAGGAAGGTGGTGGCCATGATGATTCTCTGCTGGTCCACAAAAGAAGTCCTCTCCTAGACTGTAGAGAGGGAAGTAAGGAGAATGGAGAAAATAGAGAATGGGATCACCGTCACGATAGCTAACATCTAATTTCCATGACTCTCGAATGTAGGTACTGTTATTCTCCATTTTGCAGATGAGAAACTGAGGCACAGAGCCTTAAAGAACCTGCCCGCAGTCACACAGCAAGTGGTGCAGTGAGACTCGGACTCAGGCTTTTTCTAGCCAACTTAGGGATGGATAGGGCTCCTTGTGGGAGTTCCAGGGCCTGGAGGGTGCAGGGATATGCATTCACGACATTGGCAGGTACCCCTCCCTGCTGTGCACACTGCTGTCTCACCAACCAGGTCTCCAGAAAGTCGACGAGTCACGATTTCTGGCACTGACTCTGCATGTCGGGCTGGGGCTAAGTGGGGCTTGTTTATGAAAGGTTTTAATAAAATAAGCATTTTGGCTCTATTGACATTCCTTCCCTCTCCTTTCTCCACCACCCCCCCCGCCTCTCTCTCTCCACCACTCCTGTCTTGTACACACACACACACATACACACACACACACAGATTATAGCACTGGTTGTGTGTATGTGTGTGTGTGTGTGTGTGTGTCTGCGATGGACATTTTTTGCCCCTAGAAGGACGTGCTCTCACATGGAGTGTGAGTGTGCAACTCCAGCTCCAGGGTGACCTCTGCAGGAAGGGCAGCTCTCTTGGCTCCGGCAACTTATTTGTTTATTTGTTTACTGGGAGTGGAGCGGGGCACCGAGTAAGGAGAGGGGGCCGTGTTCACATTGTTCAGAGACATCTGCTGTTTGCAGTAACTTGCCAGCCAGGCGGAGCTGCGGGGTGGCTGGCTTTTCAGTGTTCCCTGTAAATATTATGACTTCGAGGACCGGGGCGGGGCCCCAGGGACTTCAAGGAGACTGCAGAGCTCATCCTCCGCTTGGTCCCTGCATCCCTGAAGTCCTGTTGTCCCCTCCTTCTCCCAGTTGAGGGGTCATAGGAGAAGGGAGGGCTCCAGGAACAGCGGGGTGGTGCGAGTGGCCTCTATGCTCCACAGTTAGAAACTTCGGGGGCTCAGAGATTGTGCCAGGGCTGAGCTTCAGAGTGGGAGGTTGGGAGAGAAGAAGGGCACTGAGGCTTAAAGCCAGCTCTTATGGCTTTAATGGGGAGGGGACAAAGAAGGAACACGTTGTAGTCCCCTGGAGCTTGGTTCTGGGGTCAGAGAAGGGACAGTGCATGTGGACAAGCTTTACAAGGACACACCTGCCTTCAAATCCCAGCTCTGTCCCTTACCTGCTCTGTGGCCTGGGGCAAGGCTGTCAACATCTCTGAACCCTAGGTAATGTATATGCAGGGCATACGAGCAGGTGTTATCAAGGGCTCCAAAGGCCATCTAAGCACCCCGCCCCCCCGCCCCATCCGCACGCACGTGGGCCGCGCTTGACCTAGCCCAGGAGAAGAGGCAGCCTTTGGTGACACAGTCGTGCTCTGGGAGGAGCTTCCGCAGCCCTGCGTTTTAGGTTTCTCTTGGTTGGAAGAGTCATCCTCAAGTCCAACCGAATTCCTTTATAATATTACTGCTGAGCTGCTTGCTTTGTCCTCAGAGGAGACAGCTGGCCCCATCTGCAGCTGTGAGCTGAAGGCTGTTTATTATTAAATCTCCCTCAGGGTGTCTTCCTGGGGCCTAGTGACCTCAGGCCCTCCGACCCGGGAACCGAAAGGTCACGTGGCTAATAATATTTGGTGGGGCCTTCCTGGGTTCAGACCTGCAGGGAGTAAGGAGCATTGACCAATTCCCTCCCTTTCACAGGGCAGGAAGGAGCATTACTAGGCCTGCCTGGAAGAAGGGTGTGTGAGTGCACGTGCATGTGGAGGGGAGTGCACGCGTGTGCATAGTTTCCTTTCCTTCTGGTTGGCCCCAGGGTTTCAACCTCCGTAGCTGAGTGGTACAGGGGGCTTTGCACAGGGAGCTGCTGCTGCCACTGCCGCTGCTGGGAGCCTAAAATTAGCCCAGTAGGCGGGCACGTCTTCATCTGGCGTTCCTCTCCCTGAAGAGCTGGCCTTCTCCAGGAATGTGGGAACCTGGAGCTCAGCCCAGGAGGCCCCGCCCTGCCCCATGCCACCCTGGGGTTGGGGCAGGGCTGGGAGCATCTCCAGCTCTCCAGGAAGCCAAAAGAGTTTCTCTGTCCCGTCTCAGCCCGATCAGTTGTGGGCAAGGCCAGGCCCGGAGAGCCGAGAGTCTTGGAGCTTCCTCCAGCTGCAAGGCTGTGCTGACCCACGTCACATTCCTGAAGCGGCCGTGGGGGCAGCTGCCCGGCTGGGCTGCAGACGACAGAGGCCGCCTCCCTTCCTTTTTGTCACGCGCTGTGGCAACTGCCTGCTGCTCGACAGGGCTTTCGTGGAATCCATAGCTCTGGAGACTGAATTCAGAGTTTCCCCAATACCTCACCACAGACTGCTTTCTCCCTTTGAGCTTTCCATCTATTCACAGCGTCCGTCTCTTCGTCAGTGGCCTGGGCTGTGCGTGTGTATTTGGGTCTGAGTGTCCCTTACACACAGTGTCACTAGGGGGTGCAACAGAGCCGGAGCACCCCCTTCCTTCTCCAGGGCAGGGCCAAGACTGGGCCGCCCGCTGTGCATGGTGGTCCCCGGCACCCGAGATCAACCTCAGACCCTGGTTGCTGTGGAGGAGGCTAATGAGTTCGGGAGGGAGTCCGCGAGCCAGAGTGGATTCCAAATTTAATTGAATCTTCTACCTTCATGCTTTTATTTCTTCTGGCGAAATAGACACAACATAAAGTTTGTTATTTTAACCATTTTTAAGCGTACAGTTCAGTGGCAATCAGCACTTTCACCAGGTTGTGCAACCATCACCACCATCCGTTTCCAGAACTTTTTTCATCGTGCTAAGCAGAGACTCTGTACCTATTATATAATGACTCCCCATTCCCCCTGCCCCCAGCCCCTGGAAACCACTGTCCTAGTTTCTGTCTCAGTGAATTCTGCCTCACGTAAGTTGAATCAGACCACATTGTGTGTCTGGCTCGTTTCACTTAACATAGCATCTGTGAAGTTCATCCATCTCGTCGCACGGGTTAAAATTTCATCCCTTTTTAAGGCTGAATAATACTCCCTTCTATGCATGTACCACATTTTGTTCATCCATCCACCCATAGACATTTGGGTTGTTTCCACATTTTGGCTGTGGTGAGTAATGCTGCTGTGAAAAGGGGTATGCAAATGTCTATTTGAGTCTCTGCTTTCAATTCTTTTGGGTGTATACCCCAAGATGAAATTACTGGATCCCATGGTAATTCTATGTCTGATTTTGTGTGAAACTGTCATACTGTTTTCCACAGTGGCTGCACCATTTTACGTGCCCCCCCCATGCATCAGGGTGCCAACTTCTCCACATTCTTGCCAACGCTCCATGCTTTTTTAAAGACCAGATTAAGTGTAGTCCCATTTGGGGACAAAGAGATAGAGATGATTTTAGAGGACTTTTCTGGCATTAAAGGGCTATTTGGTCATCTGTTTGGAAAGGATATCTGGGATAAGAGGGAACAATCAGAGCAAAGGCCTTGGGGTGGGAATGTGTCTGTTGGCCTTTTTGCAGAAGGGCGAGGAGGCCAGTGTGGCTGGAGCAGAGGGAGGCAGAGGGAGGACCCCAGATAAGAAGTCAGTGAAGGAAGGGAAGGATGCAAACTGTGAAGGGCTTCAAGAGCCCCCGTCAGGACTTGGTCCCGCCTTTTACTCTGAGTGCAATGAAAATTACTAGAGGGTTTGAGCACGGGGTGACATGATTCTGACTCCTATTTCAAGAGGACCGTCTGGTTGCTTTGTTGAAGAGAGATCGTAGGGGGCAAGGGTGGAAGGTGGAGAGCAGCTTTAGGCATCCAGGAGAACCCTGACATGGAGGAAAGATCTCAAACATGGAGCCTGGGGGTGATAGGAGAAGCCACTGGGAGGTAGGTGGAGAGGCCTGCTAAACCTGCTATGTCATTTGTGGGGCCCAGGGCAAAATGACAATGTGGGGCCCCTTGTTCAAAAAAATTCAAAAGAGTTTTGAGATGAATATAGCGAGCATTAAACTGAGCGGCTGCACCGATCGCACATTCGTGAGGCGTGCCCAGCTGCTACGTCATCCAGCTTCTCCCAGGCCAACGAGCAGAGCTGCAATGAGGCAACACGTCAGCCACGGAGCCGATTCCCTGGTACCTTTGGGGAGAGGCTTCTGGGAGGGGTGTTTTGTGAGAACCCGTGGCACAGGCCACAGGTTAAGACTCCCAGGAGAATGCAACCGATAGTCTTGTGGCTGAAGCAGGTGGTGAGCTCCCATCCCACCATTCTGGCACAGTATGACTGAGACCTTAGCTCTGAGAAAATTCTTGGCTTTTACTAGAAAGGAGAAAGCTGCTGTCCTCTGGTAATGGAAGAGTAGAATAATACACTCTTTTTATAAAAAAAAATGTGTTAGCAGTTTACACTTATTAACATGTATAAAATACTCAAACCACCCTAAGGGGAAGTGCCGTTATTATCCCTTTGTTGCAGATGAGGACACTGACGCACACACGGTCTCAGCAACTTGCCCAAAGCCACACCATAAAGTAGAGAGGCCAGAGACAGAACCCAGGCTTGCGGTCTCCTGGGCAGACTCCTGACCTCTCACTGATAGTGCTAACTGTGAGCTCCTGCTCCCCTCCCCATCCCGGAGACGCAAAGGAGGGGGTAAGACAGGGGAAAGATATGCCTCTCTGGGCTCCATCTCTGTCCATCCCTTTCTCAGACAGTAACAGTGTTGGCAACAGTCTTGTGTGGCACAAGTAGGCTTTCCAATATAGCGACTCACTCCATCCTTGCGCCAACCCGGAGGGTGTCTCCATTCCACAGAATAGGAGATGCCCAGTACTTGCCATGGGGGAGGGAAGCACCATGGGGAGCACTTGCTGTTTGCACTTCTTGTGGGGGCGGAGGATATCTGAGGAGGGTCAGAGGTGGTGATCCCAGGTCCTGGCACTGCAGGTGCATGCCTGCCCTGATTTCAGACTCTAGGAGAGCCAGCCAACAGGGACTGTGTGTAAAGGGCCAGGTGGTGGGCAGTGTGTAACCCATGGTTTAGGTTGGTAAATGAGGCTAACAAAGCTCGTCACCCAGGTCCCACACACCTCTTCTCCGCACTTCTTCCTGCGGCGGGGGGGGGGCAGGATCTACAAAGGCCGGTGCTCGGAGCTTGGTTTTGCCCGTAGGGACCAGAACGTGCGCTTGAAGGCAGAGGGCATTATTATCATCATTCTCCCACTCACCGACTTCAGCATCTTGCCCATTTTCATGGCTCCCTGTACATGTGTGGTTGATAATCATGCTGGTGGTGTTGGTAATTGTAACGGATTTTTCCGGCTGCTATTTCCCTAGGAGACCAGAATGTTCAAACCTGGACTCACGGTCTCAGAGCCTGGGCAAGGGAAGAATTACTTCTACTCAGGGAAGGAGCCCCAGCTGAGAGACTCTGACCCATTGGTGGTGGGGGGGTTATTCAGACCCTGGGATGTCTGGCTGTGTCCTTTGGGGTTAAAAGGACCTGGACTTGAATTCTGACTCTATATTTGCTATTTCATCTGTGCAGCCTGGGATCGTGCTAGTTTCCCCTTTGAGTCTGTTTCTTCTTCTGTAAAAGTGAGGATAATCTACTAAAGTTCACGTAGAAGCCCGTGGTGAGATCCTTAACCAGAAAGACAAATGCAATTTCAGAAACTTTCGGAGAATGTTGTTCAGGGAGTCTGATCAGAAACTGGCGGAGACCTGGGGCCCCGGCTGGGTTTCTCACCTTTGCAGTTACTGAGCACCTCTTGCCAAACTCCCTGCCTCTCGGAGCCCCCGTGAGGCGACCCCACCCTCACCCACACGCCCATCCCACGCTCCGAGCTGTCACACAAGCCTCTCCTGACAGCCTTCATTGTCTGCCTCACCCACTCTCCTCACACCTTCTTCTCCCCTTCCCATCTCCCCCATTTCCGCACCCCCACCCCAAGCAGCAGCAATTGCTCTCCTAGATTCTCTCAGAGTTCTTGAAAACCCACCTGTTCTGTGGGCCTGAAGCCTCTCACCTCCTGTGATGTCTGTTCCTTTCTTACCTCACCAGGCTCCCCTCCCCAGAGTGGAGTGACTCTGTATTATTTCCAGAGAATTGTCTCAGAAGTCCTCCTGGATGGGAGGTCTCCATCCTAGGGACCCTGGCCCAGGCTCAGGCTTGTGGTGGTTCGTGACATCCCCTCCTCCTGCTCTCCCCACCCCCACTCTGGGCCTCTGTACCCGCACCACCCCATAACAACGCCACTCTCCAGCTCTCGAGCCTCTGCTGGCATAAGACTGGATGTGATTCCAGAATGCCTACGACTGGTACTGTGTCCCTTGTCTGGAGACAGTGGACACCTGTGTGGTGGGCGAGAGCAACGTTTGAAGTGAATGTTTGTGTCTGATGCCGTGTCCACGTACCAGAGAACGAGGAAGCTAACCCGTACCAGGCATTCACTTCTCTTGGAGACTCTCAGCCTGACTTCCTGGAAGCTAGGCTAGGACCCTTGGAGAATGAGAGTGTGGGACAGGGCATCGGCAGCACAGGCCTGCTGTGGAGTCAGAGGCCGGCCAAAGAGAAGGCCCCCCCCCAAGCTTTAGGTGACTCTCTCTATGATAACTGATGTGCTTTGATCTGAACGTCATTTTTCACCTCTCTCCCTTGATCTGCACACTAACCCTGGGCCATAGGGTGGGGTGTGGGTGCTGAGCGGCCTCATTTTACCTTTTGGGAAACAAAGGTATGAAGATACACAGCTGAAGACATCTGGCCAGGCTGACTAGGGCCAGGACCTGAGCTGCCCGTGACTCCCCTTTGCCGGGGCTCCTTCCCCCCGACACTCCCTTGGCATGTCAGGCAGATGACCAGGATAAGAGCCCACAGTTTCCACATGGTAGTGGGGCCTCCCCAGGATAGCGCCAGGCTGCCCTGCTGCAGGACGGGGTCAGCCGGACCATCTGGAGCCTCCGGGGAGTGCGGCGGGCACGGTCAGGCCACAGGGTGTGGTCTTCATGATCGCTCAGCCCCCACGCCGGCCGGGAAGACCACTTGCTGGTCTCTGCCTGGGGGCTCCCTGCTCTGGGAAACTGGGCTCCTGGTCAGTCTACCACCTCCGGGTAGGAAGCTTTGTCCTCCCACGAGGGACGTGGGGCCACTTGGCCAGTGGAGGCTACGGGTCCCTGTAGGACTCTGGCTGGAAATAGCTCTAGTGGGGAGCAGCAGAGCCGTGGTGGAGATGTCTTCTGCACCATTCCCTCTTCCGGGGTTCCGCCGCCTCCCTCACAGGGAGTTTGGGGCCAGGCGACGGACTGAGCTGCAGCCTGTGGCACGCGGGCAGAAGCCACATACGCCACAAAGTGTGGCCACGTCCGGGACTGGCCCATGGAGATACTCCGTGCCATCCCTGGCCTTCTCCCGCCTTTCTGCAGTGACCCGAGAGGCACGTGGTCCGAAGAGAGTAGAGCGCTCGGCCTGTATCGTGTCTTTAGTGAGCCAGAGTGAGCTCGTACGGAGGTGAGTCCCTGAGATTCCGGGGTGTACTTGTCTCTGCAGCAAGGCCTGGCCTGTTCTCCCACAGCAGCACGTGCCAGTCCAGGAGCCGGGCCCTGCTGCGCGGCTGCCGGCCGTCTGACCTTGGGCACTGCGTGTGTTTCCGCATCTGAGAAAGGAGAACATCTAGCCCTTCTGGGGCCTGAAATCTGAAGATGAGTGTTGAGTGCCCCACTGGAGAAGGAAGGTTTTTGGCCCACGGTGAAGAGGTAGGCAGGTGACTGGTGCCCCAACTGCTTTTCAGCTTTGTTCCCAAGTATAATTTGTGGATCTAGGTTTGGAGAGTGCCCAGCTCAGACCTGTTCATTCTCATTCATTCATTCATTCATTCATTCAGTGTTTCTTGAGCACTTATGCTGCCAGGCGCTATGCTAGGCCCTGATGTTTCACTGTGAGCAGATGGGCTTTGCCCTTATGGAGCTCTCTGTCTAGTAGGGAAGTAGCTGTCTGATGAGAAGTCACTCTGGCAAAGGTCACATTTCCCTTGTACTCAGCACAACAGGGAGGGGGACGTGGGCCTGTGGTGGCTGTTAGGGGGAGGTCACAGCCACTTGGGGAGGTCAGAAAAGGCTTTCAGAGGAATTGGAATATTTGGCTGACATCTAAAGGAAGAGTAGATGGTAACAATGCAGAGAGGGGTGAGGGTGGGAGTGTGGTTTTCTTGGATGAGGGACCCGCACATGCAAAAGCCCTGTGGCAGGATGGAGCAGGGGTTGAACTCGGTTAGGGATGGAAAGAGGTAGTGTGAGAAGAGGCTGGAGAAGCAGAAGGATGCAGAGGACACACGCACATGTAGCTCGGTTAAGGAGACTGGATTTTATTCCAAGAGACGTGGAAGTTATCAGTTTGAAGTGGGAGAGGAAGTGGAGTTTACATGATCCGATCTGTGTTTTGAAAAGATCATCTTGGCTGCTGTGTTGAGTTCCAGCTCTTGTCTGCTCTGCTCTTGTCAGCCGGCGGTGGACAGGTGTGTTTTGCATGGGTGAACACACGCACGACTTTAGAAAGGCCACGGGCTGAGGTCCCTTCTTCTTGCTGGGGCATGTCTCTCCATTGGTCTGCGTCAGCACATATAAAAAGGACTCCGTGCTTGAAACGCCAGAGAGTGAAACTTCCCCAGGGGATGACGGGAATTCACCAGATGCGAATCCTAATTCTGGGAAGAATGCTGATAGAGAAAGGAGCTATTGTCTAAAATTAGGCTTTGGGAATATTTCAGTGAAACATCTTCTTCCTGCCCTTTTCTTGCTGAGGGCTTGGCGCTGGTTCCTCCCACCTGCCTGCCCAGACTTCTCTTCTCCAGCCTCTCCTTCTGGCCACTTCATCCTCTTAGCTCACTTGGCCCCCTTTACTCTGGGGGCACTTGGGGCTAAGGTTGAGAGGTTCATTGTTATTTGTTTTAGATCTCACTGGACATGCACATGGTAGGCGGGGTGGCCGTTGGCTGACTGTGATTTCCCCTTAGCAAGTTATGTCCTGAGGCCTCTACTGAAAGAAAGGCCTCTAGAAACAAATGTCTCCTCCCTCTAATGAAGCATTTCTCAAAAACATATGGCCTGGACTGGGAGGCCCTGGCCTTGGACAGAGAACTTACAGTCCTCAGAAGAAATTCTGATTTCTCTCACCGAAGTGCCAGGGTCCAGAGCCTGCTTAGCTTAACGGCGACCACCTTTGCTGCACTCGGGTTGTTTCCTTGTTCTTTGATCCTGTGGACCTCCAAACCGAGGACCACGTTAGTCACAGTCCTGCTGAAACAGGCAGAATGGCCAGGCAGTCCTTGAATCCCCCTGTCCCCCACTGGAGCCCTTTGCCCTGGAGAGCAGGCAGATTGAGGACTTCCAAGTCTGCCGCACATACACCCCTAACAGCCACGAGAGAATTCAACCTTTGCGTTAAGAACCCCCACATCGCTGTCACCACCAGGACTCCCACTATTACTCTGAAGGCCTGCAGGGAGCGGGGCCGTGGAACTCTGCCGAATTTCCTCATGGCAGGTGCCTAAGAATCACCAGAACAGATGCTGATGTGGATAGATGAGCAAGGTGTTCACTGCTAGCTCTCCACATGCCACGTGAGTGCCCCGTCCAGCATCCCCGGATGCCAGATGCCCAGCACACAAGTAGGGCCTCAGGAGACACTGAAGGATGAAACCAGCCCGTAGAATGGCCAGCCTGCCAGAGACCTCTCACCCCTCTGGCCCCTCCTGCACTCTTGGGGCAAACTCTTAACTGCAGACATTCTTTCTCAGGAAAGCAAGATGGTGCCGGCTGACCTTGGGTTGTAAATATCCTTCCTTTCCAGATTGGTCTGAACAGAGGGGCCTGTCCTAGATGGGTGGCTGAACCCAGAGACGGGATAGGCTGGGGTGATGTGGGGGTGATGCCTTGACACTTGACTGTAGGGGCCCAGAGTTTCCAGGAAGGACACCCTGTGGAAAGCCCTCTTGGCTGCGATTACTGGCAGCAGGACCTGGGAAAGCTCCGAGCCTGCTTTATCTCTGTTTGTCGTCCACTGAGGAAAAATGAGTGTGTGCTTCCTTCTCAGAGGTAGAGCTGTTTATATCTGCAGGATCTTGATACATGCGTGCATGCTTTCACACAGCCATAATCCATCTCCCACTTTGGACTCCGTGGCCATGAGCAGACACTAACCAGATCTGGGCCGTTTCCCCTGGGAACAGATGCACTGCCCTGGAGAAGGGACTCTGGTGGGGGTGGACGTGTCAGTGGGGGAGGGGGCCTTGGGGGACAGAGAGAGGGTGGGGCTAACTTGAAAAAGCCAGGGCTGAAGTTGACAAGGAGAGATGCCCCAGCGTCCGCCGTGTGGGTCTACCGAGTGCATATAGTATGCAGGTGTAAGCTCATCCGATCCTCATGACAACCCAACAGGGCGGGGGCAGTTAGAATCCCGATATACAGCCAAAGAAAACAAGGCACAGCAAGGTTAAGCAACTTGCTCAAGGCCACACAGCTAGGAGGTGGCTAACCATCATGCAACACTGTTCCTCCCCGCCACCGAGAAGGAAGAATCAGCTGTCTCTAGTTGCAAAGAAGGGTAGACACAAAGAGGACTGCAGACTGGGAATACTGGACATGCTACAGACATTCAAGACTGGGAATACTGCTGCATTAGGGGCATGCGGACGAGGAGGGACTGGGAAGGAGCCTGTCTCGTGGGGCCAGCCACACTGATTTGATTCCTTCAATATGTAGAGTTGGGAGTTGACCATAACCATCAGAAGAAACGTCTCCATCAAATACAGGAAAGTCCTACCCTGATTTTATAGGCACCGAAAGGTCAAGAGATGTGTCCTAAGGTTCAGCAGTAATTGCAGTAGAAATGGGATTGGACTCCAGCCCAGGGCCTGTGCTCCCTCAGGCTTGGTCCTGTGCTACCTGGGGGCTGCTGGCCAAGTTCCATGGCTCAGCGAGGGTCACTGATGCATGCCGGACTAGCCCTGCAAGTGCCAGGCGACAGCTTTGTGTTCATGTAGGTGGCTCATGCTAGCACTTGAGGCACTCACAGGGACCTCTGTCCCAGGTCCCAGTGCCCTTCAGGGTAGGGGGGCATTGCTGCTGTGAGACTTGCCGTGGGGTGGGAAGAATCTGTCTCTCTCTCAGCCCCCGCGCTCCCCGTCCTGTTCTGGCTCCTGGAGCAGCCCAGCTGAGACTCGTAGGCTCCAAGAGAGTTCCCCACCCCTCTGGGTGTCCGTCCAGTTAGCTGCATTAAGCGAGGAAGCCAGTGGGCATGGTTAATACCAAGCAGCAGAGAATTTCTAAATGCATTTGATAGTTTGGAATGCACTGGGTGATTTGTAGCAGACTTCCTCTCTTAATTATTTTGAGCTCATACTGAGGTCAAATTGGTCTGTATTCCTTGTGTACATATCTGCTGCCTCAAAACGGCCATGGTTAGGATGAGCCAGTCATTCTTTGACGTGTTTGCCATTCTCTTCCTCACCAAATGCTTATCAAGTGCCTACCGCGTGCCAGGCACTGGGTGGGGTTCTGAGGCTCTGAGATGTGGTCTAGGCACCCAGAGAGCTATCTGGCTGACCCTGTGGTCATTTGCTGTTGATACTTCTCAGAGTGAAGGCCTTGACTGGCCAGGAGAGAACCTGTGGCCAAGTGCTGCAGCGCCCACGTTTCTGAGCACCTGCGCCCTCCCCTCTGCTGGTCAGGGCTCAGCTGCTCCAGGGTCCAAGGAGGCTTCTCCAGGCTCTGCTTTCTGCTGTAGCTGTGGCCCTCCTTAGGAAAGGCCTGTTGATAAACCTTCAGACTTGCAAAGCTGATTGATGAGGGGAGTGCTGGTTTGCTTCAAGTAGGGGACTACAAAGGCTGCACCTTCCCAGGCTTCCTGCCGGTGGTGGCTTCTTGGTGCAGCCCTCGATCCATGGCAGACCATAGGAATGGCTGTTGCCAGCCATGAGCCTGGCCGGCCTTTCCTGTCCTTGTTGCTGGTGTGGGGCAGGGCACCTGGGGGCTTTTGGTGGCTGGGTAGGGGCTGTTGCATTCCTCTCCCCTCGAGTTGTCACGCTCTGTCATCCCAGGTGTGTCACGTGGCCTGAAGATGAGAGCATCTGGTATTGCTGGCTTGGATTTTGCGCCAGTCTGCCTTGCTGAGGACTCAGGCTCTTTCCATCCACCTCAGCCCCGGGAGGGACTCTGCTTCCTCCAGGTGGGGAGGAGAAAGCACTCTCCAGGCTCCTGTGGTCTGGGTGCTCTCAGCATGGCCATGTCATTCGGGGGTTGAGGTGCTGCCCCACAGGGCATCGTGATGTTTCCCCGGATCCCATGGCATTCCTGGGAAATGCCCACGTTCCGGGGTTCAGAGCAGAGTGTGCTGAGTCTTTAGGGATCAGTGAGGAGGTGAGGGCTTGTCACAGTGGGGTTGGGGTGGGTGTAAGCAGCTGGGACTAAGAGAGGTCAGTGTGGTGGCAGGGAACATGGGGATGAACTAAGGGAGAGACAAGGCTTTAAGCTGGCACAGGAAGTCACCTTCAGGAGAAGACAAAGGATCCTGGACATGCCCCTTGGCAGACGGACCCTGGCCAGACGGGTTGAGGGCCCAAGGGTCTGTGTGGTGGGCTCATCAGAGGGTGGGGGGCGGCTATCAGGGACAGCCTATGGGGCCAGGCAAGGGCTGGGTTTCTCTTCAGTTTCCTCCACCAACTCAAATTATTTTGTGAAGAAAAGAAGGAATTTGAGTTGTACAAGAGAAAGAAGAAAACAGGCCCAAGGATAAAAGGGGAATATGGGCGGTTCTAGTCCTCCTCTAGACCTCAGAGACTTCGCTGCCCCAACCTCTGCAAAATCCCGCACTGTGTCCGCAGTTCAGTCTGAGCCTAAGGCCCAGCTACTCCTGAGGCGAGGTACTCAGACAACTCTCGCTTTCCTGCATGTGCTGTATGGAAACACTGAGGGCCCATCGGACAGGGAACATAAGGTTTTCAAAAGCCGGTGCTGGCCCAGGCCTGGCAGCTAGCCGAGAGCCTGCTGAGAAGCTTGAGTCTTTGTTCATTCCTGAGTTAGAGGCTCTCCAAATGCCTCCCAGCTCCCTGCTTTTAGGTAAAGGACATGTGGACTCTCTAGGGAAGGGCTGTTGTCCCCAGGCAAGAGCCTGAAGAGGCCTCTGGACGGAGAAGAGGAGCCCCTTCTCTAGCAGGGGTGGTCCCTATCTTTGGGGGCCTCTTCCCCTCAGGTGCTGCCCAAGAGGCGTGGGAGCAGCAGCCTTGCCCCCAGCCCTTGCCCATTCTCCAAGCCTGGGCTGCACGTGCACAATGCCGTGGGGCCCCTGGCCGGAACCCTCGCAGGTCTGGTCATGTGTCACCTTCCCTGGGAGATGCTCTGGCACAAGCACCCAGCACTGTTCCTGGTGCTTTAAGGCACTTGACAAGTACAGGCGATGTCTGTCCCGTCCCTACTCCCCTCAGGCACTGCGGATGGATTGGTTGGGTCCTCGGTTTCTTGAATTCACTCTATCTAAACCCAGATAGACAGTGGAAGATCATTGCTTTTTGGACATTTTATATGATTGCCCTATTTAGTTTATCAGCATCCCTGAGAAGTAGATAGTACATCCTTGTTTTATAGAAGAATCTCGGGCTGACTAGGGGATGTTACTCAGTGAACACCACTTGTCTATTAAGTGAGCTGAGACCTGAACCCAGGTCTTCGGACACCAGATCCCACGTACTTTCCCCATACCGTGCTTCACGTCCTTGAGATAACCCAGAGCCTGCTCCTTCTTTGCTTTGGGCCTCTGTTTCCCAGCTTGCCGAGTGCAGCCACTGTACCTCCTTCCGCCCGAGAACCCAGCCGCTCTGTCTGCTTTGTCTCTGCACTGGCGTCTGGGCTCGGGCCCAGCTCTTGTCAGGACCACTACCTCAGAAACCGTCCACTGTTTTTCAAGTGGCCTTCCCATGTTCACACTTCCAACCCCATCCTGCCTTCTTTCATCTTACGCGCTCTGCATGTCATGCCTTCTCGTTTCTGCGCTGGAGCAAGTATTAAGAGAGGAGGAGGAAGGATGGGCTCAGGCTGCCATTGGATGCTCAGATCTAGAAATCTCTGCTGTTTGCAATTCTGTTAGTCAGGGTAAAGGCTAAGCTGTGTAACACAGAGACGCCAAGATACAGTGCCTTTTTTTTTTTTTTTTAAGATTTTATTTATTTATTTGAGAGAGACAGTACAAGCTGCAGAAAGAGGCAGAGGGAGAGGGAGAAGCAGACTCCCTGCTGAACAGGGAGCCCAACAGGAGCTCAATCCCAGGACCCTGGGGTCATGACCTGAGCCGAAAGCAGACGCCTAACCGACTGAGCCACCCAGGCGCCCCACATACAGTGGCTTTAAGGAGATGAGTTTCTTTCTTTCTCAGGAAATAGAGTTGAAGTGACCTGGTCCAGTTCCATGGGGTTGTTCTGCCACCTACAAGGACATTATCTCCACTGTGTGGAGGAGGATGGAGCCTGCCCATGTTCTGGTCCAGAAGAAAGTGCAAAAAGGTGTTGGTCCAGGTCCGATGATGGAGAGTCTTACACGTTGCTTCCACTCACATCCCTTTGACCTGAGCATCATCATATGGCTGCAAGGATGGCAGCTGCGTGCCCAGCTACTATGTGTTATTTTGAAGAAGGGGAGAATGAATTTAGGTAGACCATGAACAGTCTTTGCCATAGCCTTTAAAAAATGGATTTTTAAAATAAGAAAGGTTAATGTCAGTGATCTACTCTAAAGGGATGTGGTAAGAGGTGGAAAGAGGTGGTAGTGTGATAATCTAGAGCTCACCAGGTGGGCCTCAAGCTGAGAGTATGTTTCTGGAGAGTAAGGGTGGGGAGGGCAGTCTGCAAATGAATGTCTGCCCCACTCTTCCTACAGGCATGCATCAGTAGTGGCTGAGTTTAATGGCTCACCCCTCAGCAGCCAGGATCAGTTTCCCTTGGCCCGGGGAGGACTTACCTCCAGCTCCTCATACTTCATGGCCTCAGTGTCAGCCCTAGTCGCCCTTCCTGCCCCTTGTTAGCAGGATGGCTGGGAGTGAGCAGTGACTGGACCAGGGCCAACTCATGGTTTTCTCTCTGGTACGCTGAGTCACACCACAGAGAAGGCTCCCAGGATGTCAGGGCCCTTGGGAAGCAGCTGGGACCCATGGGGCCACGTTCTCCTGTTTTACATAAGATGAAATGTCCTGGGCCCCAGAGGACTTGCTGAGGTAGCCGAGCCAGGGAGGAGAAGGGCTGGGCCTGAGGTAATCCAGGTCCTTTGCTGTTCACCCAGCCTCCCCAGAGCGCCATTTCCATGTGTTTTCTCCCCTCACGGGCTCGGCCTCTGGGGATTTCTCAGTGACAGACCCACGGTCAGCCAGCCAGGAAGGGACTCCCCAACGCTACACCCAGATCCAGTTCCCAGCCCAGCTGAGCTTGCACCCCACTCACAGGGACACACAGATTTGTCTCACGGCTCATCACCCTGCTGGAAGCCCCCTCCAGGCCCTTAGTGGCGTGTCAGTTAGTGCTATATGTGTCCCTCTTCTGCTGTGTCATCCACCTTTCGCTTAATTCTGACTCAGGCCTTGGCAGCCTTGTGGATGGGGGTCCTGTACCCCCCTCTCCTGCCTTGGGTGTATGCTCAGTGTCTGAGGCAAAGACTGCTGGGGGCCTAGACTGTCTTCTCATGTGAGCTGGAATATTCAAGGCCTTGAAAGTGCCCAGCAGCCCTCAACTTCCTTTTCATCCATTTATTCATTTAGCAAGCATTTGTGAGTGCCTGCTGTGTGTCTGCTCCGTCCTGGAGGAGGAGGACGATGTGCTAGCAAGCAGAAGGAGGCATGGCCAGCCCCACGGGGCTTTTGTCCAGCTCTCGCCGCTCCAGCCACTCACACATGGCCAGCCCAGCTCTGGGGCTTTACGTGGGTAGTGTGTTTGCACCAGGATTTTATTAGCACCGGTATTTGTGACCTTCAGTCCATTTTAGAGATGAGGGCTTTGAGATTCCAGTAGGTGCTGTGACTTGCCCAAAGCCACAAGGCCAGCCTGCAGGTCCCCTGATTTCCAGCACAGGGCTCCTTCTGTTGTCTCTCCCTGCCTTTCTCTGCAGGCAGTCTGTGGGGGAGCCTCCGGAGTCCCCGAATCTCTGCTGAGGCACCTGATAGAGCTGGGCAGGACTGCCCTGTCCTGAGCAGCGCCAGGGCTCCCCTCAGCCCTGGGTCGTGAGCGGGGTGCCTGGGCCTTCCACACAGACAGACACAGCCCCATAGCGTGTTCCGCTACCAAGTCAAGGTTAGGTAAGCAGGGTAATGGTAGTTTCACTTTCTCTTGAGCTTTTCTGTTTTCCTTCCAAATTCAGCAGACCTAAAATGGGCCCCAGAGGGAGGGCAGGCGGAGGCTGGTGGAGGGGCAGGAGGAGAGCTCGCACCTCACCTGTGCAGGGTGGAAAACAGAACTCTGGGTTTGGTGGTGCTCTTTTCTCTCCCCCTGAATCCAGCGTTTTGTCAGCCCCTTCCTTCCACCTACACAGCCTGGCATCATCCTCATCTGTCACCACGGCTCACCTGGAACAATGAAAGCCTGTCTGACTTTCCTGGAAGGGGGAGGAGGAAGCTGGGGGGGATCTTGGGAGGGGGGTGCTGGATAATTGTTCTCCAAGATGAGATTTTTTGGAGGAGAGAAATCTAATTTGCACTGCATTATAAATAAACTGCTAGCCCATCGAACTTCCTGCCAGGCCACAAAGCAAACTCTTCCTACCCCAGAGATGAGAGAACTGCATGAGAAGCGGTTTATTCGTGAGCGGACCCACCACCCAGCTTCTCAGAAAGGCTTTCCAAGGCACTCCTGCCAGACCAGTCTCTCTGTCACCCCTGTTCCCTCCACCCCAACTTGCGTCCTTGGTTTGGTTCGGGTGGGAATGTATCTGCATTTGTACGTGTGATCCCCACCCCTTGGTGGGTGGGGAGGCCCTTGCCTGACATGGGTTCTGAGGCACCCCAGCTTCCTCTGGGATTCCCCATGGATCCTGCATGGGTCAGAAGGGAGACCTGTGTAGGACTTCCAGCTGTAAGCAGCTGTCTCTATGCTGTAGTGTTGAGCATTCTGTTGCATTTCAGGAGAACTGGGAACAGAATATTTGAAGTAGGGAGTTTCATAGAACATCCTGCAAGTGGCACCTCCATTCGTGGTAGTATGTTCAGGACAAGTGTCCCGCCTGAGCGGCTGGAGACTCAGGCTGCGGCTACTCCGTGAATTGTCCCAGGTGGCACAGACCGTGGCCTTCACACATTGCCTCTCTAGTTTTATAGATACACAACATAATTTTTTTCTTTTTCTTTTTGTTTTCTTTCTTTCTTCTTCTTCTTCTTCTTTTTTTTTTTTTTTTGCAAATCCAGGATGAGAACTTAGCTTCCTATGTCCCCAGTCCTTTTTCTACACTACGCTGCTTCCAGACATTCACTCATTGCTCCTAGGCTGCCCCTTTAACCCATGGTTTTAAATCCATCTACTTTCCCAAAAGCCCCAAGTTACATGACATGCTGGAGAAGTTGACGTGCTAGATGGTCCCGCTGCTGCCTCAGTCTCTGCCTGGGCTTCCATCCGAGACCTTCTTGTCCCTTGGGGTCTTATGGGTGAGCCTCAGCCCCCACCCACCCCTTCCCTTCTCTCCTTTACATTTTATGCCCCAAAGCCAGACCAAGTGGCAGCTGTGGAGAGCACCATCCAAAGTGAGTTCTGAGCCCGGCAGATGAATGAATGTGAGCCTCAGGAAAATGACCCCCTAAAGGACAGGAAGGGAGGCCAGTCTCTCTGAGGCCCAAGGGTGGGGTTCTAGGTAGATTCACCGATTGCTCAGTTTTCCCAAACACCAGTTTGATATTCTGCAGATCAGCCCGCGATGGTGGCGGGTTCCAGGTCCCTCCTGATTTGCTTCCCTTTGTTCTACAGCCAGCTGTGCTGTTCGACAGGAATATAGTGAAAGCTGCATACATAATTTTAATTTTTCCAGTAGCCAAAAAATTAAAAAAGAAAAACAACAAAAAACACAGATGAAACTAATTTTAGCAATATCTTTTTTTTTTTCGCCCAGTATATCCAGAATAGCCTATCAACACGTAATTAATATAAAACATTCTTTCAAACTCTGGTGTAAGTTTTACACTTACAGCACATCTCAATTCAGACTCACCGTGTTTCAAGAGCTTGTGGCCCTCGTGGGTGGTGGCTGCCATCGTGGACAGCACTGCCCTGCTGTCTGATGGCGTGCTATCTTTCGCTCTTTAGGACTCCGTCCCTCTGCCTTTGGATAAACCGTTCTCCTGCCTCTCCCTCCGCTCCATGCTGTATCCACCCAAGCGGTAACAACCCACACTTTCTCCCAAGCACTGCGAGGAGTCACTTCACTACTGCCGCCCTCACGGCCCTTTATGACTTACGCCTTTGCGGTCTGGGCCCCTCTTCTACTACCCTCTCTCCGAGCTCACCTGTGGATTCTTCCTTATCTCTTCAGCCTCTCCCATGGCACCTGACTGTGGGCTCTCCAGTTCTTGCTTGAATCTCTTCCTTCCATTTAGCTTTATGACACTGTCTTACTCATTGTGCCCACCCTGAAACCAGTGCCTGCCTGGACTTCCCTGTATGGATTAAGAACCAAAGCCCCTTCCCTTCCCCCTGGAGACTCACCCCTCTGAGATGCTTGCTTGGGACATCCCGAACTCTGCTCCCCTTTCTCTTCGCAGGGCACCTAGCCTCCCTTGGGCTCTGGTCCTTCTCATCTGTGCCATTTGCCCAGCTCTCTGTTTGGCCTCTTTACTTCTAGCACCTTCCTCCTTGCCGCTTCCTTCCCAGCCGTGAGATTAATATTCCCAAAGTGCAGCTCTGGTCACATTTTCCTACTGAAAGGCTGCAGCACTAGAAGTTGTAATAACGGGGGAATAGGCTTATGTTATAATGTTAAGTGAAAAAAGCAGGATATTAAATTATAAACAGTAAGATCACAGCTTCATGAAAACAAAAAACCGTAAGGAGATTAAAAAAGAAAGGAGGAATGAACCAGTTAACACTGGTTGTGTTGGGCAGTGGGTTGAAATTTTCTTTATTGAATGCACATATTAGAAATTGAAAATTTAGCGTACTTTTTAGTTTTGGAAATGCAGCCACCAAGAGTTTTAATGCTTCCTGGGTCATGTGCCACCTCCTTACCCAGACAT
Organism: Ailuropoda melanoleuca; assembly: GCF_002007445.2. NCBI lineage: Eukaryota > Metazoa > Chordata > Mammalia > Carnivora > Ursidae > Ailuropoda > Ailuropoda melanoleuca. Next base: position 65,203,231 of record NC_048218.1, on the reverse strand, counting down.
AGATATCTGTTGCGATGTAGCTGTGAACCCCACCTCCCTTCTGGCCACCTCCCCTTGCTTGTTCTGTTCCAGTCAGCATTACTTCCTGGGGTTCCCCAGGCAGCCTTGCACCCTTCAAAGTCCCTCCATCCCTTAATTCATGGGGTTTCTGCCACCTGGTTGCCTGGATCTTGCCCACACTGAGTTCCATCTCCAGAGCCCTCTCCATAATGCCTTCCTGGTTCCCACGGCCTCGAATGACTTGTTTATTTATTTATTTTTAGGATTTTATTTACTTAGAGTGCGCACACAAGCAGGGGGACAGGCAGAGGCAGAGGGAGAAGCAGACTCCCCTCTGAGCAAGGAGCCCGATGCAGGGCTGGATCCCAGGACCCTGGGATCATGACCTGAGCCGAAGGCAGATGCTTAACCCACTGAGCCACCCAGGGGCCCATCAAATCTCTGAATCTCTTTCCCCATTTGGCTTATTCAGCCTGGTTTTGCAGGCATTTGGATTCTCATCTTATCTCCTCTATGAGTCGATAAGTTTCCGCAGCCGGCCCTGCTCACAGTAAAAGCATGTATTTTTTTCCTTTTTTATATCAATTTATCGTTTTTTAAGAGTAATACATATAATAGAAAAGTTGGAAAGTGTTCAGTAGTCTAAAGAAAAAGGTCTGAAAAAATACCTGCAATGCTCTGCCGCCTAGAGACTTCTACCGCTGTTGACACTCACGTATTTTTAGGCTGGGATCATGTTGAGTATGCAACTCTGTATTCTCTTTCTCCCCCACTTGACAGTAGATTTTGAAAATTTCCCCACGTTGTTAAATCCTCTTCAAATAAAACATTGTAGAGGCCTTGACATATTTCAGGAGACTGCTGCTCCATAATTTTCCTAACTCTTCTCCAGGTCAACATTTCTGTTCCTCATGTTAAATTTTCGAATCATCCTTGCATATAAAGCCCTGTCCAGGCCAGTGAGTTTCTGCATAGCAGAAATTCTGGGGAAGGGACTGACTTGTGGGTCAAAGATGACAAACATGTTATTTTTTAACTGAGGTACAGTTGACACAGAATGTGACATTAGTTTCAGATGTACAACATAGTGATTGGACAACTCGATCCTACGCTGTGCTCACCACAAGTGTAGCTGCCATCTGTCACCGCATCATTATAATACGATTGACTGTACCGCCCATGCTGTACCTTTCATCCCTGTGACTTATTCATTCTGTGACTGGAAGCCCGTACCTCCCACTTCCCTGCACTCATTTTGCCCATCCCCCCCCCCCGCCCTGACTCCTGGCAGCCATCCGTTTGCTCTCTGTATTTATGGTTCTGTGTGTGCTTTTTTTGTTTATTCATTTGGTTTTTAGATTCTGCATATAAGTGAGATCATACGGTATTTGCCTTTCTCTGACTGACTTATTTCACTTAGCAGGATACTCTCTAGATCCATCCATGTTACAAATGGCAAGGTTTCATTCTTTTTATGGCTGAGTAATATTCCATTGTGAAAATATACCACATCTTTTTTCATTCATCTTCATTCATCTGTCCATGGACACCTGGGCTGCTTGCACATCTTGGCTTTTGTGAAAATGCTGTAATAAACATAGGGGCACGTATGTCTTTTCAAATTAGTGTTTTCGTTTTCTTTGGGTAAATGCTCAGTAGTGGAATTACTGGATCATATAGCATTTCTATTTTTAATTTTTTGAGGAAGCACCATACTGTTTTCTGTAGTGGCTGCACCAATTTATATGCTCACCCACAGTGTTCGAGGGGAGAGGATGAACATTTTTAAGGCTCTTCATCCATATTCCCAAATTGGTTTCCAGAACGGTGGTACCAATTCTCATCCCCACTGATGGATGGAGGGTGTCTGTTCTCTTGCATTCTTGCTAATATCATTACCATGAAAAAAAGTGTTGCTAGTTTAATAGGCAAATATTGTTTTCATTTGTATTTCTCGGTTTGCTAGCGAGGCTTCACATTTTTTTAATGTCATGCATTTGTCAGTCATTCGGAGTTTTACTTCTTCAAATAGCTTGCTCATCTACATTACTGATTTTTCTGTTAAGTTCTACTTATTTCTTGTTTATTTAGAAAACACTTCATATTAAGACTGTTGTCTCCACTACCACATTTTTTGCAAACCAAGTGTCTGTGAAACTAACTTGGAGTTGAAGAGTGCAAAGCCTGTAGCACGCGTGTCCTCTCAGCTATTCTGTGCATGTGCCTGACTCTGTCACCAGACTTGCAGTCCTGGGGGCCAGGGGCCAGGCGGCCAGGGCTGAGCTTTCCCAGACTCCTAGCACAAGGCTGCGCGATGGGTGCTCAGTCAGTGTTTGTTGAGTGCATTGAGAGGATATCCTGCTCGCCAGAGTACTATTTCGTGAAAGCTGTTCTCTTTCTAATGCGTATACAAGGTCTGCTGTCTTCCTAGGAATACGTAACCAAAGATGACGCATATAGACTGTATGGTGTGAGCGTCTCTCTCTAAAGGCACAGCTATTCTGAATTACAGAACACACTATCTCACTTGTTATTGTCACTGTTTGCCTTAAAATTTAAGGAAATCCAAACCACAGTGAGATACCGTCTTGCTCCCACTAGGATGGCCTTAATCAAAAAGTTGTACAAAAACAAGCATCGGGGAGGATGTGAGGAACCAGAACCCCCATATACTTCTGGTTGGAGTAGAAAATGGCACAGCCACTTTGGAACACAGTTGGACAGTTCCTCAAAATGTTTCTTGTAGACTTACCATGTGACCCAGCATCTTAGTCCATTCGGGCTGCCATAACAAAATACCAAGAGCTGAGTGGCATAGACAGCAAACATTTATTTCTCACAGTTCTGGATGCTGGCAAGTCCAAAGTTCAAGGAACCAATAGATTCAGTGTCTGCTGAGAACCCACTGCCTGGCTCATAGATGCTATCTTCTCCGTGTGTCCTCACAGGCTGGAAGGGGCGCTAGAGAGAGCGCTCTGAGATCTTTCTTTTTTTCTTTTTTTTAAGATTTTATTTATTTATTTGAGAGAGAGAGCATGAGCAGGGGGAGGGGCTGAGGGAGAGGGAAAAGCAGACTCCCTGATGAGCAGGGAGCCCAATGTGGGGCTCCATCCCAGGACTCTGAGCTCATGATCTGAGCTGAAGGCAGACACTTAACCAACTGAGCCACTCCGGGGTCCCTGAACTCTCTTTTATAAGTGCACGAATCCTGTTCACCAATCCCACCCTCCATGACCTAATCGGCTCCCTAAAGCCCCACCTCCTAATGCCATTTCATTTGAGGTGAGGATTTTAGCATATGCATTTGGGGCTGAGGGACACAAACATTCAGTCCAGAACATCTAGCAATTCCACTGCTAGGTATATATACCCAAGAGAACTGAGAACGTAGGTCTGCACAAGATCTCTCACATGAATGTTCATGGCACCACAACCCAAATGCCCGTAAATGATGGATAAAGAAGCAAAATGTGGTGTATCCATTCCATGCAGTATCATTTGGCCATAAAAGAATGTAGAACTGATACACGCCACAACAGAGATGGCTCTTGAAAGTATTATGCTAAGTGAAAGTAGCTGAACAAGAAGGTTACCTCTTATATGCCTCTGTTTCTATGAAGTGTCCAGCACAGGCAAATCCATCGAGACGGAAAGTGAATTAGGGGCTGACAGGAGCTGGGGGTCGGGGCGCAGATGGGAAATAAGCAGTAATTAATGGGTACGGGGTTTCTTTTGGGGATGTTGAAATGCTCTGGAATTAGATAGTGGTGATGGTAGCACAATTCTTGAGAATACACTAAAAACTACTGAATTATGTACTTTAGAAGAGTGAGTTGTAAGGCATAGAAATTATACCTCAATGAGAAAGTAATTAAGAGAAGCTGTGCTCGAGAAGGGCTTGGCCTCCTCCGAGGTACACGGTGGGCCTTCGTCACCCACAGTGGCGGTTCCTTGGAGAGAGCGAGTTTTGGAGGCTGCGGCCGAGAGCAGGTCCCTAATCAGCAGCATTTTATGTGACCAGGATCTATGAGGAAGGCCTGGGGCACCTAGGGCGAGAGTGAAAGAAAGTCGAGTGTTTCTTTATTAAATAGAATACAGCAAAAGTAGGTCTGAATTAGGTTGGGATAAATAACAGCTTCGTCCAGTACAGTAGGATGAGCTCTGCACTTGGAATGAGAATCTGTGATTGAGCTCTCCGCCGCGGTGCCGTGTCGCTGCAGACAGGGCTCCTGCCTCGAGCCTTGGTGTCCTCATTAGCGAAAGAGGGGTGATACCGCCCAGCTTGCTTATCTCGGAAGGACGGGAGGAGGAGGCAGTGAGACAGCACACGGGAAAGTGTTTTAAAGCTGTAAATTGATGCACCCAATCGTTCCTAGATACTTGTCTTTCTTTACATTTTAGTCTATTTTGTCTTTCCTAAAAATGTATTAAGCAGATGCTAATTATTGATTGGTTAATATTTCATGCCCTGCGTGTAGTGACAGCGAAATTGTATTAAATAAACATTATACTTTTCAAATCATATTATAAATTGGTATTTTCCAGAGACAGTGGGTAGCCCGCATGGTTGGGGTAGGAGATGAGAAGGGGAATGTGGCCTGTAATGAGGCTTGGAGGGTCTTAGTGGCAGCTCAGAGTTTGGGGCTTTACCCTGCTGGTGATAGGGAGTCATGGCAGGCTTTTGAGCAGGTGTCATGATGTGGTACGGGGATCTCTGACATAGAGCCTTTCAGAGCAGGAGAGATTGACAAGCCCTGAGCAACTGGATCCTCGCTGGAATGGAGAAGAGAATGTGCCTTCTGGGCAGGACCCCATGGGAATGAAGACCGCAGAGAGCCCGGTCTTGTTTGCCCAGAGCCATTGAGATAAACCATCTATCTCCGTGAAAGAGGCTCTCATCACGAAAGCCCCTAAGCAGAGATAATGTGGCTTTGATCACCAAAAAAGCATAGAGCAGTCTTTATTCTTCGTAAGGGACAAATTTTTAAGAGGCGTCACTATGATTTTTCAAAAAGTTAAAAATATGTAATATTTTAAAAAAGCCATTTAACACCTCATTGAGCACGGCACAGTATACAAGGAACCGAGCTGATGTGACTTCCAAGAGTATATAATTTAAGATTATCCTTCCTTGATTTATTGTATTTTGTATCATAATAGGATTCCACTGAGGTCCCCGAGCTTCCCACCGTCACCGGGTAGAACAAATGAAATCTGGGGCAGGCGGAAGAGACTCCTGTCAGGCTCGTCAGCTCCTTTTATTTGGGACTCATTTGGTTGCTTGTTTTGTGTGTTTGCAAATAGAAAAAGGACTAGAACGGGAGGGGCTGCGCCTGTCTTTAGGGCTTGGGTCCCAGGAGAGGACCTTTCTTGTCTTCCTAATACCCGGAGCAGTGGGGAGCTGGTCCTCAGCCCCCAGCAGCCCAGAGGGGGTCTGGACCCTTGTGGCCAGATGGGTGGATTTGGAAAATCGGATCCCAGATTTGGCTTTTGCCCTTAATTGACGGGATTTCAGACTTTGATGTGAAGAGAAAGCACTGTGGTTGTTTGTGCAGATCTGCAGAGGGTGGAGAAGGATCTGGAAGAAGGAGTAGGGTAGAGTGAGAGCTGGGTCACCCCCAGAGTCCTGGGGCCCTGCCGAAGGGGAGAGGGTTGTCAGAGCTCGGGGAGGGTGGGCTTGAAAAGGGTCCCTTGTAGGATTGTCAGGTAAAATATGGTTGCCCAGCGAAATTTCAATTTCAGAGAACAACAAATAATTTTGTAGTATAAATAGGTCCCAAATACTGCATGGGACATACTTACACTAAAAAAAAAACCTTGTTTATCTGAAATTCACATGTAACTTAACATCTCCAGAGCTGGTTCCCTGGGGTATTCTGACTCCTTATCTCTGCCACTGTCGCTGCCACCAGATACACCCTATGAATCACAGTGCAAGAGGCAAACTGACTTGTCCAGGAGAGAAGCCATGCCAGATAGCCAATTGTGAGAGGGTCTTCTCCAGCTCATTTCCTTCTATTCCAAACCTGTTCGTTCCTCCTCGCTCTTTGCTTTGCACCTTTCCCAGGAGTGGCAAGTAGCAAGCCTCCTGCAAAGTCAGAGAGGCAGTAATGTGTGCAGGGCCGAAGGCCTGCTGCTGGGATCGCTTTCAGCCTCCACGAGGAGGCGCTGCGCACGCCGAGCGCCATAGCTTCACCCTGGGCCCAATCAAACCTGCAGCCTTTGGGCAGCGAGAGATCGGGTTTCCAAAAGCGCTGGGGTTTTAGAAACACCGCCACCACTGCCGCCAGAGTGGTTAAATATTCATAGGTATCTCCCCTGGGTTTCTGGGCGGGGACTAGAATTCCAAACATTCCCCTCTAGCGGGGGTTTCTCCCGGTGTGGTCCTGAGACCACCTGGACCCAAACCGGCTGCTGGGCTTGTTTTATTTTTTTTATTTTTTTATTTTTTATTTTTTTTAAAAGATTTTATTTATTTATTTGACAGAGATAGAGACAGCCAGCGAGAGAGGGAACAAGCAGGGGGAGTGGGAGAGGAAGAAGCAGGCTCATAGCAGAAGAGCCTGATGTGGCTCGATCCCACAACGCTGGGATCACGCCCTGAGCCGAAGGCAGATGCTTAACCGCTGTGCCACCCAGGCGCCCCTGGGCTTGTTTTAAAGCAGATGCTGAGGCGAATCCCAGGGCTGAGGTTTGCTGTCTTGTTGGGTCTCCGCAGTGCTCTACCTGGTGTAGGCGTACATGCCCGTGCACATACACACCTGTGCACACGTTCCGTGCGGTTAGATATGTCCCTGGAGGTCGATGCAAGGAAAACCTACAAACCCTTAATTAGGCCTTATTGCCCTGCTGTTGTGAATGATACCTGTTATTATTTACTAATTAAGTCTTTTACATAAGGACAAGGTTTATGCTTTTACTGTGTCTGCAAGGGGCTCAGTAATTGAAAATTGTTTTTAGTGGAGAAGAAAGCCAGTCAGCATTTGGACCCTTGTGCTCGAGGTGTGAGATCATTTTTAAGCTACAGACTCCTTCCTAGAAGAAGGCTTTAAGCAGAATTCCGCCCGAATTTACTGATGCCTCCTCTCCATTCATCACATGTTTGCCCAGGAGCCTTAGCATCTATGAGAACTGGGGACAGATTCTGCTTTTTTGCTGAGTGCTGTGTGTGTGTGTGTGTAACAAACACATTCATGTCTTACTTGTTCACTCTCAGGTGAAATTTGCTGAAACCACCCTTCCCAATGACCTGGCCCAAGATCCCCGTCTCACACCCCAGCACTGGGGAACTGCTCACCCTGTTTTGTGTTTAGTGAATGAGAGAGAGGACCACGGAGACACACTAAGCTGGCAAAGCCCTTTGGAGCCCTATTGGGTTACTGGGCATCGTTTTACCTGGATTTGCACGTCTGTTGCTATTGGCCTTCTGGCTGCAGTAGGAGTCAGATTACAGCGGGAGAGGCCAGAAGGATTAGGACTGAGATGCTCCAGCGGTCAGGCGATAATTACCTCAGGGGTCATGTCCTGAAATAGAGTCTGGCCCCTCTTTCTGACCTCAGAGGAAAGGCTGCTCTTTCTCTGCCCGGCTGGCGTTCACATTCTCTCTTTTAGTCCCTCCCACATCTTACTGCCATTCGTTTTTTTAAAGTCCAATTTACAAGCAGTAGAATTCACCCTTTCTGGTATGCAGTCCTGTGGGTTTGACAGAAGCGTACAGATGTGTAACCATGAACACAGTCAAGCTATGTGACAGTTCTGTCGCCCAGAAAGGTTTCCTCCCGCTGCCCTTGCAGCCAGCCTCTCCCTCTGGCCCCTGGTCACCACCGGTCTGTTTGCAGTCCCTGCAGTTTTGCCTCTTCCAGAATGCCATGTAAATGTGATCGCATGGCCGTTTGAGCGTGGCTTCCTCCACTCCGTGTCGTGTGTCTGAGACTCGTCCACGTTGTTGTGTGTTATCACTAGATCGCTCCATTTTATAGATGAATCATACCCCATAAACATTCCCGCACGGATTTTAGTGCAAACATTACTTTTCATTTCATTTGGGCAAATACCTAGGAGTGAGGTTGCTGGTCACATGGCAAGTATGTGTTTAACTTTATGAGAAATTGCCACACTGTTTTCGTAAGTGGCTCTACCATGTTTCATTTCTCATCCCAAGGTTTGAGAGTTCCAGTTGGCCTACCTTCCTGACAGTACCCGTGTTGGCAGTTCTTTTTTCTTTTCATTTTGTAATTTTATTTTAGTCGTTCTAATAGTGTTGGGTAGTATGTCATTGTTTTTAAAAAAATTTGCATTTCCCTTATGGCTAATGATTTTCAGCATCTTTCTATGTGCTTTTTTGTCATGTTTACATCTTTGATGAATTATCTATTCAGATCTTCTGCTCTTTTATTTTTTATTATTAAAAAAAGATTTTGTTTATTCATTTGAGAGAGAAAGAGGCAGAGAGAGCACAAGCAGGGGGAGGGGAAGAGGCAGAGAGAAAGGGAGAAGCAGGCTCCCCCACTGAGCTGGGAGCCCGACATGGGGCTCGATTCCAGGACCCTGGAGATCATGACCTGAGCCCAAGGCTAGATGCTTAACCATCTAAGCCACCCAGGCGCCCCTCTTTTGCTCTTTTAAAAAATGGGTTGTTTTCTTATTGTTGACTTTTGAGAGTTCTTTATGAATTCTGTGTACAAGTCTTTTTTATCAGATATGTGATTTACAATTTCTCCCATTCTGTAGCTTGTCTTTTCATTATCTTAACAGTGTTTTGGAAGACAAACACTTATTTTTGGTGATGTCAGATTTATCAATTTAACATTTCTTTTATGGATCATGATTTTGCTGATGTCAGATTTATTTTTGGTGATGTCAGATTTATCAATTTATTATTATTTGGTGATGTCAGATTTATCAATTTAACATTTCTTTTATGGATCATGATTTTGCTGTTGTATATGAGAATTCTCTGCCTAACCCAAAGTCCTATGTTTTCCTATGAAAGTTTAACAGTTTCAGGTTTTGCATTTGGGCCTATGAAAAATTTTGAGTAAATTTTTATGTATTTTGTGAGGTTTGAGTTAATCATATGCATAGCCAATTTTTCTGGCACCATTTGTTGAAAAGATTGTCCTTTCTTTAGTTGTCTTTATATATTTGCAAAAAAATAAAAGTATGATCTATGATTTGCAGATATTTTCTCGCATTAAGTAGGTTGTCTTTTTACTTTCTTGGTGCCTTTTAAAGAGCAAAAGTCTTTAATTTTGGTGAAGTGTAATTTATCTTTTTTTTTTTTTAAGTCATTCGTGCTTTTGGTGTCATTACTAAGAAATCATTGCCTAATCCCAGGTCATGAAGATTTACTTTTGTGTTTTCTTCTGAGTTTTATAGCTATAGCTCTTACATTGAAGTCTCTGATCCACTTTGCTTTAATTTTATATATGGTGTGAGGTAGGAGATCCAATTTCATTATTTTACATGTAGATATCATGTTATCCTAGCATCATTTCCTGAAAAGAATATTCTTTCCCCATTCAATTGTCTTGGTACCATTGTCAAATATCAATTAACCATAAATGGAAGGGTTTATTTCTGGACTCTCGACTTTATTCCATTGATCTGTATTTCTATCCTTATGCCAGTACTGCACTGTCTTAATTACTGTAGTTTATAGTAAGTCTTGAAATTGAGTAGTAGGAGTCTTCCAACTGGTTCATCTTTTTAAAAATAATTTTGGCTATTCTAGTTGTTTTGCTTTTCCATATAAATTATAGATTCAGCTTATTAATATCTTTTTAAAAATTCTGCTTGAATTTTGATTATGATTGTGTTGCCTCTGTACATAAATTTGGAGAGAATTGACATCTGAACAATATTGAGTTTTCCAAATATGTGAATATGGTATATCTCTCCATTTATTCAGGTCTTTTTTTTTTTTCTCTTTCATCAGTGTTTTATAGTTTTCAGTGAACAGTTTTGTGTGTTTTTTGTTAGGTTTCCACACAAATATTTCATAGCTTTGCTGATATTTAAATGGTACTTTAAAAAATTTCATGTCAGATTATTTATTGCTTACATATAGAAATACAGTTGCTTTTTATATATTGAACTAGTATCCTATGATCTTGTATTCTTGCATGTCTAAACTTGCTTATTAATTCTGGTAGCTGTTTTGTAGAATTTGGGGGGTATTTTCTACATGTCACCTGCAAATAAAGGTGGTTTTATTTTTTCCTTTCCAATCTGTATGCCTTTTATTTCTTTTTCCTGTCTTATTGCATAGTCTAGAACCTCCACTACCATCTGAATAAGAGTGAGAAAGGGGTCAATCTTGCTTTGTTCCTGGTCTTAGCAGAAAGTATTCAGTCTTTCACATCAGTATGATGTTAGCTGTAGGTTTTTGTATATGCCATTGATCAGATTGGGGAGTATCCCTTCCATTCCTAATTTGTTGAGTTTTTCTTTTTTAATCTTGCCTTGATGTTGAATTTTTTCATATACTTTTATAGTAACTATTGGAACAACCATATGGTTTTTCTATTCAGTCTGTTAATATGGTTAATTACATTGATTTTTCAAAGTTGTACAAGCCTTCCATCCTGGGATAAACCCCACTTGGCCAGGTTGCTTTATCATGGTATGTTATCCTATCTGAGGGTAGCTCCTCATCTTTTCCTTCCCAGTTTTTCCTGTTTTTAGTGGTCTGGCACCTTCCTCTCCTTTCAAATGATATCCCCTGACTAGAACATTCTCCAGCATTTCCTGAAGAGTGCTCCTTTAGCCTTTACCTCCTCATCTCATTCTTCCTCCTTACCTGTCTCTCAGTGGGCCCCAGTGGCTTCCTGGACCCTTGTCGCATTGGTCACTCACATTGGTTAATACTGTAGGCCACTGTCTATTTCTTCCTGAACCTTATCCCCCTGGTCTTTGGGGGCTCTTTCTTCTGAGTCAGCTCTGCCTTGCCTGGCCTCCAGCCTCATGTAGGTCTTTGGGTTTCTGTGGCAGCCTCCTAACCTGTCTCCTACTTCCTATGCTGCTCTTGCCCCTGAGGAGTCTTCCTGAAGCTGTGTGGTCATCTTGCTGTTCTTTCCTTCAGTAGTCCTTCATGCTCCTGTTGTATAAGGATTGTGCCAGGACTCCTCAGCCTGACATTCGGATGCCCCTTCAGTCTGGCTCTGGTCTGCCTTTCCAGCTCCATCTTCTCTTTGTGGACTTTCCCTCAGGATCATAAAGCCTGTGTTATTTATTCAAGGACCCCTAGTACCTCACAGACCTGAGCGCCATGGATACTCTTTCCAGGTATACCCTTCTCATGCCTGCCAGACTTGCCAACTATGCCCCCAGCCCAAGGGCCAATGTGCCCTGGCCTGCCCAGGAGTTCTCCTCTTGACTCCCCATGATCTCCTCCTCTCTCTCTTGCTTGGTGTGAGGCTGTTTCTGCTTCCTATCACTGGCACTCTGTCAGTCTTGACCACTTATCTCTTCACCTGGATTGTAAGCTTCGTAGAGCAGGGGTTTTCTTTCCTTGTGATGAGTAGGTTGTGTTTTTCTCTGCTGTGTTTTTACACGAAATGACAATTTTGAGGTGGATGGGGTTGGGGCGGGGTTTGGGGGAGTTATGAGTCATCATCAGAGTTGGTGGAGCTTGTAATCTCAGTTTGCCCCTTCCCTGAAGGCACACCCAGGAAGCATCTGGAAGGTATCCAGGAGGGGCTTGAAGGGAGCTCACAGTGTCCTTTGGCTAGGAAACCAGAATTTACTGTGCAACCAAGGAGAGAGCAGGACTTTGGGATGGGAAAGACAAAGTCTCTTTCTGTTCACGGGTTGGGACAATCACAGTATACGATATGTCCAAGGAAACATGGCACCGCATCCAGCATGGAGCCCCCATGGCCTCCAGGCCTAGGCTGACCAAGGACCCTGGGTGGGGGTCAGCATACCTCAGAGCTGGGGTGGGGAAGGCCTTCAGGGGGAATGCAGACCTGAGTGCAGGACAGGACTTCTAGGTTCCAGAGACAAAGAAGTCCCTGGAAGAAGAGCATGGACGGATGTCTGCCAGGTTGCTGCCAGGCACTGAAGTCCCAGAGGGCTTCAGGAGATATAGCAGAAGGTGCCGGGGGCCAATTGGGGTTCCCTTCTGTCGTGGAGACTAAGAACTAAGTTTTTGGAGGGAGTGATGGAGTCCATCTTTGCGTGGCTTCTGCCCTGTGTGGCCTGAGGCAAGGGCAGGACCAGCATCAGTTTACCCAGATATCCCAGGAACTGCACCTGCCAAGATAAAGCTTGTCTCAATAGCACCTTTGCCGGGATCAGAAACGTGCTGTGTAAACTTGCTTTTGTGGGGTGTGTAGTGTTGTGTTCTGTTTTCCCTTAGCTTTTCAGTAAATACTCCTTTCCAAAGAATTCCAGCCTTGTTCTGCGACCCGAGGGGCGGTAGTATTCTTCCACACACATCTCCATCGGCACAGAGGAGGGCATGAGAGCGAGGCAGAGTGTGTCTGCTCGCCAGCTGCTGTGCTGGACTTGTCAGGGGGCTTCAGCACTGGTGCAGAGAAGGAATGGAAGCCCAGGACGAGGAGAGGGGACCCACTGTTGGCACTGACCCCTGCTGGCCAGGGACCTTATCCTTCTCTCGGTCCCCAGAGGGCTCAGCACAGTGCTGGGTATCTCATGGTAGCCAGCAACTGCTTGCTCCTTTACAGGTGCTCCTGGGGGGAAAATCAGCTAATATACAAATAATCATCTCAGGTTTCTCTGAAAAAGGGCAGCCCTCTGTCCTATGCTGGCCACTATCACACTTTCAAAAAATGAAATCCCATGACCCTTATGGAACCTTCCTTCCACTGCCCCTGCTACCCCCATTGCATACACAGCCCCCTCACAGCATCACCGGTAGGCTGAAACTTTTCATCTCTGGTGCTGTGGGCATGCACAGTATGATTATTCAGAGACTCGGTTCCTTGGGGCCACAACCTGTCACAGGCCAGGCAAGCTTTGGGCTTCGAGTAAGTCAGAGAGCCTGACCTAGTATGCTTGGCTACTCCCTGTGGCCCGCCATGGGTGGGTATCCTTGACATTGGTTTGCTTGCAGGTAGGTATGTGTGTGCTAACGTGGGGGCTGGGGCCTCCATGCTTTGGGGCTGGAGGGGCAAGGTTGGGGCTCCAGTGACTGGTGCCCACTCCGGGACTGAGCTCTGTGTCTTCATCTCTCCCTCTGCAGCTTGTCTCCAATGTCCTCATTTTCTCCTGCACCAACATCGTGGGTGTTTGCACCCACTACCCGGCTGAGGTCTCCCAGAGACAGGCCTTCCAGGAGACCCGGGAGTGCATCCAGGCACGGCTCCACTCACAACGGGAGAACCAGCAACAGGTGAGTGAGGCCCTCCTGCCCTTGCGTGGCTACAGGGAGCAGAGGCCCCAGACTCGCCTCAGGCCAGCTGCCCGCCACCCCACCAACTGTGCAGGATCCTTGTCGTCGTCCAGCCGCACCTCCCTGAACAGGGACCCAGCCAGGAGGGAATGTTTTCCCTGGAGGGAGCCTAGCATTTCTGACTCTGTGGGCATGCTCTGTGGAGACTTTGGAGAAAGTTCTACCCCAGCGCTTGCCCATTGCCTCTTCATTGTTCGCCTGTGGGCTGCAAACAAGCCAAGCAGCCCAGATCCTGGGCACCAGAGAGCGCCCACACCCTCCCCAGTGCTGATGAGTTGGAGTGCTGAGAGCGTCAACAGTCCCATCAGGGAGAGAGGAGAGGAGGAGGAGCTGTCAGCCTCTGGGACACCCTCACTAGGCACTTCCCTGTGCCGCATTTTGGGGTTTGATTGGTTCAGAGAAAGGATGATGGTCCTGTGTCACGCTGAACCTCGCTTTCGAGAATGTTTGGGCAGGAACGTAAGCCACTCACATGGGCCACAGACTTGGAGGGCTTCTCACAGCCCCTGTGTGCTTGCTTGGGTGGGGGCAGGGCAAGGACTGAGGGCTGCATCACGGTTCCCTCCTTGGCTGCCTGGCATCCTGTCTGGGGTTCAGGACCATTGTGCCCTCTCCTGCATGTGAACCAGATGAGGTCTGGGGACTCTGGGACACAATGGAGCTGAATGGCTTGCAGACAGGAGCCCCAGAGATGGGGCTGTGTGACGCCGGGGGAGAGTGTGGGCAGGCCAGCAGGATGACGGAGCCCCTACTGGACTCAGACTAGGTGTGGCTCTTAGAGATGAAATTACTCCAAAGCAGGTTCTCCAACAAACATGAGTGGAGTCCTGCTGCCTTTGAGCTTGGGGACAAGGGAGACAAAGGCCTAGACAGCGGCAGTCCCCTGCACCCTCCTCGCTTGCGCAGAGTGCATGCCGTGGGCACCCCAGCGCACAGCAGTGTGACCACATATGACGGTGTCTCTGACTCCGCCCAGATGCCTCCTGGGGAGTTACATGACACAGGCTGGCCATGTCGGGATGGCTGACCTCAGGGTGAGGCTCTGTGGTGTCTCTCCAGCACCGTACCCTGCACCCCACCCCAGTCACCACCGTGCCTGTCCCTGCTTCCCGTCCCTGGACGTTGTGTCCGCCAGGCCCCCAGCTCATGCTGTCCAGTTGGAGGCCTGGCTTGCCCAGGCATTCTTTGGGCCCTGTCTGAATTCCTGGTCTGGCTCTTGAACGAGCCCCATGCACAGCAGTGTCCCCAAGTCCTCCCACTGTCTTTTTCTGACAAGCTGGCCACCCTTCCGCACCCTCCTACCACCCTCCGTGCCTCAGAAGCCCCCCTCTCGTCCCAGGTCAGGCCCTGGCATCTCTCACAGGAGATCAGGATATCTTCCTTCCCTTTCTGTGTCAGGGAGTGTCCCCTGTCACTCCTGGACCTTGTTCTTCCTCCAGTAAAATGCATATTTTACAGCTCATCACAGTTTACTTGCACTGGCCCTGGACAGGCTGGACATTCCAGCAAACCCACAGGGATTTGGGGGAGAAAATCCATTTGCTTTACATGTTCTGAGCCAAGATAGCAGGGAAGGGAGGCGTGCTTCCTGGGGACAGGCACTCCTTACCCAGCCAGAGCCCAGTGGCTCTCGGGCCGCCCTCTGCAGAAGGTGCTGCTCTTGGGTCCTTGGGGGGCACTCCGAGGGGCCGCTTGATGGTGGGACTCAGAACTCTCCCAGCTATCTGCACCCACGCTCCAGACCCTCGGAAGTGGTTATAAATGTGGGAAGGTCTCTCATGGATATAACCGTGTAGAGCACACTTCCCCCCAGCTGTGCTACCTTTCCACAGAATTGTCCTTTAGTTTGTGTTTCTGTCACCAGGAATTGCTTACTGAGAGTTCAGTAAATAGCCGTTGAAGGCCATGTCCCCTGATGCTCAGGGAGACCAAGCTAACCCACAGAGAGCACCTTCAGTGGATTACCAGTGTGTTCCAGGCCGAGGCTGTCAGCTGTGGAGCTGAGCACGACACAGCTCCACCCTTGGGGGTGTCTCGCTGCAGACACTCCAGGGAGACCCCGTTAACAGACCACGAAACACTGAGTGATCGAGGACTCCGAAGGAAGGCCCTGAGTGGCGAGGGGACGCCGCTGCCAGAGCCAGGACCCGCCCCCAGGGAAGGGGGGAGCCCTGAAGGAGGGTTCCCGCAGTATGTGAGGATGCTGATCCTAGCCGAGGAGCTTGCGTGCAGAGGCAAGGAAAGCCTGCCAGGAGCTTGGGAAGTGTCCCATGGTTCACTGTATCTGGAACTGTGCTCAGGGCGTGCTGGGCGCAGGGAGGGGTAGGGGGAGCCAGATCATGGAACTCTTGAGGCCAGGCTGGGCTTGTGGGCTGGTTCTGGAAGGTTTGGGAAGCATAGGAGGGTTTTACGCAGGGCAGCGATGGGGTCAGGTGTGTTTTAGAAAGATCACTCCCTGGCTTGCGGTGTGGACAGTGGATTAGAGGCAGCAAGCTGGGACACAGAAGCCACTTGCAGGGGCTGCCCTGGTCGCCTGGGTGGGACCTGATGGAGGCCAAAGGCTGGGATGGTAGAGGTGCTTTAGAAGGATACAAATGGCAGCCAGGCCCGGGTTGGCAGGAGCAGGCCAGGCACAGGAAGGGGGCAGGTAGAATGGGGGTCGTCGTGGAAAATAAAGAGGAGTGGGCTCACTTGGTCCAGAAGAATGCACATTTGATGTGGCTGGTGGAACCCAGGGAAGCTTTGGAGGCTTTGAGCCAGGGAGTGGCATGACAAAGGCAGCGTACTAGAGAGACTGGGGCCATACAGGAGTGAGGAGGGCTGAGGAGGGGCTGTCTGGCTGGGACGGCATGGCCAGAACCCCACAGTCGGGGTGGACGTGGAACAGAAGGGACGAGTGTCCTCATCCACAAGACTTGGTCAGAGCTGGACAGGGCCTGGGGCCGAGGGGACAGGGTTAAATCTCAGAGGGGAAGTTCTGAAGAGTAAAAGAGAGTGAAAGCAGTTATATGGGTGTGTTGTTGACCTTGTGACCAAGAGAATGGGGGTGACATGGGCAAAGGCAGGGAACTTGAAGAGCCACTGGGGAATGGAAACCTGGGAAGGTGAGTATGGTTTGGGGTGTGGTGTCAAGGCGGTAGTTGTCGGTCATCCAGCGGGCAGCTGGGGACTCGGGAGCCTGGGTGAGCGCCAGGGAGTGGGAGGTGATGGGCAAAGGTGCCAGTGGAAACCATGCTCACAGGGGTGAGAGTGAGCAGAAAGAGGAGGGGAGGTGGGGATGTGCTGTGTGTGAGTGGGGGGCAGGAGGAGGGAGAGAACAGAAAGACGCAGGAGCAGAAGAGTCTTAGGGCCACACAAGGGGGTGGCCCAGCATCTAGTGGGCGAGTGATGGGAGAATGAGGAAGGCTGGGCCAGCCAGGGCGAAGGGCCCCAGGTGGAGAAGTCTGTGACTCAGCCTGGCAGAGCGCCTGATGTGGGCAGTGGGCTGTTGGGATGCAGGGCGAGGTCACCCACTCCTGAGGCCGCTGGAGCTCTTGGAGCAGGCGGGCCTGGGAGGAGAACATAGAAGGGAGGCAAAGTCGGGACCTTCCCTCCCACAGCGTGGCCCTGGCCCCTCTCCCTGCTTCTCTCCCACCTCCTCTTTGACAGGTCTTAGCTTCTCTCCATTTCTCAGAGTCCATGTGCTTTCGCTCTCTCCTGGGCTACTGTCCCGCACGTGGAAATGGGGCACCCCAACCTCATCCTTCTGGTCCCCATGAAGCCCGCTCTGACCACCCCATTCTCCCCAGCCTACGTCAGGTACCCCTGTGCAGAGCCCCACAGTACCCCATACCCCCATGAGACTGGGAGCTTTGTGAAGGAGAAACCTTGCCTGTCCCTCAGTTGTAACTCGGGACCCCCAGCACGATGCCTGGAACGCGGTAGGTGCTCAGTACATATTTGGTGACTAATTGAGTGACTCTCACGTAATGTTCTCAATAGCCCCATCACTGTTTAAAGATGAGGAAGCTGAGGCTCAGAGAGGTTCAGTCATTTGCCCGCGGTCACACACAATGTCAGGTGACACCTGGGGTTCCAGGAGGCTCAGTACTACAGGTTCACCAGTACAGAAAACCCTGGTGGTCTCCCAGGAAGAAGGGCTCAAGTAACCCTGGGGGCATGACGCTAGCCCCACGCTTACATACATGTTAGTTCTTTGAATTGTAGGTCAGCCTGAGGGGTTCTCCAGGGCCCTGTAGGTGGGGGGCCCAGGTGTGGAGGAGTCGGCCTGCGGGGGGAAGGGGACCGCCAGGCAGGTGGAGGGAGCTGTGATGAAAGCATGTGCTTCCCTCCCCAGGAGCGGCTCCTGCTGTCTGTCCTGCCCCGTCATGTTGCCATGGAGATGAAAGCAGACATCAATGCCAAGCAGGAGGATATGATGTTCCATAAGATTTACATCCAGAAACACGACAACGTGAGGTAGGAGTGAGGCTGGGGGGTGAGGGCAGGGGGGAGAGGACTGATCCCCCAGCGAGACAACATCCCTACTTCCTCCCCTGCCAACGGAGCACAGCCCGACAGGGTGGTCTGTGGCTTTGGAGTGTGTGTTGTCTGAGGCGCCCCAGCCGCATGGCACCCTTGAGGTTGGTGAAGTAAATTATTATCAAGGGATGGGAGGGGAGGCCCCAGGGAGAAGCTAGAGAAGGAAGGAGGAGAAAGGAGAAAGCAATAGAACCAGCTGTCAGGGAAACTCCTAACCCAGCAAGGGAGACAGGAAGCAGACTTGGGACCCACAGGTCGCTCTCACCTCAATCTTCATCATCATCTAGCAGCTTCCATGCCCTCTAAGCCGGTGTGTGGCAGGCACTGCACCAGGCATTCCCCACCTCGTGGCTAATTCTCCTGGTCACGCGGCCAGGTGCGCACCCTCATCAGCATCCTTTGTTTAGCGGTTGAGCTCAGAATGGCTAAGACTTTGCCAGGAGTGGTGAAGTGGGGGTGCATCCTGGTCGGCCTGCCCCGAAGCCCATGCCCCTTTTACTGCACATTTGCTGCTTCTCTAGACAGAAGCTGCTGACAGCAGGGACGTGCAAACAGATGTAGCCTAATAGAGTGCAAAATCTGCTTAGGAGCTCCATGGGGACGTGGAGCGACACAGTGGCCTTCATCCAGCATGGCTTCCTGGAGAGCCCAGTAATCCTCCCATATGCCCAGAAAAGGAGCTGCTGTGTCTGCCTTCAAGAGAATGACTTTCTCTCTGGGCAGGTTTTCCTATGACCCACGAATCTGCTAAGGCTGGTGTAGAGGGAACCTTGGAGGCTTTGGCTGAAGTTCCATAAAGGGATTAAATGGAATAATAGAAATGATGGTGCGTGCACATCCATGTACACACTAATACACATCCACTCAAGGTGAGGCTGATGGCCGCGGGGTCAGGGAGGGCACTGTGTTTTCATGTAGGAATTGTCAGAATTTCAGGCAGAGTTGCCCAGTTCCCAGGTGTGCCCCGGAATCTGAGACCGTTGGTTCTGCCTTTGTGTCCTGTATGCATCTTCCAAAATAGACTCTAAGCCTTTGGTAGAAAAAGGTGACCTGAACAACACTTTTGTCCTCTGTTTTTGGGGTACCCCAGTCCCCCGAAACCCACGCATGCTCCACTCTCAGGCAGGGAGAGTAGCCAGCGGCAGGAAGAAGGCTGCCACTGGCCAGGTCCCCACACCTGCCCAGGAGGCGTCCCGAGGGACTGTAGTGCCACTGAGCAGAGCTCAGAGAGGAGAGTGGGGCCCAGGACTCGGTAGGTCGCGCTGATGTGTTGGTCCCCCACTTCTCCTCATGCCTGTCTCTGACTCCACAAGGTGGAGTCATTACTCACAACAATAGTTATATAGCGCCTTCTTTGACCCACATGCTATTCTGAATACTTTCGTACATTCACTGAGTCCGCAGAATACATATAAGAGGTCAGTAGCACTATTATCTCCATTTTACAGGAAACTGAGGCACAGAGATTTATTTGTCTAAGATCCCAGAGCTGGTTAAGTGGGACAGCTGCCCTCAGAAAGCTTTTTGGTATCAGAGTTCTTACCTAGCCTTACTAGGTGTTTTTTATATGCCCAGGAGAAAGGAGTGTGTATAAGGATTTGTGGGAAGGAGTCTCAGGGACTCCCCAAAAGGGGAGACTCCGAAGAGAGGGAGGAGAGAGGTTTGGCTTCGAGAGAGAGAGAGAGAGAGAGAGACAGACAGACAGACAGATAGACACTGTGGACCCACCAGGGGACTTTACCTGTCTCATAGCAACCCCTGAAATCTGGGGGACTCTAGGACACATAAAGAAATAGCCTTCCCTATTAGAACACATTCCAGAGGCCCAAAGTTCAGGTGGGAAGGAGTAACCTGCCACGTGGTTCCAACACACAGGAGCCCCTGAGCTCCTCCTTTCTGGGATTTTCTCTCTTGGTCTTGTCTTCACGGCCTCACCGGCCCTGGCGTCATTCCAAACCCAGCATGGACAAAAGGTGTTCTCCTTGACTATTCTCAGCACAGAAGAGCTTCTGGCAGACTCCACCAAAGTATGAATTTGAGCAAAAAGGGAATGCAGAAAATTCACTGCTCAGAAACAGTTTGGCATGCAAGGCATAGGTTCTCAGCCTGGCTGGGCTAACACATCTGGCCACCTCTGCATCTCCGCCCAGCACCTTGCCCTCTCACCCCTCCGTCTCCTGCCCCTCCATTGCTTTGGGCCCCCAGCCCTCCAGCAAGGGGGTTGGGTCAGAGGGACTGACCCAGGCTGCTTCTGCCACCACAAGGAGTGCCCTGCCCTTGGGGTGGTGTCCCCCTCCCCCTTCCACTCCCACGGAGGCTGTGACTTTGGGTAAATTAAAAAGGTGTCCACGTGGCAAGAATCAGACCCCAGGCACAATGAGGGTATTTCTGTTTCCGGACGTGCTACGGATCAGTGGCAGCAATCAAAGAGATAAAAGGAGAGAAAAATCAAAATGCTACCTTTTTCATAGGGACAGACCTAATCCTGACTCTGAGATTGCTGGGCTGGTGGTGGCTGGTCCACATCAGAGGCCAGCCACAAGCCATCGCATGCAAATCGCCTGCGGGCTGTTCCCAGTTCCATTAGCAGCTCTGGCTGCAGCTCTCGGTGGAAACACATTGCGTGCTTAGTCTCTGTTTTGCGTTGAACTTTGACTTGAGCCGGGGGCTGAGTAGTAGGTGAAGGGGTGATGTCACAGTGTAGAAATGCACTCAGGGCCCGGGTGCGTGGTGCCGTGATTAGGCCTGGGGCTCAGGGTTAGGCAGCCACTGCTCC
This sequence comes from Ailuropoda melanoleuca, assembly GCF_002007445.2. Lineage (NCBI taxonomy): Eukaryota > Metazoa > Chordata > Mammalia > Carnivora > Ursidae > Ailuropoda > Ailuropoda melanoleuca. Next base: position 65,182,517 of record NC_048218.1, on the reverse strand, counting down.
CCCCGCCCCACCCCGGCTCCTGTCAATCAGGCTCTGCTGTCCCCTGGCCATGTGACCAGGGCAAGTGATAGGCCTTGATACTCTGAACCTCGGTCTCCTCCTCTACCTGATAGGGCAGGGAGAATAGCTACTTAGCAGGGTTGCGAAGAGCGGATGAAAGTGTGTGAGGGAAGCGCTTAGCGTGGTCTGGCAGCAGACATGTGCTCCGTAATTGGGAGCAGTGATTATGGTCGTCACTGCTATCATTGTGATGATTATCACACTCTTATCAACAAAGCAAGGCCTGGGGATTCTCTCGCTGGAGAGTGGAAGGGTGATGAGTCACGTTTGTCAATTCTCAGTGGAGTTATAATATTTAGAGAGGGTGATGACATGCTGCTCTCTAGCCCCCTCTGAGAGCAAGGCCACAAGAAAAATAAATCAGCCCTGCGGTGTGACAGACTGGGCCTGGACCTACGGAAGGGGAAGAGACTAATGGGTGGGGACAGTTCGGCCTGGGCAGGGAGGGGTGACAACAGACCCCCACTGCTGTCTGCGGCCTCACCCTTTCCTGACCCCCAACAGAATTGCCCCCGGGGACCCGCCAGGAGCCTGCCGATACTTTGGTGCTGAGCGACCACTGGCAATGCACTGAGGTGGGCCAGAGGCCCAGGAACCTCTGGAGACCCCCCTGGAGCCCCCAGCCTCGCCTGTCTGACACGCAGTGACAGATGGAGATGTTTTAGCCCTCCTGGCTGGACAGGTCAGGTGGGGCCAGGGCCCGTGGCTAGGGTGTCAGACTGTGGCTTGAGGGCCCTCCTCCCTGTCCTCTCCCCCAGATACCTGCCTCTCCTGCAGCCAGGGCAGGGTGAGGGTCAGAGGGGCTGTGCTGTCCCCATTCCTGGGACAGAGGCCTCCAGCACATGCCATCAGAGGCAACTCTGCCTGGGAGGAGGGACACTGAGGTTGGAGGAAGGGGCCAGCCCTAGAAGCACATAGCACGTCCCTGTGGTTCACAGTAAACATACAGATGCTGCCAGAACCCTGCTGCCACCAGGCGACCCTTCCTAAGACGCCACTGTTGAGCAAGATGGTGTCTGTGTTGAGCAGCCCGGGTCGCAGCCCTCTCTGCCGCTTGCTAGCTGTGGGAACTCGGGCAGGGCTGAGTCTCTTCTTCCTCACCTGTAACGTGGGAGTGGTGACATCCCCTCACTCCTGCATTCAGTGGATGTTTTCCTTCGCTTCCACTGGGGGGACACTTACCTACAGAGGCAGGGATTGCAATGGGGATTAGGAGGGACACTGTCCCTGATGTTGGGAAGCTCACTTTCTGTTCAGAAAGACGTACAGTAAATTGTGGATCAATTAGTAAATTGGGGATGAATCATATGAGGAATGGGTCTATGTAGATGTTACAAAACTTACCACTCAGTTATTCTGTTATGATGAAAGCCACAAAGGAACAGAGCCTGTAGGAGGGGGCCCTAGGACTCGCTCCTTGCCGGTATGCTGGGACGGTGGGTGAGGGAGAGTATGGGAAGCCCCTGCCAGGCCCCCCACCCAGTAGGGAGCTGCAGACTGTTCGCCCTCTGAAGGTGGAGCAGGGTATGAGGTGAGAGTCAAGGTCAGGTAACCCATACCCCAAAGGTTTCAGGGAGCATGGAACGTGCGAGCCAGGCCTGAGAGCGTGCTGAAGGATGCGCGCTGCCGTGTGGTGTGGGTCCGTACTGAGTGAGAGTGCCACGCCTGAATGACCTGTCCTCAAGCTGGAGCCCTTAGGTTTTAAAGGTTGTAGGTGGTGGGGAGGGCCAGAGAGCCAACTACTCCAGGGGGCGCTGGTCCTCACCTGGCCCCGTCTGTTTGGACCCTGGGAGGGGTTCACGATGGAATGTGGGGGTCTTGGCTTATTGGCTCAAATCACAGCCTCATTCTCAGAGGCCTGACCGAAGAGCTGCTCACCCAGGGGTGGAAATGAGGGAACAGCCGTCCCTGTACAGTAGGGGTGTGGTGGGGTCTGGGGAGGGCTCTCCTCCTTCCTTCCCCCTCCTTTCCCTTCTCTCCCCAGCCTCTCCCGAACCTCCCCCTTTTAAGGTTATCATCTCGGCTGTCTCCTTCAAGGACTTGGCTGTGTCCCCAGGTCGTTCTGGTGCATGGCCCAGCTGCGGCATGGCTCTGAATGATGATGGCCTCACGACCACATCCGCGGTGCTCAGATACCTGTGGGTGGATTGCGCACCCTGTGGGCAGAGAGGAAAAATGTTTACCGCAGTCATATTCCTGGCAAACGACCACATAAGGGATGGTCCGTAAACCTAGCATTCCTGTCTCCAACCTGATATTAAGAAAAGTACTCTGAGCTCTACGCTATACCGATTATAGACACAAGGGGCCTTAATGTTATTATCTCGTTCATTACACACTTAACGTGCTGCCATTCTTCACCAGCTATGACTAGGAGTGGATAGAAAAGACACTGTGCTTGCCCCTTAGGGACCGTCCAGCCCTCAGCAGGGAGGTCGGGCCGTGCCCAGTGCCGTGGGAGTCGCAGCCTCATAACCCAGCTGGGCCCACTGGGAAAGCCACTGGGGGTGGGGCTTTGCTCTTTAATCAACTAATTAATTCATTATCTTACTTGTAATAAAAGATACCTAGTATAAAATTGGCCGTTTTAACCTTTCACATTATTGTGCGTCCACCATCCCCATCCATCTCCAGAACTTTTTTTCATCTTGCGAAACTGAAACTCTGTACCTATTAAACAACTCCCTATTCCTCCCCTCCCCCAGCCCCTGGCAACTGCCATTCCACGCTGTGCCTGTGAAGTTGACTCTTCTAGGTACCTCACGTAAGTGGGATCACAGAGGACTTGTTCTCTTGCGATGGGCTTATTTCACTCAGCATCATGTTCCCAAGGCTCGTCCATGTTGTAGCGTGGGCTGGGGTTTCCTTCCGTTTAGCAGTGCACGACAGTTGGTTTCTTTACTTCCTTGTGTGGAGGTGGGTGTTCACGAGAGACCAGAGTTCGTCCTTGGACACGGACTGCGGATCAGTGGGGAATGGAGCCAGCAGCCAGCTAGGACTTATTATTTTAGTGCTTTGGACTCAAAATTGGGGGCTCTGGGGTAGATGGGAAGGGAGAGAATTTAGGGTGAAGAGACACTGACCTGTTGAATGTGTCAGGCTGTGCCTTTGAAATTCTGACCCTAATAAGAATTCAGAATCAGGAGGATTATCCTGGGTTGGGTAAGTCAGAAAAGACATCATGAAGGTGGAAGGGTTAGAACCGGATCCTAGAAGAATGTAATTAGTTTTCAGTCTTTTTGTGTGTTCTTTATAGAAAATTGTGAACTAACAATACAGGGAGGACAGTAGAAAGCAGCACGTACTCATCACTGAGAGGTCACGGACTACTGCTCCGTCTTGGTGCGGTCCCCTCCCCCTTCGCGGGCTTCTCCTGTGGGCCACGTCTCCCCAGCTCATGCATGGCTTTATAAGCACAAAGTCTGTGTGCTGGGAGGTCCGTTGTCTGGGTGGTGGGAGTAGGATTTGGTGGGCAGAAACAAGATCAGGGGATCAGGGGTTGGAATGGGGTCTGCAGGAGGCCCCGAGGCTGGCCACAGGGATTAAAAGACATATGTTGACCCCAGACCCGCTGGACCCAAGCCTGACAGTCAAGCCAGTCGCAGGGCCCTTCTGCTTTCTGAAGGAAGGTGCCCCGTTGCCAGGAGAGAGGAGAGGGCCTGGCTGTCCAGGGTGGAATGTACACATATCCAGTGTGTTCAGTGTTCTCTCATTGGCCTTTCCCCTTTGCCTCCCCCAGCCTGTCCCTCAGAAGGTTCTCTGGCTGCTCCTTGTCCATATGCCCTGCTCTAATTGTTTTGCACCCCCCCTTGGAAAATGCCTAGTCATCTGGTGTCCGTCGTCAGCCAGATGTTGGTATGACCAACTGACTGTGCGTTCACCTAGCACATGCCAGTGACCCACTGCTCCTCCTTTGTCGTACTAGCGGCCTGGGCCCAAGACACTCCCTTGGCTTGGAGCAAATGGGGGGCACTCTGCAGGGGGTAGACCCCTCGTCTGTGGCCAGGCCTCCCCAGCCTAGGCTGCTGGGGCCTCCAGGGCACTTCCTGCCCTGCTTCCCTAAGACATTTAGCTCCCGCTAGGCCCAGCGTCCTGGGAGTTGGGCTGAGTCCTTGCCATACTCCTTCCTGCCCCTGCCCTATGATCTCTGTTTCCCCAGGCCCCCTGCCCCTCCTGGGCCCACCTCGACAGACAGTTTGCCTCTCAGCTTTCCTTGAGTCCCCTGTGTGTGCAGTGCCGAGAAATGCAGGTCCGAGGAGCAGGTCCTTGGCGCTGCCTTCGCCCAGACCTTGAGGAGAACTCGGCGTGTGGGTGGCCCAGGGGCTGCTGGACGTGGCTTCCGTTTAGGAGCAGGGTCAGACTCCAGCATCTTCATCGGGTCACAGCACCTGTTGGAACGAGAGGGAACAACAGCAGGGAAATGCGCTTCCCCAAAAATGCGTGTGGAGAAGCTGGGCTGAGCTGCAGCAGAAGGCTGAAAGGCCTGTTGTGGTAATTGGGCTGAAGTGCCTGCCCGCTCTTGCCTGTGGAGTAGGAGGCGGGCGGCCGCGAGTGATGGATGGCAGGCAATTAGGGAGGAGCGTGTTGCCAGAGGGGGCCGGCCTGGCTTCTGCGCGCCCACCTCGAGGGCCTGATCTCCTTGCCAAGATGAGCTCAAGTAGGAGCTGATCAATGAATGAGGACCTTACTGCATGTCTGGGCCTGGCGTGGTTGGAAATTGGCCTTCAGGATTACCAAAGAGCTGAGCAGGAGACCTTGGCCAGGGGAGCAGACAGTCTGCAGTTGGGTAAACCTCAAAAACAGAGGAGCGTGCAGAGTGACAGCCACGGAGCAAAATCCTTCCCTGCGGCGATAGCACAGGCTTGTGACTTTGCCTCCACCAGGAGGTGGGGGAATGTGGAGGTGGCGGAATTTCCTTAAACGTGTAGGAGAGGCTGCGGGGTTCAGAGCTGGGACCTCAGAGAGCCTGTCCAAACCTCTGCACCAGTTAGCAACCCGCTCTGAGCCCCTCCTCTCTAGCTGGTTGTTTGCTCCGTCTCACCACCAACTTGTCCGCCAGCAGCCTGGCCTCCCTGACTCCTTAGCAGCTGCTGAAAGCCCCAGGAGGGGCCACAAAGAGTAGATCCCAGCAGGTTGGAGGGAGGCTCTGGCTTTCTAAGCCACTGGAGGCCCTTCACCCACCAACGTCATTTCCCACGCCTCCTGGCATGAACCAGGAAGCCGCTCATGGCCTGTGTAACCATTCCACCGTTTGTCCCGTGAATGCTGCTGGCACCAGGCCCTGGGTCCCACAGCTACTGTCTCAGGTGACTTAGCCCGGGACCCCAAGAGGCCCCATGGGGTTGAAGGAAGAACTGCTGGAGTGACCGGTCTTGCCTCTTGCTTGCTTTGAAAGTATGACTGTTCTCTTCCAATCAACAAATATACATTAGGCACTGTTATGGGTTGAACTGTGTCCCTCTAAAAGATATGTTGAAGTCCTGACCCCTGGAACTTGTGAGTATGGAAATAGGGTCTTTGCAGATGAAATCAGGTTAAGATGAAGAATAGGGTGGGCCCCTAATCCAATATACGTGGTGTCCTCATACGAGGAGGAAAATGCTGTATAAAGACCCAGATACACAGGGACAACCCCCCGTGAGGGCAGAGGCTGAGACTGGAGTAACACAGCCACAAGCCCCGGCATGCCAAGGGTGGACAGCCGCCACCAGCAACTAGGGAGAGGCAAGGAAGGGTTCTGCCCAGAGTGTCAGAGGCAGGACAGCCCTGCCGGCTCCTGGATTTCAGACCTCGGGCCTCCAGGACTGTGAGGGAATACGTTTCTGCGGCTCTAAGCCCCCGGTCTGCAGCACTGTGCTGTGCAGCCCTGGGAAGCTAATACAGGCTGCTTCTGTGGGCTGGGGGGCACATAGGGCAGAGGGCATGTGGATGTGACCTGTCTGTCCTCAGTCATCTGGTTGCACGGTTTATTGAACAGTTACTCTGTGTGCCAGACAGTGTGCTGGTAGCTGGGATGCAGCAGTGTACGGAATAGGCCAAAACCCCTCCCTCAAAGGACTTTACGTTCTAGCGGGAAGAGATAAACAGGAGCCTAACAATAACGCAAACAACAGCACGACTAGAGTAAGGAGTGAAACGTGCACTGGAGAAGAGTATGCGGGGAAGGCAGGCAGACAGGGGAGGGTTTAGAGATTCAAATAGGGCGATAGAAGTCTCCTTGAGGTGACATTTAAATGAGTGCAGTGGTTCTCAACCCCCGCTGCATATTAGAATCACCAGGGAAGCTTAAAATAAAACCAAACCAGACAAACGCAATCAATACAGAGCCCTACCTCAGACTAATTAAGCCAGAATCTCTGGGCGCGGGGCTCTGGGACCACTCTTATAAAAGCTCTGGGTGTTTCTAACAGACCCCAGGTCTAAGAACCACTGGTCTAAGCAGCTGTGGGGGAAAGTGCTCCAAGACCCAGAGAGGTCCCCCGTGGAGAAGGAGAATGATGGCAGGCCTGCCCACAGCCAGCTGTGGCAGAGAGAGGCCTGTCCCTCCTCACTGGCTAGGTAAGCTCAGTGAGCGTGGGGGTCACAGCTCAGTGAGGTCACAGCTGCTGAATGTGCCCCCTCTCGATGGCATCCCGGACTCGCCTTCTGAGCCCCTGGTCCGCACTCTTGTCTCTCCTTCCTCCCAGCGCCCTTCTCCTCAGCCTCGTGCCGTGGGTTACCGGACCCAGCAGTCATCCCGCCAAGCTGGGTTCAGGGATTTCAGGGTCTCACCAGCCCCCATGGGGAAGTACCGTGGTGGGTCAGGAGGCAGAGTGAGAGGGGTTCGAGGACGAGAGCCTTCGTTGGGGTTTCTGCAGGAAGGAATGGGTGAGGCAGGGTAAGCAGGCTTGGGATGGGCTAGTTTGAATCATTTCAGTGGGCTCTGGGGTATACGGACAGTTCTGAGTCTAGTACTGGTCCCGGGGGTGATTAGGGCAGGGGAGTCGTGGTCTGAGTGTGAGAGCCTGGCTGGGCTGTGGGGCTCTGGACTCTAAGGCAAGCTGTTGACTGTCCCTACGATCCGGCCAGCCTGGGACCGACAGGCTTCCCACGGGTCAAACATCAGAACAGAAAGACAGGCTTAATGCACCAAAACACATTTTCCAGATAAAGTAACAAAATATGTGTAGTTCTGCATTCCTAATTTAAGAAAGGAAGACTATCTCTGGAGCCTCAGGAGCCTTGTGGTGTAGCGGGAAGAACACGCCCTGGCGAAGGAGCCCACCGTGCTGCTGTCTGTGGCTTCCTCCCTGAGGCTCAGCCGCCTCGTCTGTGAGGAGGACACACCGAGCCTTCGCTGCGGGGCTGCCTGGCCGACTCATGAGAAGACAGTTTGGAAGCTCCCAGCCCTGAGCCAGGCCACTGGGAGCATCTCAGTACATGAGAGTTATTACTCTTTGTGTCCATTTAAAGAAAAAACTCTAGGGGCCCTTACACACTCCAGCCCTGGGGCCTCACCTCTAGCGGTGTGTTGTGAAAGAAAGGAAGACGTTTTCGATCTCCGGAACACAAGTCACAGGACGGATGGAAGAGCTGCAGTGCACACTGCAGGGACTGGCTGCTCCATCGGACTGCGCGTCCGGGGGTGAGGCTGGCGCTGCTGGCAGGGACAAGTTGGAGGCTTCCAGACATGCTTGCCAGCTGTGTCATCCTCTCTCTCTCCTTCCTGTGCCTTTGCAGTCTGTTCCTTCTAGAGGCTCCTTAGGGATGGAGGGCTTGGGGTCCAAAACCTTACCTGTGAGGCTGGGAAGTGAGACCTTAATATGATCGCCACCAGGGCCTGAAACACTTTCCAAGCCCATGAATCAAAGGCCGCAGCTACCTTGAGGGGGCTGCTCAGGCGTCAAACAGGGCCGGCCCAAGAGAGTTCAGAACTGGGGGGGTGGGGGCAGGTCCCTGTCTTTGGTAACTCAGGCAGATTCACACTCCCAGGCCTTATATGCCTCTGTCCCGTCCCCGCCCCCATGCTGGGTGGGAGTGAGGGCGCAGTGAGAGCGCAGAAGGCGTCTCCCAGCCAGCAGGAAGAGGCCAGCATCTCGACTCTCCAGTGCCAGGGGCCCCCTTTATGCCCTCCCCAGCAGCTATTTGGAAACCACCCCCCAGGACTCTTGCTGGCCAGCAGCCCTCCTAAGGCCTAGGGTGGCCCTGGCTGCGTCCCCCTGACCTTCCTCCCTCATGGGGGTCTTCTTCCACCTGTCTCCCCAGCATCCTGTTTGCTGACATCGAGGGCTTCACCAGCCTGGCATCCCAGTGCACTGCCCAGGAGCTGGTCATGACCCTCAACGAGCTCTTCGCCCGATTCGACAAGCTGGCTGCGGTGAGTCACCCCCCCTACTGTCCTCGGCACCCAGGGCCTACGCCAGAACCAGCAGGCTGGCTCCATGTGGGCCGCCCAAGGGAGAGCACTGCGGCCAAGGACCGTGAGCCGCAGGGACGGGCCCTGTGCCAGCATGTGCCCTGCTGGGCAGAGGGGCTGCATGCGCTGTGGCTGCGTGTCCTCACGCCGCACGCAGTTGGCCGTGTTTTTATACTGTCATTGGTCACGAGGGAGCAAGTGAGGGAGCCCTCCACCCGAGGAAGGGCGAGGGAAGGCCTGCAGGTGACGCTGCCCAGGCCCCTGAGGAATTTCTGTTCGGTGGAGCAGATTCGGTGCCCATAGAGCTACTTTCTTGATGAGCTTGGCCAGAGTGGTTAGAGAATGAGTCTGAATCCCAGCTGGCCTGCAGACAGCTGCGTGCCACCCCCCTGAGGTTTCCAGAAAGAGGACTCTGAGCTGTTTAGACAAATTGGAAGTAGCACCCCAGGGCATGGAGTGGTAAATGACACGTCCGCTCATCCGGTCCCTGTTTATACTGTCATCCTCTCCAGCTTTTGTCTCTTTGTCGAGTCATTCTATGTCAGGGGCCACTCACTGCCATGTCCGACGGGCAGACACGTTCCGTTTTGCCCTCACAGGACATCAGATCGTTGATGAGAGGCTGGTGCCGGTCAGAGGGGGCACCAGGGCCTCCAGGGGCATTGGATGGTGGGTCTCATGCCTGCGTGGTGGTTTTATCACTGCCCATGGGTGAGCGGAGTTGGGTATATGCTAGGCCTTCAGGCATCAGATGGGCCTTAAATGAGAATCCAGGCTGCACGGACACTTGAGTACCAGTGTCCCACTTCATGAAGTAGCCTCTGGGGACCAGACTTGAAGAGCTGAGAGTTGGTGACTAAGGACATCCCATGCCAGTCCTCATCCTGGCTCAGTCTTGACCTGCTGGGTGACCCCCGCTGTGCCCGTTACTCCGTCAGGAGCAGAGGGACAGGTACCTCAGCCCTACAGGGGTCTTAGCGCTCACACGCTTGCTGGTTGGCTGCACGCTGCTTGGTCCAAGTCTCAGACAGGCTGAGGGGCACACGAGCTTTGGTTAAGTCTCATTCCTGCTTCAGTCTTTTTGTAAAAGAAGGGGAATCAGAGAACTATTCATAGAGCCTTAGGCCAAGAGTCTGAGCATTCTCCAGGGCCTGGGAGTGGAACCAGGGTTGCTGACTCTCAACTCGGGGCCTTCCTCGAATTGATAAGTCTGCCCTGTTTGCTCCCACATTGGACCAACTGCATTCTTCTTGGGTCTCAGCAGTGACCATTAAAATGAGTTCCTGAGCCTGGGGAGGCTGGAATGCCTAAGGGCTGCTCAGCCTGTCCTCCATCCCCCCTCGGCTCCTGATAAGCCTGTCCTGGGGCTGGGGCCATGCATCTGCCGGCACTGGGTCTGTGCTTGCTGCCCTAAAAGGCAAGTTATTCCAGGCATGGGGTGAATCTGTTTGCTTCCCGTTTCTTTCCCTCCCACTGCTCTTTCCTACTATTTTTAATTTTTAAAATTAATTTGCTTTCCAGGAGAATCACTGTTTACGTATTAAGATCCTGGGGGATTGTTATTACTGTGTCTCTGGGCTGCCTGAAGCGAGGGCTGACCACGCCCACTGCTGCGTGGAGATGGGCATGGACATGATTGAGGCCATCTCGTAAGTGCCCGTCTGGGAGGGGACTGTCCCTCAGCCTGAGTACCTGACGTCGGAGGGTGGATTTGCACCTCTAGGCTTGGGGCCTTCTCCTGGGCAACCTCTGCCCGCAGCCGCCCGGGAAGCTTTTCCTAGAGGAACGTGTCCTGTAGGAAGGGAGAGCTTTGCAGACTCCAGGGCAGCGGGAGGTGTGGCCCTGTCTCTGCAGAAGAGGAGGTCAAGCTGGCCATCATGCTGTGCCCTGTGCATTGCACCCTTATCTCTCAGGGCCCACAGCCACCCAGCCAGGTGTAGAGCCCAATGGCCCCATTTCTTCCCTGACGAGAAAGCTTGGACTCACGGAGGTTAAACATCTCCCCAGGGTAATACAACATGGCAGATGGATGCAAAGGCAGGTGTCCCCATTTAAGAAAATCCATCCTTCATGGGAGCAATGGCAAGGACCTTTGGCCAATTCTTGGTCACTGCCGGCCAGAGATGGGCCCCTGGTTATTAAAAGATGTGGAGATAATCCAAGTTTAGGCTCAGTAACTTTGAGCTTCAGAAGTAACCTGGGCAGGGGCAAAGGAAAAGCTGCAGTAGACAAGGTCAGAGGTCAGAGTAGCTGTCCAGGAAGGCAGCCGAGTCCATTCGGTTTGGCAGAGCTCTTTGGGCAGTGTTTGCTGAGTGCCCCTGCGTGCCTGGGCTAGCTCCCTCGCCTGGAAGCACGGAGTCTGTTGAGGGAGAGGCCAGGACTCCCACTGCTGTGACACCAGGCATGTGGAGCGGACAGCACCAGGTGAGAGAGGCAGACTGAGATGGGGGAGTCCAGGAGGGGGCATTTGTTTCCTTTGGGAGGACCAAGAGAGGCTTTATGCAGAAAGCGGCCCTGCAGTTAAGCCAGAAAGGTAGAATGAGGTATTATCAACCTAAGCAAGGGGCCCGAGGCACTGTGGATGGAAGGCACGTTCCAGCAGGGGCGTCCCAGGACAAGAGAAATGATGAAGGACATAAGTCTTCCCTGTGTCGGTGTCAGCCTCTCGCTGGTGGGTGGGGAGGGGGGCAAGCATCCGATGCTGGTCCTGCCCATCAGGCCAAGTCAGGCTGGCTGCGTGGGCCTATCCCAGGGTATCAGAGAGCATCTGGGTCCCTGAAGAGTGCACACTGTGTACCACCCCCCTCCCCCGCCCCCGGAGCACCTGCACCCTCTTCTGCAGACCTCACGCCTCCGAAGCATACCCAGAGCAGTACGGCTTCCATCACACTCTCCAGCCTGCAGAGGGCCCACCCATGTCTCGGAGACCCCCTCAGCCCTGGGCATGGGGCAAGTGGCAGGCACTGGTGCTGCTTCTAGCACACGGAACCTCCTTGGCCCCCTGCACCTACTCAGCTCTCCTTCTCTCCTGAGCAGGACGTATGTCCGCTCTTGAAACTCACTGAACCGCCTTGCTCCATTATGCTGCTAACATCCAAGAAGCAGCAGTGTGGACACCTCTGAGCATTATATGAATGGGGTTTGGAGCGGCTGTAACTTCCCTGTTTGGCTCGAGTGGGCACTAGTATGCATTTGCATCTCAGGATACAGCTGGATTGACTGAAGGGTAGCAAAGGCCCAGGGTGCCTTTGTGGGGAAGGGGAAGCGGTGGGGCCTGGGTTGTAATGTGAGGCACTGTGCCCCCTTGTGGCCACACTGGGAAGCGACACCTCACTGCTTAAAGCACCTGTGTACCAGGGTCCAGGCCCTGCCCATCAGGTGAGACAGTCTCAGACTCTGGATTTGGGCTGGACCAGAAAGAAATGACTCTTTGACCCCTGCACCTTCTGTCACACCCCCGACCCCGTGCCTTCCAGCCTCGCCCCGACTCTGTGTGCCTGGCCCCTGACCCTCTCCCAGCCTTACCCCTGCTCCATCCCCAGGTTGGTCCGGGAGGTGACAGGGGTGAACGTGAACATGCGCGTGGGAATTCACAGCGGGCGAGTACACTGCGGTGTCCTTGGTCTCAGGAAGTGGCAATTCGACGTCTGGTCTAATGACGTCACGCTGGCCAACCACATGGAAGCTGGAGGCAAGGCAGGGTGAGTGAAGGCCCAGACTTAGCTTCCAGCCCAACCTCCCTCCCCCAGGGTGACTGTTGTGAGGCATGGGACTGGTGTGGGCAGGATGGGCTAACTTGGAACTCCGGGTTGGCAGAATTTCAGGAGGAATTCCTCTCCTTATCAAATGACTTGACCACGCTGTGGCAAGTTGTAGGGAGCAGCCTCTCAACCTTTGCCCAGACTTCACCCAGAAGGTACTTGCACAAAATGGCGTCTTGTGCAATGCAGTAGGTGGGGTAGAGTTCTGTACCTCAGGGGTAATTTCAGGGTAACCAGGATGAAAAGAAGTGGGACATGAGCCTGGATGACTGGGCAGGATTCAGACAGGTGAGGAAGGTGAGGTGGGGAGAGAGCCAGGCCAAGGGACCGAGGTGAGGACAGGCACAGGTAAAGGGAACGTGGTATTTCCAAGGAATAGAGCACATGACCTCTTAGGGACTGGTAGGAGAAACAGTGCCTGTATTAAAAGGACATCTGTACCAGGCTGGGAGATCTGGACTCAGTCCTGCGCTCAGCACGGGCCCCCTGCTGGCTTCTGAGCCGGTTTGCCAAGTTTGTGGGCCTGAGGCTGTGTCCTCCAGTTGGGCCAGTGATGTCTTCTGCTGTGACTACGCTGTAACTTAAAAGCTGACACTGTAACTTAAAAGCCGTGTGGTGTGCTCAGGGCCAACGACGTGAGCGTGAGCTCGGAAGGGGCCTACCCGAGCCACGTGATGACAGGGGAGGGTCCAGCACGTTGAGATCTAGTTTTGGATCTAGGTTGGGGTTAGCATTTGAGCGACAGTGCGGGGCTCTGGGATTGGAACTGTGACCGAGTCGGTGGCAGTGTGGTTCGGCATGGGGGCTGGAGCTCTGAAGTCCTGTTCTCTGCCCTCCTCTCCCTGCGTCCCTCCCCACCTGCAGGCGCATCCACATCACCAAGGCCACACTCAACTACCTGAACGGGGACTACGAAGTGGAGCCGGGCTGTGGGGGCGAGCGTAACGCCTACCTCAAGGAGCACAGTATCGAGACCTTCCTCATCCTGCGCTGCACCCAGAAGCGGGTCCGGCTGGGGGAGCTGAGGGCTGGGGGGCCGGGCAGGTGGGGGAGAAGCCAGGGCGGGGGCTGCGGGGCCTTATTCTTCGGGGGAGGAATGTTTCTTGGCATCTGCTTCCTTCTCTTCTCACTCTTTCCTTGAGTCAAGTCGTGCAGTTCTCGTGCAGTGTGGTTCCTGCTTCCTGGGAAGCACGTGAGCGTTATGGAGGGCTTGCAAGGCTGACAACAAAGTGAGGCTGTGTTTGTTTTACCTCCGTTGCAGAAATGCAACGGGCCTCAAATCAGTTAGCCGCAGCATAGCCACAGGCCGGGCATGGAAAGGGAACAGCAAGGACTCTGTCCACCATTCACTCTCAGTCCAGCCTTTTGTTTCATGTGCTCCCTGCTCCTTTTCTGTTGCCTGAACCAGGCGGACATTGGGCCCTTCTCCACCTCTCTGTCTCCCATCTGTCTCTGCTGGTCCCTACACACCTTTGTTTCTCCAGAGGACCTCTGTCCTTTCCCGGTTTCACCTTCTAGTCCCTCTCTCCTCCCTCCCTTTGTCCCAGCCCACACTTGCCCAAATATAAAACTGAATTATTAGCAGACTTTGGTGTTCTATTTTTAATAGTGTCATGTTCCATGTTCTTAATTTTTAAAGTGAATGAAGAGAACATTTTCTATTTCTCCCTAGATTAAAAAGCCTTTACTGATGATTCTTTCCATTGCATTGACCTGTTGGTCAGTGACCTTTGATAGAGAAAAGCTTCCCTCTTTCTTTCATAAGAAGTTAGAGAAAGATAAAATTAAGCTGGGAGAAAAGTCCAGAGAAAGTCTTGGGTGACAGCACAGGTAGATCTGGGGGCTCCTTGGGGCAGGGGTCCATCCTGACAAGATGTCACAGGGGGACCTCATCTGCCACAGCACCGCAGGAGCTGTGTCAGGCCCCCCACAGACCACAGGGAGGTGGCTCATTTGACATAATTTTGAACACTTGCTTGCTCTTTGACTGGAGTATAAGTGAACCGACTTCCTCCCAGGCCCTCCCACACCGTCCCCTCTGTTAAGGTGACAAGCTCTTCAGCCCCACCTTCCTGCCCCACTCAGGCTGAGGGCTCACCTTCTACTCTGGGTTCTCTGGGTCATGTTCCTCTGACAGGTGGTCCAGAAAGATGAAATGGAGACAGAGAGTGACACCCCATCCCCTCACCTCACCCGGAGCCATGTCAGCTGAAGCAGGCTGTGTCCCCTCCCCTCTGAGTCCCTGATCAGACGGGCTCCCTTCCCAGGCTCAGGGAGTTGAGGGGAAGGCTTCCTCAGGTCTCCCCAGGGCCTCTCCAACCTTCTGCCTGGAGCCACATTGGATGGATGGATGGACAGACAGAGATCGTGGTTGGCATACAGGGAGCCAGCTGAGGCCCCACTTGTGTATTTGTAAAATGTGTTTTGGCCTTTGCCTCTCAAGTTCTCGTGACCCAAACCTCCAGAAGCCACCTCTCTGGTAGAACATGCCTGTTTGGGATACGTTGAGTGGAGACTGGAATTCCTGGTCTCCTCTCCCGCATTTACCCCGGGCGCCTCGGACCCAGGCTCTGCCCACCCCTGAGAATTCTGTGCTGATGACAGTGGTCCTCACGCCCCTTTGCTTTCTCACAAGACCACCCTCCCACCTAGGCCAGCCAGGGCTAGCGCTGGGGAGTGTGAAGGCTTTAGGATGCTCTCTACAGTGAGCTCCAGGATCCTGGCAGACTCTAGGCTCCAGGCTGTGCACAGAAGAGAGGGACACCGGCCTTAACTCCTACATGGCCAGGCAGCCAGGAGGGATGTGAAATGCCCCACTTGGGCTCACCTGGTAGGCTCTGCCCACAGGCTGACGTATCGGTTTTGCTCTCCCAGAAAGAAGAAAAGGCCATGATCGCCAAGATGAATCGCCAGAGAACCAACTCCATTGGGCACAACCCGCCCCACTGGGGGGCCGAGCGTCCCTTCTACAACCACCTGGGGGGCAACCAGGTGTCCAAGGAGATGAAGCGGATGGTAAGTAGCAGGTGGGGCAGCGTGCAGGCAGTACCCTCCAGGGCTAGGGCCTTCCGTGGGTGTGAGGACTGGGCCAGGTCCCTTGTGTGGCCTGACAGAACCTGGAGAGCCCCAGAAGCAGCTCTGAGCTGGGAGCCCGAGCGCCTGACTTCTGACCCTGGGCTCTCTCCGCGAGTCCCAAAGGCTGGAAGCAGACCTGTGTCCAGCCAGAACCTCCAGTGCTCCCGTGGCACTGTCTGGTGGGGCACTAGCTCATCAGACGTCCTTCCAGCACCTTCTGCTTTTCCCAGGCAGCTGAAACACATCCTTGGGCTCAGTTGCTCAGTACTTTGTGGCAAGCGCCAGGCGATGGTCCCCCTTGCCCTCTGTGCTGTGAAGTGCCCCGGCCAACTGCAGACTTCCCATGGAGCAGGCAGACTGGATGAGTACAGGCTCCGTCTCAAGGGACCCTGCCTGCCCCAGGGGACAGACGCCCCCAGCCATCCCTGCATACACCAGGGACCATCTAATTCAGGATCCACTGCCCGGGTTCTGCCAGCAATGATAGAAAGAATTCAGAGGGTGGGAAGAAGAGGAAGAGGGATGACAGAGGTCAGGGCAGAGCAGCAGTGTTTCCTTTCTTTTTATCTGAGAGCTTGGCTTCTCCATCCAAGCACACTCCTCAGCTCGAGGGCAGCCCGGTTCCCAGGTGGAAGGCACCTGCCCTGGGAGAGGGATGAGTGAGGCCAGAGGGTGCAGGGAGCTGTGTTTGTGTGAGGGGGTGGGGGACACTTTGTTCCCTCAGAGCCAGAGTATAGGAATAAGATGGGGCATGCTGGCACCAGGATCCCCGATTTGGGGTCTGTGGGTTGGACCAGGGTTGAGCTATAGCATCAGGGACTACAGATAAATTCTATGAAAATCCAGCTGAGTCAGTAGACTGAGCCAGGGACAGGCTGGGGACCCGGCCATTCTGCTCCTTGCTAGCTTGCAAATAACAGATGACAAAGGTTTAAGGAAAACGGATAGGATCAAAAAATGAATTGAGTCAAGACCTCCGTTTTAATTTTTGACGGTAAAGAAGCAACTCATAGGACACCAAGTTTATGAGGGAGCAGAGTCGGGGAGGGGTGCCTGCCTCCTCCAGGGCTTTGAGCTTGGACTTCTGCAGATCTCCAGCCACCACTCCCCCTCCTTGGGGGGGCCGTCCCCGAAGCAAAGAGCAGTTGGTGGACCCCCTCTGTTCTCACCCCAGCCCTTTCATAATCTCCTGTGGCCTCGTATCCATGTGACCAGGACCAGAGAGGGGGTGAGTGGAGAGTGGGGGGGGACCACAGAGAGCAGGGTTCAAAGAGGGAGGCTGTCATCCAGGTGGCAGGGAAGAGGGAACAGGAAGACAGGAGGGAGAGGACAGAGGTGGGCTGGAGACTCTGGGAGCAAGGAGAGGAAGAGCCGCAAGCGGGCAGGAGAGGCACCCGATGGGCTTTCTCTGCTTAAGTCGTTGGAAAGCTTTTTTCTTGTGATATTTGGTATAAGTGGAGTCTTTAGTTATTCCAGAGTCTCAGAGGAGGCAGTCTGGAGTGTAAGCACTGGTTTAGCAGACACATTAATCATTGTTAGGACCGGGAGCCTTGGAAGAATTAGCAGAAGAATTACCTGTCACTGGGGAGACTGGCCACAGGGCTTCTCTGTGGCGTCAGCTGCCCCGCCAGCAGGAAGGGATGGGAAGGTCTGTGGACACCTCTGCCACAGTCTTTGGGAGAAGAGATGCCCCGTCCCTCCTCCCGGCTGGGCAGAGTCTCAAGAGGCCAGTGTCGAAGGCCCACCTCCGCCCCCGCCCATCCAGGCAGTGTCCCCGCCGTGGGTGGGGTGGTTCTGGCAGCGGCCAGGCGCATCGTGGGCCTTTGGTGTTTCACGTACCTGAAATCTTTGAGAAAGATACACAGAAGAAGAGCTTCTGCCCTGACTCCCACCGACGACAGGCGTGGGGGATTAGAGCACGCCGTGACTGGGAGCACTAAGAAAGGTACTAACTCGTAGGTAGCGCTTTTACTTCCTTCAATCTCGTTCCAGCTCGCACTCAGCTTTTAAGTTGTAGCCATGAGCTACTCTGCTCTGCGCTTAGGCACGGCTGTCACAGGTCCCTGAGGGTACTGATTAATAAGAAGGTTGACAGGAAGGGCAGGCAGGGGCCTCTGCTCATTTAACCAGGGAGGCTCTGCGTTCTCTGGGGGCAGCAGGCTGAGCCGAGCGCTCAGGGAAGACAGGCAGCTCTCTGGGCCGGGCACGCAAACCAGAGCCACGCGGCCACGTGGGTGAGTGGAGGGGCCACGGCTTCTGCTCCTGTTTTAGGTCCAAGGAACAGGAATTGGGAACCAAACAGAACCCGCTGAGCCAAGCTGCTCCCCAGAAGTGCGGTGGTACAAACCGCAGGAATCTCTCTGAGGGTCCTCCCAGCCGGGCAGAGGACCGTTGTCCCAGAACGAGCAAGCAGGTCAGGGAATTGAACCCAGTCTGCTGGACTGTGTTCTTTTTTTTTTTTTTTTTTAAGATTTTATTTATTTATTAGAGAAATCACAAACAGGGGAGGGGCAAAGGGAGAGGGAGAAGCAGACTCCCTGCTGAGTAGGGGCTCAATCCCAGGACCCTTAGGTCATGACCCGAGCCGAAGGCAGACACTTAACCAACGGAGCAACCCAGGCGCCCCTGGACTGTGTTCTTAATGACCATGTGCTGTGGTTTATCTGCCAACACCCCTTCCCAGTGCTGAGCTCTCCACACTAACACGGCACTCGGAGCAGACCTGGGCCCCAACCAGCCCCAGCAGATGACCAAAGGAGCATAGGAGAAAGTCAGAAACAGGAGAAAGTCAGAAACAGGTTCGTTAGGAACGTGTCAGGTGTGTTTCTGAGCTGCAGAAACCAGCAGAATACAGCTCGGTTATCCTCAGTCTCAGAGTCCAATCATAGCCGGCCCCAGTGATGGAATTCAGTGCCAGCCCCTCACCGTATTCTGCAGAGAGCTGGACTGTCTGGGTTCCCTGATGCCCACTTAGGCTTGTGCCCTGATGGGTCCTGGGAGCACCCAGCATGGACCTGCCCCCAGGCGGAGCACTCACTTGAGTCACACCACCTCTTCCAGGTTGGGGCTGGGATGGTGTAGTGGGCCGGGTCTCGCAGCCTGGACAGAGGGCCTGATGATTCTCAGAGGACAAGAAGAAGGGTTTGGCTAATCCAGGGAGACCACTGCTAGACAGCCTGAGAGGAGCTCAGAGTCCACAGTCAGGCCCTTGGATTTGCCGAGGCCCCTGGAAGTCCTCCGCAGGGGGTAGAATGGTAGAATGGAGACAGAGCCCCCAATGCGGTGTGGACCCCACAGCTGTTTCAGCACCTGTAAGCTCTGGCTCATGAAGACCAACATAAATTCTGCTGTTTGCATTTTCACACTGTGTCTGCAGTGGGCACAAAGGGAGGTGTGTTCGTTTGGGATTTGGGTTCACCTGGCGTTTACTGACCTCCATGTTTGCCCAGCAGTGTGCTCCACACTGGGCCACAAGAGACCACAGGTCACCTTCTGTCCTTGTCCTGGCAACCTGAGCCTTACCGGAAACAGTCCTGGGGTTGCTTGCTGCCTCCTCCACTGCCTCCCGGATTCCACCCCCTTCCCATTTTAGGGAACCCCTCTCTGTTCTGCCACAGCTGGTCACACCCTGAGACACATTTTGTGGATGTCGTAGACTAACTGTAAATAGGACTTTGAATTTGGCAACCAGTTAGGGACCTTCACACTCACCCCTGCCCTGTGTATGTGAGCAGCAGTCACACCTGCGGCAGGAGGGTTTCTCGCCTCCTGGATCCCCACCCAGCTCTGGCCTTGGAAGAGTACACGGGTTCTCAGATACCAGGAAAGCTGTTGCAGGTCACCGGCGTTTAACTTTCTAAAGCTCAAAACATGGGAACTCCCAGGAGATTGTGTGTGCTCAGTGGGGGTGGGGGGGGGTGTGCACAGGTGGGAATTGATCACTTAGTGATTTCTCGTATTTTAAACTTATTTCAAGGCAGAATTGAGAGGGACCTACCAAGCTCAGGGCCCAGGAGGAAGGGGGGACATTGGGGAATTGAGTGTGGTGACAGTTTGGATGCCTGGTTTTGCCAATAGATGACATGAAATCACGGTGCCCCTCCCTCTGCCCGCCCCCCCAGAATCTAGCACAGAGCTTGTCCCATAGGAAGACCCCAGCTGTATTCACTGAAGGAAGGAAGAAAGAACTCCTGAGTGACAGGCCTCCCTCAGTGCGGGCTCCTTGGTGAGCTGGACTGCCTTCCGCCAGCCCCTCCTGGAAGCGTCCTCTCTGTTCTCATACTCCTTTCCTTCTCTCTCTATCCCTCTCTTTCAGGGCTTCGAAGACCCCAAGGACAAGTGAGTAATATGCCCTTCTTCATTCCTGTTTCCCAGCCTGAGGGATAGCCCCAGATTTGCCTTACAGCTCGGTTGCCCCGCACGGCCTTGGCTGAGTGGCCGGAGCCCACTGCGGCCAGAGCCCACCCACAAGTACATGCACGCACGTACATGTGCACACACGACTACACACACGCACGCTCTGCGCATGGCTGTGTGCACGCACACACGTGCCTGCAGCTCTCAGGAAAATGCAGACCTTGCACGTTGGTCACTGGCCCCCGGCCACATCCCAGTGCCCTAAGGGAATGTCCTCCTTTTTCCCCTCCATGTCCCGGTTCTTGGAGGCTGACCCCACTGATGACTGGGTGTCACCTTGGGGAATAGGGCTTTGAGTTCAGCACCCTGATCATGAAACCCATTTCCCAGGGTGTGCCCAGAGCCAGGTGAAAGCTCTCACAAGGCCTCTGTGAGAGCAGCCTTGCCTCCCGAGCTTGGCCTTCGCTTCAGGATGATGGCACAGCTGGAGAGTGAGGAGTGGAGACTGTGACCTGTGGGGGAAAACAATTAAACCCTCGATGATCAGTCATATTATTATACTGTGATAAAATATCAGTAGAGACAAAAGCCTTATTAGTCAGCGAGGCCCTTGAGCCAGCGGGTCAGACATGGGCAGTTTTCTGTGTGCGTGTGCTGTGAAGAGGGGGCCTTGGGTTCCTGGCCATCCTGGTCTCAGTCCCAGAGTCCCCACCCCTTATTAGGGCCTTTCTGATGGCCCTGGGTGCAGGGGCCAAGTCGGCCCTCTAGCGGCGCCCCCTGGTGGTCAGCCCCTCTTGGGTCTGCGTCTCTTGCGCCCCAGGAACGCCCAAGAAAGTGCAAACCCTGAGGACGAAGTGGATGAATTTCTGGGCCGTGCCATTGACGCCAGGAGCATTGACAGGCTGCGGTCTGAGCATGTCCGCAAGTTCCTCTTGACCTTCAGGGAGCCTGACTTAGAGAAGAAGGTACGGCACCCTGGGTGGGAAGGAGGCCCTGGGCAGAGCCAGGGGAAGGAGGGCAGGGCAACAGACAGCTCCCTGCCTGTCCCCGTCACCACGGAAAGCGCCCTTTCTTGTCAGTGTCACCTGCTCCAATGCCACACTGCTCAGGAGCTAGAGATTTTAGGGAGACTTTCATGATCAGAAGGGATAAGTCTTAACTTCCTCATGCCTCTGTTTCCTTATCCGGAAAATGGGTCTACTTAACATACCTTCTTCACAGGGTCACAGTGAGGGTTAAACAAGTCCATGTGTGTAAAACACATAAAATAGTACCTGCCACGTAGATGTTCAGTGACGTTAGTTGCTATTCATTTTATTTTTATTGTTACCTTTATGAACGTTATCACCCGTGGACCTCCCAGCTGCCTTTGGCATACTGGCAAAAAGTCAGAAGGGGCAGTTGAGATCTCTCTGTCCCATCTCATGAAGTTGTGACTGAGAGGTTGGGCGACTTGCTGGAGGCCACCAGAGAAGTTGTGACAGAGCCAGACCCGACCTCGGGCCTGTGAGGCCGACCTGTGAGGCAAACACTGTTGGCCAGCGGTACAGGGAACTGAGCCGCGGGTGCCCTCTCTGGTGACCTTGTGCCAGCACGGCCTCTGTTGGCGTAGCTGTTTGGTGTCGCGGGAGGAACTGGGGCTGGGAGTCGGGCCCTGGGAATTGAGCTCTGGGATTTGGGGCGAGCCTCCTGTCCGCTCTGCGCCCGACGCGCACGTCTGTGAAGTAGCGGCTACGAACGTCCTGTTCCTGGGGCTCTTGTGAGAATGCGCGAGGACACCACGGACTGGGTGCGTGTCCTAGCAGGTAGATGGGGCTCCGCGATTTGAGCCAGGGTCATTGTGAATGACTCTCATGGTGACCCGACCTGCAGAAAGTGTCTGGTTTGACCCAGTTTAGCTGCCGTCCCCACAGGCGCCACGTCACGGTGCTCCGGGCTGGTTTCTTGAGCGCTGAGGCTAGTGCTGGCTCTCCCAGGAGTGGGCTGCCCGCATGTGTCTGGGGTGGAGCGGGGCCGGAGCACACACAGCCCCTCCTCTCACCCTGTGCCCTCCTCTCAGTACTCCAAGCAGGTGGATGACCGATTCGGTGCCTACGTGGCATGTGCCTCGCTTGTCTTCCTCTTCATCTGCTTTGTCCAGATCACCATCGTGCCCCAGTGAGTACCATCCCTCTGGCTGCGGGGCTCCGGGGTGGGAGCGGAGGTTATGTAGGAGAGCAGGGGCAGGGGTCTGACTTGCTCAGACAAGGAGAGGCTTCCCCATGTGTCCTCGGTGGGACTGGGAAGCCACGAGTCTGATTCTCCCGTGACAGGGAGGTGATGTGCTCACTCCAGAGTGGGAAGCCTCTCTGGGCCTGGCCTGCTGCATGAGAGACTCCTTCTCAGCCCTTTATCATCTCGCCCCATTGTCACCCACACCGCAGTTGCCCTTAAATCACCGGAAGTATTCACCAGGTTCTGTGCGACCTTTGGTTCTTGCAAAAACATCAGCACATCTTCCAAAAGATAAAGGTTTTCTGCAACTCTGGGTATTTCAAAGAATGGATTTCTGGTTCTGAAGGCTTCTCTCAAAGAGGTATTCCTGAACACTTCCAAGGACTGGCCGTGTCCCGGTGAGAGGCCTGTGACTTCCGAGGGGACCACTCCGAAGTGGGCAGTGGGCTTTCGGAGAGGAAGTGTCAGATAGATAGTCACAGGGTCACACACAGACAAGGAAGATAATCGCTCGTGTTATCTTTGTGATGTGTGTACATTCGTATATGCGTGTGTACATGTGTCCACGTGCTTGTGACTCTATTGTGCAGGGATTATAATCAGCACCCATCCCCTAGATATAGCTTTTGTTGAGGTTTTACCATTGTTTCATCTATTGTTTTCTGATTATTTAAATTTTTGACAAAAGGACATTTTCCCCCTAAAAACCCTCAATACATACCTATTTTAAGGGCATTTTCCTTCTTCACCGCAATGCCTTATACACCAAACAAAATTAACAGCAGTTCTCGGCAATCAGGTGGCACCAAGTTTGTGTTCACATTTCCCAGATCATCTCCAGACGTCTCCTACTCTTAGTTTATTCATAGCCAGGATCTACTCAAGATCCACTGGTTGTGTTTGGTTGTGTCTCCTAAGTCCGACTGAATCTAGAAGAGTCCCCTCACCCCAGCACCTTCTACCTTTCATTTGGAAATCATTGTAGACTTACAGAAAAGTTACGGAAGTACTACAGAGAGTCTCTGTACGTCCTTCATCCAGTTTTCCTAATGTCGACCCTTGCGTAACTGCAGCGCAAGGGTCAACGCCAGGGGATTAACCCCGGAAGGAGCTATTACCTAACTGACTATAATCTAATTCCATCAGTTGCCCTTAATGGCCGTTTTGTGTCCCAGGAGCCAGGCTAGGATCCCACAGTGCATTTCGCTCTTCTTTCTCCTCAGTCCCCTCTACTCTGTGACTCTTCCTCAGCCTCTACTCATCTTCTGTGGCCTTGGCGCTTCCGAGGAGTGCTGGCCAATTAATTTGTAGAATGCCTCCACGTGGGTTCGTCTGATGTGTTCTCGCAATTAGGTTGAGGTTATGCAGTTTTGACAAGAATCCCACAGAAGTGGTGTGTCTTTCTTAGCGCATGTTCTCGGGAGGTCCATGATGCCTACACGTCTCACTACTCAGGCCTTTACGTTTAACGACACGTTGTTGCAGAGATGGTCCTTACGTTTGTATCTGCTGTGACTGTCAGGATACCCCAGATGCCGGCACCCAGCTCCACGCTGGTTGTGCACCTAATGCCTATTGCCCCCCCCCCCATGCTGAGGTGGTGCAGAGCTGGGGGGACTGTGGGTCCTTATTGACCCAGGACCCCATTTTTTCTATAGAAATGGAGCTACAGGTATAAATAGGCGACGTAGTCTTTCTGTTGCGTTGCTGCCCCCGATAGTCCGGTCAGCCTGGGTGCCTATCCCCCTGCCTCTGGGCCGCTTGCTTTCCTGTTTCTGCAGTGTGGCTTGTGGGCCGGGTTCTCATCAGTGCCTGCTCTGCCTGCAGGGGCTCCCTTCCCCCGGCCACAGCTCCGAGCTGCCAGGGCATTGACGGAAGTCTTGCTCCAGCAGTCCTCTCTCTACAGAAGCGTTAAAAGCTACTTTAAAGGTCTTTCTTTCCCTCTGAAGAGAGTTCTCTACCCTTGTTCTGTTTGTTTAAGGCATCTAAGTGCTGGCTTCTGAAGGAGCCTGGAACAAAGACGCCCTTTGAACGCCTCTCTAGAGGTATTCACCTGCCTTGTCAAGCCCTCTGCTTGCCTTTAACCTGCTAACAACGCCTGGCATCTCCAGGCCACTCTCACTCCCTGAAAGGGAAAAGGGATTTCTGTGGCCTCCCAATATGATGGGGTGTACCTTAGCCAGCCCCTGCCCCAGGAAGGCTGGCAGAAGGTTCCAGATGGAAAGTCACTGGCAGCTCTTTTGTCTGAGGATTCTGGCCGTGGTGAACGTTAAGATCACCTGTGATCTGCCTCTGGAAACAGGGACAGGGGGAGTTCCTTGCATTTTCATGTTGAACTGGCAAGCTGAGTAGGACTTGTCGTGGGGCCTGGCAGGGAACAGGGTTTAGGGACTCTGTCCTCCAAAAGGATATGTCACTGCTGTTTCTCAGAGTGCCTGCTTGGGCTGCTGACAAATGCATTTTAAAAATAATGGCCATTTATCCCGTTTTCAGCCTTCACAGTTACTCACCTAGTGAGTAACTGCTTGGAGGGAATAACCAGGTAAATTTTAAAATAGGTCCTTCCAAGCTAAGTGAAGTCAGTCTGTGGATAGCTAAGAATTAGGTAAAATATGGAGCAGGTGACACTCGCTTCTCCATTCAGCCCCCTGCGGGCTTCCGCTCCGTGCAGGGAGGTGCAGGGAGATGGCAAGGACAGGAGCCGGACCATCATGGAGGGGGTCCTGAATCAGTTCACAGGGCTGTGAAAGCCCTTCTCAGTGAGTCAGGGGCTAGAAAAGAGTGGCCAGTGGGTTCAGGGGAGCAACTTCTCTTTCCTTCCAGAGCCTTTCAGAGCCCCAGAATTCCCCATCTCCTCTCTTTCTCCAGCTCCGTGTTCATGTTGAGTTTCTACCTGACCTGTTTCCTGCTGCTGACGTTGGTGGTATTTGTGTCCGTGATCTATTCCTGCGTGAAGGTGAGTCTAGCTCGCACCTGAGCTCCCCGTCGTCTTCTTCCCTCCCTTCGCAGCCCACTGATAGGAGCTCCTCCCAGGAGCCCAGGAGTCACACTTGGGATCGGGGTACATGAGGCTGGGGCACCACTCTTTTTTTTTTTTTTTTTTAAGATTTTATTTATTTATTCGACAAGAGATAGAGACAGCCAGCGAGAGAGGGAATACAAGCAGGGGGAGTGGGAGAGGAAGAAGCAGGCTCACAACGGAGGAGCCTGATGTGGGGCTCGATCCCATAACGCCGGGATCACGCCCTGAGCCAAAGGCAGACGCTTAACCACTGTGCCACCCAGGCGCCCCTGGGGCACCACTCTTGACTGGCATTGGCAGCAGGCTAGACGGCAGGGAGTGCTCTGTCAGTGGAGGCATAGTGGTATCGGCTATTTTAATCTGCCTTTGCAAATCTTTGCAACGAGAAGATCGTGTCACTGCCTCTCCTGTCTGTCCCCTTGGTATCAGGTGGGATATAGGAAGGGCATCTCGCACAAAGCCTAGCATGGAGCAGTGGCCATTACACATTTGAGAAAATGAAAGAGTGAGTATGGAAGAGAGCTCTCTCAACATCCCCTTCAGTGTCCCCACGTGCCTGGAATTGGCCCTGGAGGGGACCAGAGGAATGGTGGCTTTTGAGCCAATCATCATAGAGATGAGGAGAGTGGCCCAGAGTGGTTCAGTGTCTCAGACAGGGCCACACAGCCAAGAATGTGGGCCTGAGGCCCTGTTCTGTTTCTCTCCCTTCCCTCCTCTTCGGCATGCTGTGTCTCCCTACCCCCAAGCCTGTGTCCTTCAGGGGGACCTGGCCACAGCCATTCTGGTCTGCGGTGGAAGCCACTCAGGTCCACCTTTGCCTTGTCCACCCAAGCCTTTCCCTCCCTTCCCTAGTGGTTTTGGACTTCGTTACAGGCCAGCCTGGTCCCAGAAAGCACTCTGTCCCCAGGCAGGTGCGAGCCCCTCCAGCTTCTGCTGGAACCACTTATCTGCTCCTCCCCTCATTCACTGGAGCCAAGCCCCAGAGCCAGAGCCCCAGGCTCTGCCACCACTCTCCACATACACCGCCGTGGGCACCACATTCTTCTTCTGGAAGGATTAGACCTTGAGTCCCCTCCAAAGTGCCCTTTCTCTCTCCACCCGCCAGCAAGGTATTTCAATGGACTGGAAATTGTTTAATTACCTAACGGTCAAGGTCTTGGTGGACTGATTGTCAGAACTGGAAGACCCCCCTGGGAATCACCTGAGCAGGAGCAGAGGCGGACACCCAGAGAGAGGCAGGGTGGGGCCAGGGTCAGTTGGCAAGTTGAGCTGTGGGCATGGCCAGTTCCTTCACTGCATCGTAGGATTTAATCTTGGTTCCCAGCCTCTCCACCAGCTCCTTCCTCAAGGCTCTGTGTTCATCCTGCCTTTTGGTCTTGCTGTTGTCATGCCTCCCCACCCCCAGCCTGCTTTGTCCCCAGAGGGCAGGTCCACTTTCTTCATCTCATGCCTATTGAAGCACATGGTACATTCACAGCAGCCAAAAGGGGGAAACGACCCAAATGTCCATGGACAGACGAATAAACCAAAATGGTGTATCTCTGTGACGGAATATTATCTACTCATGGAGGGCAGTGAAGTTCTCACACAGGCTACAACACGGACGAACCTTGAAAACATGCTGAGTGAAAGAAGCCAGACCCAAAAGGAAGTAAATGTATGATTCCCCTTATATGGAATATGTGGAATAGGCAACTTCATTGAGACAGGAAGTAGACTAGACGGTCCTGGGGTCGGCAGAGAGCGGATGGAGAGTTCTGGCCTCACGGTGCAGTGTCTGTATGGAGTGAGTGACGGGAGGGTCTTGTAACTGGAGCATTTCGGACATGGAGTGGTGATGGTTGCTCCACAGGAAGCTTAGAATTGATGCCACTAAATCGTATGCTTAAAAATGGTTAAAATGCTAACTTGATGGTACATATGTGTTACCACAATAAAAGAGGTCACAACAACCAAAAACAAACAACAACAATAAAAAATGGCACACCAGAGTTAAAAGGGCGTGGTAAACATTCTTTTTTGAACATCCAGAAGAATCTTTTCCGTTTTTAAGCTATAAACTGAGGCAAAGTCAGTGTCTGTTTGAGGTACTTAATTCGCTTATTCAAGTCAGAATCAAAGCTGTATGTGGTCTACAATTTTGAAACTGGAACCTAGATTTCTCTTTCCTGTTAGCTGCTTTTCCTGTTAGCTACCCTGATTTCACTGGGTTTGTGTTCCCTGACTGGCACGTTTGTCTGGGGGTAGGGGAGGAGGAGAAGAGGGAGGAAGGCTCATTTCCTCACCTGCACTGGCCATTTTGAGTTCATACTTTGGTCCAGTGAATTCTTTTTGTGATTGTTCAAGATTAATTATGAAAATCATTCCTGGCTCCTTGTGTTTGATTGAATCTATCTATTTTGTAATCAGCATCACATTCAATAAGCTTATTTTCCATTCCTTTATCCAGTCCACTGATTTTTCTGACGGTTCTGAGGAGGCCAGGGTCCCCTCAGGGGAGGCTGGGGAAGGGAGAGGCTGCCTCCCACCGCCACTCCATCCCTCGCCCCTCCACACACACCCCCTCCACCAGGGGAGGCTGCTTCCGTCTTATGGTGTAGAGCTTCTGTAAACAACTCGTTTGGGAAAAGAGTGCCCCCTGGCTTATCAAGTCTGGCACCTGCTGATTTGGGCCAGGAGGCAAGTGGACTCTAATACCCACTCTGAGGTCCTGTCTGCGTCCTTCTCCCCTGCCTCCCACCTCTGATGCGCCATCTTCTCAGCATTTCTCCACTTTCTGGGAAGTGGAACCGACTGAGCCACCCAGCTGCCCCCTCTCCCATCAGATTTCATCACTTTTTTTCATCTCTGCAATACCCTGACCCCACATCACAGACAGGGAACCAGGGCCCCAACCTGGTCATTGATTTGCCTGGAGGCTTTCAGAGAGGCCAGGATCAAAAGTGTCCACCCCAGTCACGATTTATTAATTATGTCCCCACTCCTGTTTTTCATGTTGAATTGATTCGAATTAGTCAGACTGGGAATGTACTGGTTTGGAATTTATTTTTTAAAAATCAATTCTTTTTCTGAGCTGTAATTGTGAGTGAGCAGGCATTGAACAGTCAGTTTGCACAGGCACAATTCTCCTGCTGTAAAAATGGTCTCCAGGACCTGCGTGCACTGAGGTGTGTCCCTGTGAGAAGACGTGCCCCAGGTGAAGAGTTTCACCATCCACGCTGGTGTTAGTAAAGATGGGATTTAGGGCAAACATACAGATGAAGTTTTTGATTGCAGGAAATGAGATACTCTATAAACTGATACCAGAGCAGGACGTCAAGTCTTCTGAAAATTTCAGAACAGCAATTCCTTGGTTCCTGCCTGAGTTTTTAAGGTCAAGAGCAGGTCTTTTTAAAGAGTGACAAAAGGGACACCTGGGTGGCTCAGTCGGTTAAGTATAGCAGCTTCCTTTGGCTCAGGTCATGATCCCAGGGTCCTGGGATTGAGTCCCACATTGGGCTCCCTGCTCAGCAGGGAGCCTGCGTCTCCCTCTGCCTGCCACTCTCCCTGTTTATGGTCTCTCTCTCTCCTCTCTCTCCCTCTTTGGCAAATAAATAAATATATACAATCTTAAAAAATAAAAAATAAAAGGTGACAAGAGAAATCAGCTTGTAGCAAGCCAATGCATTAAGTTAAAAATAGAGCCACTCTATGACCCAGCAATTGCACTGCTAGGTATTTATCCAAAGGATACAGACGTAGTGATCCAAAGGGGCACCTGGACCCCAATGTTTATTGCAGCAGTGTCCACAATAGCCAAACTGTGGAAGAGTCAACAATAACCAAACTGACTAATGAATGGATAAAGCATATATGGGATATATATACAATGGACTATTACTCAGCCATCAAATAGAATGAAATCTTGCCATTTGCAACGATGTGGATGAAACTAGAGTGTATTATGCTATGTGAAATAAGTCAGAGAAAGACAAATACCATACGATTTCACTCATATGTGGAATTTAAGAAACAAAAGAAATGAACATAGGGGAAGGGAAGGAAAAATAAGATGAAAATTGAGAGAGAGGCAAAGTATAAGAGACGCTGAACTTAGGAAACAAACTGAGGGCTGCTGGAGGGGAAGGGAGTGGGGGGAAGGGATAATTGGGTGATGGGCATTAAGGAGGGCACTTGATGGAATGACACCAGATGTTATATACAGCTGATGAATCACTAAATTCTACCTCTGAAACTAATAAAAGTAAATTAATTAAAATTTTATATATACACCCCCCCCCCATGGTCAATCATTCGTTAGAACTACATTCTGGATTGGATTTAAAAAGTAGCCTGCGGTTCTTCTCCTGACCGCTAGGGGGCCCCCTGTGGGTCTCCTGGTCCCATCATCGCCGGGAAGCCTATGGGCAGAGCCTGTTCCCAGCCACCTTCCATTAACTCTACTGACAACCTTCGCCTGAATTTTACTGGTGGGCGCAAAATGATAAAAGAAACCCTTCAATTGATGGATGGGATGATCATAACTAAAACAATTTAAGTAATATGGGTCAGGGGGTAGGATGCAATGGCAAATTTTTAAGCAGACACAGATTAGGAACCATCTGTCATACCTTTTCAGAGTCAGCTCCTCAGGCTAGTGCCAGAACACTTTCCCCAGCTGTGAAACAGAATTCCTTTAATAGGAAACAAGGACTTTCATTCCTATTGCTAACAGAGCTCTTTTAAAAATGCAAATATTAACTAAATATTCTGTTGAATTTCGCAGCTTACAAAGCACTTTAAAATGCTTCATTTCATGGAGTCTTCATAGCCACCTTGGGAGATAGATATCCCCCACGTATCGATAAGAAAGCTGTGCCCGGAGCCCTTGATGCCGTCCCCGGGGTCAGACAGCTAGGAAGAGCTTGAGCAGGGACTTTAATCAGTGCTTTATTGAGCTACGATTCACTTATAGAAGATTCACCTTCATAAGGGTGGGTGAAGTTGTCAGTTCTTAGTATATTCATGCAGTTATGCAACTACTACCACAAATGCCAGCACACTGTCATCATCCTGAAAAGGAACCCAGACTTCTTAGCTGTCACTGTTTCTTCGCTGCTCCCCACAGCCCCTGGCAGCCCCAGACGCGGCTTTCTGTATGAATTTGCCTGAAATCATACAAGAAGTGGCCTTTTGAGATTGTTTTCTTTCACTTTGCATAATACTTTCAGGGTTCACCTGTGTTGTACCATGTGACAATATCTCATTCGTTTTATGGCCAAGTGCTGTTCCCTGGTGTGGATCTATCCCATTTCGTTTATCCCTTCATCAGCTGACAGACACTGGGGTGGTTTCTGCTTTCAGGCTATTTTGAATAGTACTGCTGTGCACGTTTGTATACAAGCTTTATGCACACTGAGGTTTTTGGTTCTCTTGGGTAAATACCTAGGAGTATAGTTGTTGGGTCATCCAGTAGCTGTGTTTATCATTTTGAGGAACTGCCAACCTGTTTTCAAAGTGGCTGCGCTATTTCCCATTCCCACCTGCTTCTCCACACCCTCACCAACCCTTGTTATTACCTGACTTTTTGATTATAGCCCTGACTATGTACCATGAAGTGCTATCTCATGTCTTTGAACTGCATTTCCCTGATGACTAATGAGAAACATCCTCTTGTGTGCTTATTGGCCATTTATACAGATTCTTTGGAGAAATTCAGAACATTGTCCCATTTTTAAATTGTCCCAAAATTTAATTTGTCTTATTGTTGAGTTGTAAGAACTCTTTGGATACAGTAAACCTCAGCGATGGTTTCGCTTTCTGTGGTTTGGTCCCTGCGCTCAGCTATGGTCTGGAAGCAGTGATCCTCCTTCTGACGTATTGCGAGAAGCTCAGTAGGAGCCTAACGCTACGTCACAGTGCTGACGTCATTCCCCTCACTGGATCCCATCATGTACGCGTCTTATCATCTCACGTCCCCAGCGGAAGGGTGAATCCAATAAGATAGTTTGAAAGAGAGAGAGAAAGAGAGAGTTCACATTCACATAACTTTTATTACACGGTATTGTAATAATTGTCCTATTTTATTATTAGTTATTGTTATTAATCTCTTACTGTGCTTAATTTATAAATTAAACTTTATCATAAGTGTGTAAGTGCAGGAAAAAGCATAGTATATATACATTTCAGGACTGTCTGCAATTTCAGGCCTCCAGTGGGGGGGTCTTGGAATAAGACGGATAAGAGGAGACTACCGTATTCTGGTTACAAGGCCTTTATTAGCTATATGGTTTGCGAGAATTTTCTCCCATTCTCTGGGTTTCACTTTCTTTTTTAAATAAACATAATACTGAACTTTCCATTGTAACCCTTTTTAAATGTACAGTTTGGCAGCATGAAATGCACTCACATTGTTGTGCAAGGGTCCCACCATCCATCTCCAGAACTTCGTCCTCCCAAACTGAAACTTTAGACCCATGAAACAGTAACTTCCCATTCAGCCCTCACCCCTGGAAACCACCGTTTCACTTTCGGTCTCTATGAATTTGACCATTCTAGGTATCTCATAAAAGCAGAATCCTATACTGGGGCGCCTTGGTGGTGCAGTCGGTTAAGCATCTGACTCTCGGTTTCAGCTCAGGTTGTGATCTCAGGGTCGAGGGATCCAGCCCCACGTTGGGCTCTGCATTCAGTGAGGAGTCTGCTTGAAATTCTCTCTCTCCCCCTCCCTCTGCCCCTTCCGCTCATGCTCACTCAATCTCTCTCTCGAATATATAAATCTTCAAAAAAAAAAGTGGAATCATCTAGTACTTATCCTCTTGTGACTGTCTTCTTTCACTCAGCAAACTGTCTTCAAAGTGTTATCTATGTTGTAGAATGTGTCAGAATTTCATTCCTTGAGGCTGAATAATACTCCATTGGATGTCTAGTCCCCATTGTTCATCCATTCATCCACAGATGGACACTTGGATCTTCCGCCTTTTGGCCATTGTGAGTAACACTGCTGTGAACATGAGTCTGAAAATAGGGGTACAAACTCTGCTTTCTGTTCTTTTGGGTGTATACCCAGAAGTGGGATTGCTGGGTCACACGGCGATTCAAGGTTTCGGTTTTTTGAGCTACAGTCATACTGTTTTCCCCATCAGCTGCAGCATTTTTTGTGTCCACCAGCAATGCATAGGGGTTCCAATCTTTCTATAGTTTCACCTTTTTTTTACTTTCTTGATGGTATTATTTTTTTTTTAAAGATTTTCTTTATTTATTTAACAGAGATAGAGACAGCCAGT
The DNA here is from genome assembly GCF_002007445.2 of Ailuropoda melanoleuca. Lineage (NCBI taxonomy): Eukaryota > Metazoa > Chordata > Mammalia > Carnivora > Ursidae > Ailuropoda > Ailuropoda melanoleuca. The sequence continues at coordinate 65,150,369 of NC_048218.1, read as the reverse complement.
GAGAGAGGGAACACAAGCAGGGGGAGTGGGAGAGGAAGAAGCAGGCTCATAGCAGAGGAGCCTGATGTGGGGCTCGATCCCATAACGCCGGGATCACGCCCTGAGCCGAAGGCGGACGCTTAACCGCTGTGCCACCCAGGCGCCCCCTTGATGGTATTATTTGAAGCACAAACATTTTTAAATTTTGATGATATCCAACTAATCTGTTTTTTCTTTTTTCTTCTTTTTTTGCTTTTGCCTTTGCTGTTCTATCTAAGAAACCATTGCTTAATCCAAAGTCACAAAGATTGGCTTGTGTATTTTCTTCTACAAGCTTTGTAGTTTCAGTTCTTATATTTGTGTCTCTGTCCACTTCAAGTTAATTTTTGTGTGTGGTATGAAGTAGGGCCCAGCCTCATTCTTTTGCATGCGGATAGCCAGGTGCCCCAGCAGCTTCTTTCCGCATAGAATTATCTTGGCAATCTTGTCAAAATCAATTGATCAGAAATGTAAGGGATTATTTCTGGATTCACTCTGTTCCATTGAGTGGAATATTCTGTTCTCTGTGTCTATTAAGCAGGATTTTCATTGAGGCTTATGCTCTCCAAATCACACATAGCTTTCCTTCTACCATGTAAGTGGGTTTAGTCAGAGTATCGTCTTTCTTACTCCAAAAGGAAGTGATTTTCCAGAATGATGTCATAGATTTGATGATACATGAACACAGGTAGGGGCGTGGCCCACATGGAGTGTGAAGGCTGCCAGCCCCCTGCCTCTGCTGCTGTCCTTCCCTGAGGTCCTCCCTGTCCCTCTGCTGAACAGGAGGTGGCCTCGTTGGAGGGCTGGAAGGGGATTTGGGTGGAAAAGATCTCCTGCTTCCCAACACGCACACCCAGCTCAAAGCCCCACACTAGGGGTGAGCAGGGCACTCACTTGATGACAAGAACAGTGAAGGGTGGAGACTTGGTTTCCCCTACTTGCAAGCTAGTGGGTGAGCCTTGATGTGTCATGGATGCTGCAGGAGACAGGAGACTCCTGGGTCAGAGGTAAAGGACGCTATGGCTCCTAGCACAGCAAGCAGCACGTCCATCAACGTATTCGTGTCAGCCTCCCAAAGCCCTGCGGGGCAGATGTGATGGGCCCACGTGGGTGCTCTGCATATAGCGAGTGGGGGTTGCAGCTGGGGAACAGTAGACCAAGGTCCCCGTACTTGCCAGCAGGAAACACTGTAGCTCGCCGGCCACTATCCTGCGCAGTGGGAATGAGCAGTCACCTAGTGGTCACACGGCGTCCTCTTGCCTGTTGAGTTGTCTGTGTGACCGTCCTATCACTAGGAAGGTTGAGCCTTGCAGTCTGGCGTATGCAGCCAGAACGTGCACAGATGCTCAGGGCCCCAAGAATCCTACAGATGGAGAGCCTTCAGAGAAGGGATGTGACTTGCCGAGGGTTGCACAGGAAAAGCCACATCTAGAACCCTCCAGGCTCCTGGTCTGGTGCTTTCCCCACCACCCTCCTCTGCCCTTCCGGTTTTCCATAGGACACCTGGCATTTGTGCAGCAGACCAGCCTACAGGGAGGCGTTGAGGTGGGTGGGGCAGGGGAAGCCCAAGCCCACACCTTGGTTTCTCTGTGTCTGCCAACATCTTTTTAAAATTAGGCTGCTTTGGAGATGAGGAGGACAAGGTGGGCAAGGCCAAGCGTGTCAGATGTGGTAGAGCGGGTCGTTTCATGACCAGAACTGCCGCGGGTCTTGGACGTGCAGTTTGTCTCTTTGAGGGAAATGTAGGAAGGGTTAGGTGAGGAAACAGATCAATGAGAGTCCTGAAAGAAGGTTCCCTGAACTCACTTGTCCAGGCCGCACCCTCCTGCCCACAGGCTACTCTGCCCCCTTCTCACAAGCCCATCCCCTCCCTCCAGACCCCAAGTTCCCTCCGAGTCCTCAGCCCCATGGCTCCCTACTGCCAAGAAGCCTTCTGACCCTCCCTGGGAAAGTTCTGGGCCCCTCCAGGCCTTCCCAGCGGCCACCTCCTGCCCCTCTCTGATTGTAATCCTGACCAGCTCAGCATTCACATGGCAGATTCATGTGCTTTTCCCTCTGCTCTGTTGGGGTTAGGATAGCATTTTCCTTCCATCACTCCTCTCTCCCCTGCAAGCTCCCCGGGTAGCCGGGCTCCTGGCCAGCTGCAGGCTCTGCGCTGTTGTCGCTGGAAGCAGTGGTGCAGTGGTGTGAGCCTGGAGTCCTGCACGCTGGCAGGGTGTTCAGGAAGGCCCCTGGGGTTAGGCTGGCCAGGGACAGAAGTGGGGGAGGGAGGGTTCCACCAGCTCCCCATGGCAGTTTGCAGAGTCCCCACTGAATTCTGCTCTCTCTCTCCCTCCCTCATCCCTTGGGGCAGCTCTTCCCCACCCCACTGCAGACCCTCTCCAGGAAGATTGTGCGGTCCAAGATGAATAGCACTCTGGTTGGCGTGTTCACCATCACTCTCGTGTTCCTCTCGGCTTTCGTCAACATGGTAGGCGGCTCCACCTCCCAGAACCTTCCCAGACTCTGGAGTTCTCTGTCCCCAGAATTTCTTCTTAGGGCTTCACCTCAGGCCTGGAATCAGATTGGACTCCTAAAGCCTCTCACACAGGCTGTTAGTTGCCTGCTCTCGAGGCTGGAGGATCCAGAAAGACCCAGTGAAGCCCCCAAGGGAAGTTTACGAGCCCCAGCCCGGCAGCCGGCAGACGTTGTCAGTGCCTCAGCTGCCAGGCTCCTCTCCTGTCCCTGGTCCGTGTCAGGCTGCCCCTGAGTCCAGTGGGGGGGAGAAGCGCCCACCGCCCTGTGGAGATGGGCTGCCCTGGCCTGGCCCCCACGGCCGCCCCTCTCCTCCCCCCCCCCAGTTCACATGTAACTCCAAGGACCTGTTCGGCTGCCTGGCGGACGAGCACAACATCAGCACCAGCCAGGTCAACGCGTGCCACGTGGTGGAGTCGGCCACCAACTACAGCCTGGGGGACGAGCGGGGCGTCTGCAGCAGCCCGTGGCCCAACTGTAACTTCCCTGAGGTACTGGGCGGGGGGCGGGGGGGGCGGCATTCCAGGTGCAGACAGAGACCCTCCCACCCGCCTTCGTCTCTGCCTCCGGCTGTGCTGAGGGACTCTCAAGCTCACAGCCATGCCAGGGACCTCCTTTCCCGTCTCTACTCCGTGTGTCAGACACGAGTGGACAAGGCCAGCCCCTCAGCAGAACAGTAAAGCCACAGGGCTGTCGTTGATAGAGTGGGCCAAGACTGTTTCACTCAGCCAATCCTCAAGCATCCCTGGGACACAGACACGAAGAATATCTTTTTTATACAGATGAAACTGAGGCACAGAGAGGGTGAGTAACTTGCCCAGGGTCACACAGCTAGTAAGTGACAGAGCCAGAATTTTCACCCAGGTCCTCTGGCTGCAGAATTCTCAGTCTTAACCTGAGGGCAGAACAGAGCTGTTTCTGGACCCTCAGCTTGGGCAGCAGGCCTGCCTCAGGAGAAACGGCCTGAGCCCCTCTGCTGTGGGCCAGAGAGCAGGGAGGGAAGCAAAGGAACCCATTCTGCCATCAAGGTCACCCATGCAGAGTGCACAGTTCAGTAGTTTTTAGTATATTCACAGATGTGTGCAGCCATCATCGTCATCATCTAATTAGAACATTTTCATCGTCCCCAAGGAAATCGTACCCCTAGGTTACTGGGTTTACAGTGCCGAGAATCCTTAGAGAGCAGCATGCATTAAGTGCCTATGGTATGCGAGGTGCTTCATTCACCTTTTTCTTGGGGAGCAGTTTTTGAGTGAGCAGCCGGTCCAGGCTTCCAGCCCGGCGTGTCCATGCCATGCACGGGACAGTCCCCCCACCCCAGCTGCCTGTGGGGTCCACACAGAACCTGTGAGCTGTTGTCCTTTCCTGGGGAATATCCAAACTTCCATCCAATTCTGAAAGGGTCCATGACTTACAAGAAGGTCCAGAACTGCAGTGAGGGCCCCCTGGGCTGTCATGGTGCTGGCCTCCCTCCCCCACCCCTGGGAAGGAGCCAATCCATCTCCCCTGTACAGATGGGGTACGGGAAACTCAGTGGGGGGCAGGACTCCACCAATGTTCACCTAGACGGGCGCTTCTCTCCCCCTGGGTCCAGGCCAAGCCCTCCCCCTCCCCCTCCCCCACGCAGCTGCCTGAGCCCACGGGAGCCGCTGCTTGAGGGCTGTGCGCTGAGAAGCAGAGGCTGTGTCTGATCGTGTACTTGCCCCTTGGTGGTTGCTTCATGGAGGAAGCCGAGGAACGGGGTGGGGGTGGAGGCAGTCTTTCTAGCTCCTCATTTGTGGGAGGCGGTTGGTCCCTGCCTCCAGCCCTCACCAGTCCCACCAGTTTACCCCCACTGATCCCAGGCCTTGCTGACTACGGAGCTCTCGGGCTCCCGCTACCCCACAAGTGTTCTGACTCAGCAACTCCTCCCAGACCCCGACGCCCTTCGGGACACCTGCTTGAAGCCTTGGCCTCCTGGTTGTCTGGCTCTGAGTCTGAATGGGAATCCAGGCTGGCCCGGGGGCTCCCGCCCCCTCTCCCAAGGACAGGGTTATGATCCGTGGGCTGGATTATCTGGGTGGGCCCTCCCTGCTTGTTCCTCTGCTCCTGTTCCAGGTAGTGGCTTGAGGCTAGTCCCTCCCGTCTCCAATCACCAGGCGCCCTCCGCAGCCCCTGGCAGAGGAAGCAAATAGTGAGGCCCAATGACTCAGAAGGAATGATCCTATATTTAAAAGAAAGAACAAGGGGGTGCCTGGGTGACTCAGTCTGTTAACCGTCTGCCTTTGGCTCAGGTCATGATCCCAGGGTCGTGGGATCGAGGCCCACGTTGGGCTCCCTGCTCAGCAGGGAGCCTGCTTCTCCCTCTCCATCTGCCTCTGTCCTCCGCTCATGCTCTCTCTTGCTCTCTCTCTCAAATAAAATCTTAAAAAAAAATAAAAGAACAAACTAATGATGCTGACATGGCTAGGATTAGCATCAGGATGGCAGCAGAAAGGGGCGCCTGGGTAGCACAGCGGTTAAGTGTCTGCCTTCAGCTCAGGGCGTGATCCCGGCGTTATGGGTTCGAGCCCCACATCAGGCTCCTCCGCTGTGAGCCTGCTTCTTCCTCTCCCACTCCCCCTGCTTGTGTTCCCTCCCTCGCTGGCTGTCTGTATATCTGTCAAATAAATAAATAAAATCTTTAAAAAAAAAAAAGAAAAAAGGATGGCAGCAGAAAGGAACCTCTGAGATCTGTGCTTCAGCTCCTCTGTTGTCCGAGAAAGAAACTGAGGCTCGGAGACCAGAAGGGACTTCCCTGAAGTCAATATACAGGGCTACCACAGTCCCTCGTCTGAAGCCTTCCAGGTCAAATATATTTTGAATTTCGGAATTTTTCGGAGTTTAAAAGGGTATTTCACACCCCCCAGTGTAGCCTGGGCCGCACGTGATGAGAACATACAGTAGAATTTCTGCAGCAAAATGGATGTGTAGTCACGAGAATCAGGACAAAGATGCTGGCCAGCAGCACACCGGCTGGGGCAGGTTTTGCCACCAAAGAAGGTCAGTTCAGGTGTTGCCACCATATCAGTCATGAAACACTGTCAGTTCTCAGAACTTTGGAGTTAAAGTTGCAGATCAGGGGCTGGGACGCCTGGGGCCCCCCCAGTTACTGGGGACACCAGGTGCAAGCCACCAGGTGGCTTCATCTCATGGAACCGGATCAGTGAGCCCCTCACATAGAAGCTTTTGCAGATGGGAAAACTGAGGCTTCAAAAGGTTGAATAAATGGCCCAAGTCACGCAAATAGTCTGTAATTAATCAGGGCTAAGCCTCAGGTCCGCCTGAGCCCGGAGCCCTGCTCCAGCTGTGGGCTCTACTGCCAACACTGGCCACACAGCCGGAGCCCCATCTCCCGGTTCCCACCCCGCCCTTCACTTGACCTCACAAGTTTGCATCAGCGGAGGTACCCTCGGGTGGGCTTCCTGCGGCCAGCTCAGGCTGGGGGAAGCCGGAGGGCGGGCCGGGGAGGGCAGGGCCGGGGCGCTGACGCGGGCCGCCCTCTCTCCGCAGTACTTCACCTACAGCGTGCTGCTCAGCCTGCTGGCCTGCTCCGTGTTCCTGCAGATCAGCTGCATTGGGAAGCTGGTGCTCATGCTGGCCATTGAGCTCACGTACGTGCTCATCGTCGAGGTGCCCCGAGTCACGCTCTTTGACAATGCCGACCTGCTGGTCACCGCCAATGCCATGTAGGTGGCACCCCCCCCCGGATCCCCCCACTGGGTCTGGGGCATTGCGGAGAGGCCGGAAGAGTGGGTGGCTGGGTACCTGGGCTGCAGGGGGCTTGCAAGGGGAGTGTTCTGTTGCCGCCCAGCTGACGGCATGGGCCAAGCACCTCTGTGTCTTGTTTCCCTCCCTCCCTTCCCCAGTAGGGGGGGTGGCCTCAGGGTGACTAGGTCCTGCTGTCCTTCTGCTTCCACTGTGCTACTCAATCCTGCCCTCAGGTCTCAGTGAGTTGTTCTTCATTTGTTCAGGGCAGCCTCTGATGAGCTGTTTTCACTTAACTCCATCTGCCTGTGGCACCTTAGGCCCAAAGAAGGCTCAAGATTCAACAGAGATGAATAGCAGGGTCTTTGGGAGCAGAAAAACAGCCTTTGTCGTTCTTGGGCTCTGTGTCCTGCCTCAAGCTAGGCACTGGGACATACATTATCCTTTTTCATCCTCATAGCAACCCAACAAAGTAGGCAGGGCTGCCATGGATGGTTGGGTGATTTGTGCACTGCTCAAAGGCTCCCGATTATGATGGTGAGCCATTAGGTCCCACATCTAGGTAGCAGGCTTGGGAGTTTTACCCCAAGCTATCTAGCTCCCAGTAAAATGGGAATAATATCCATAATAGTAACATGTTTGTAAAGTGCCTTATGTCAATACACTTCTTTTCCCATCACCCCACTACACACACACACACACACACACATCAGTGCAAAAAACGTGAGTGACAGCTCTATGTCCCCTGAGAAAATGCAGCAAACTGTGTTTTCTCCAAGTTATAGGAAGGGATCCATTCGTCCTTCTATCTGTTCATCCAAAGATATTTATTGAGGGCCTCCCATGTCCCAGGCACTGAGCCAGTGGCAGAACAGTCATGGATGAAACAGGTCATAACTCCAGTGTCAGGAATGTCACTTTCTGATTAAGAGAGTGTCACCTGAGCAAAGGAAGGTGTAATGAAGGGTCTAAGATTCAAGGACGCCCTTCCTGGTCGCTGTGTGGAGCTGTGGGCCGACCGGGAGACATGGCAGCCTGCAGTCCTGTGAGGACCAGGAGAGGGAGGAGGTCTAGGCCTTTCTACTCTCCAATCAGGGCAGGAGCTGGGAGCTTTGCCTCCTCTTTCTTACGTGCTCCTTCCCCCACCCTCAGCCTCTCCTCTCCTCCCGCTGGGGCAGCAGCAGAAAACGGAGGTCGTTTCTGGTGTGGGAGACCCTGGCTTGGCTCTGGGGCAGCACTGTCCAATAGATAAATCATGCAAGCCATGTATATCATTTAAAATTTTCTAGTAGCTATATTAAAAAGGCAAAACATGCAATTTTAATCTTTTTATTTAACCAATATATTCAAAATATTATTTTAATATATAGTCAATATAAAATTAATGAAAAATTACATTTTTTCCCACATTAATTCTTCAAAACCTAGTATCTATTTTACACTTCTGGGACATTTTAACTTGCACTAGCCATATGTGAAGGCTCAGGAGCCCCATGTTTCTGTGGCAGCCACACCGGACAGCACAGTTGTAATGTTTCTCCTCCTCTGGACGCAGCGAAGGGCTGGGGTGGGAGGTGGGCCGGCTTCTGCCCAGGTGGATGAGCTGGGGGGCCCCAGGGTCCCAGGTAAGGGCTGGTGATTTGTGGTCATGGTGGCCAGCTAGCTAGCTGGGGCTGGGCTTTTGGCAAGCCTCCCACCCTAAAAGTATCCCTAGATCCAGAGGGGTGCTGGGGGGGCAATGGATGAAGGAGCAACAGTAGTGGGAGCACTAGTAGTGGGCGTAGGGTGGCAGAGCTAGGAGTGGGGGGGCACGGCAGTGTGAGGGGGGGCAGAGCAGGGTAGGAGACAGAACAGGGTAGGGGAGCGCAGTGGGCACGGAGACTGCCAAAGCAGAAGAGCAGCCCCAAACAGCCCTCCCCACTTCCTGTTCACAGAGACTTCAACAACAACGGGACCTCCCAGTGGTGAGTGGATACTCTCCAAGTTCCATACAGCCCCTCCCTGCCCTTGGCGCGGAGCAGCCAGAGGCCAGCAGCCCGGGGCCAACAGAGAAGGCAGTGGTGCCCAGTGGGGAGGGGCCTTTGCGGCAAGGTGGGCAGTGAAGGAGGCTGGAGGGGGCCAGGAAGCCCTTTCCTCAGCAGGTACCAAGAGGGCCTCATTGGGTAGATGCCCTTCTTTTCCTGTATGATTCCCCCCACCCCAAGATGACCTACAGAATCCATGGCTGGGTCATCAGGACCCGCAGGCCATTCCACAGGCCTCGTCTAAAGCGTTTGGCCTCAAGCTCTTCCACAGGAGCATGTGTGGGATCCCAGGCACAAGAGAACAGGACCTGGTGACCTCACCCCTCCACCCCCGCCCAGCCCCGCTCCAGAAGAAAGGAGCCAAGGCCTGTGGGTGCAGGGTAAGCCCTGCACTGGGGCTGCTGCTGGGCAGGGAGTCGCGGCAGTCAAGGTTTGGGCTCTTTGCTGGGACAGGGAGCAGGGTTTGGGACGGCTACTTGGTTATGTGTGGGGTTTTTTAGGGTTTTTTTTAGAGAGAGAACGTGTGCACATGTGTGCATGTGGGAGGGGAGGGGCAGAGGGAGAGAGAGAATCTTAAGCACACTCCACATCCACACCCAGCACGGAGCCCGACGTGGGCCTCAGTCTCACCATCCTGAGATCATGACCTGAGCAGAAATCAAGAGTCGGCTCTTTAACCAGCTGAGCCACACAGGTGTCCCAGGATAGCTGCTTTTATTAAGACTATTTAGTAATAATGTTAACAGGAATGTAATTAGCCATGATCAGCCACCAGTTTGGGAGTTCCTACTGTTCGTCAGGCACTATACAAGGAATTTTGTGTACAGTATCTTTAATTTTTAAAATGCAGGTGTCATTAATCCATTTTACAGATTAGGAAACTAAGGTTCAGAGAGGTTAAGAGACTTGCCCCAAGCCCAGAGATGGTCAGTATGGCCTGCCTGGCTCTCTTGTTACTGTGCCCACGGCCCCTATCTTGTCCACTGGGAGAGACCTGGGATGGACGTAATGCCTTTTACAAGGGCCTCCTTGATCCATTGATGTGACCAGAGAGAAGTTTCCCAGTGATGGGGGAGAGGAGGGCATCAAGAGAGGAGTCCTGACTGCTGAGCTGCTGGCGTGAGCAGGGGCTGAGATGGGGCTGCTAGCCAAGAAGGTTTCCTGGCAGAGGCCCTACCTCAGGCAAAATTTGAGCGGGAGGGTGAGGAGAAGGGGGAGTAGTGGGAGGAGGAAAAAGGCCTGGGGGGCCTCGGAGCCTGCCATGAAGTGCCAGGGCTCTACTCCACCTGCAGCCCTGAGCATGCGACCAAGGTGGCACTGAAGGTGATGACGCCCATCATCCTCTCCGTCTTTGTGCTGGCCCTGTACCTGCACGCCCAGCAAGTGGAGTCCACTGCCCGCCTGGACTTCCTCTGGAAACTGCAGGTGGGTGGCCCTGGGGCTGGGGTGGGGAAGCGCCCAGGCCTCACAGCATTTTGTGACTGATCAAGTTCGTCACCCAGGCCGGCTGGGCCTTAGTTCTGCACCGATCGGGTGCCCTGCTCAGGCCTCAGCCCAACTAAACCAGTGCCCCATGTCCCAGCAGGTCTGCTCCCTGCTTTTGGGAGCCAAGAGGCAGAACCCCAGAGCTTATTCCGAACAAACCACCCTTGACAGTGCTGGGACTTGGATGGGTCACAAATACTGATCATGCGCTACTGTGTGCGTCCAGAGGCTGGGACGGGGGCTAGGCATGGCCAGCTTGTTTGGGGTGTGGGCAGCAAGGAGTCAGGAGGGTGGGGAGGAAAGAGTGGCAGGAGGTGAGGAACATGGGGAGCGCAGTCCCCGTGTCGTGGAGGCTGCAGTGCAGATGTGACCAGAACTGGCTTGAAGGCTCTTCCAGGGCAGAATGGACAGAAGGGGCATCAAAGACTATTGACAGGAAGCCTAGGCAGGTGGCTGTGCCCTGGTCCTGGGGAGAGTGGCCCAGGTAGGGGCAGAAGCAGTGGGGTGCTAGGTGTCCCACGCTCCACCCTCCAGGCTTTGTGCTCTGCACCCCAATAGTGTCCACCAGGAGGAGGGGATGCCACTGGGCCACACCAAGAAAACGCTCCAGGTGCTAGCAGGAGACCTGCTAGATGGCCTCAGAGGGTCTGGGGAGGGCACCCAAGGGCATTTGTGGTGAGAAAGCCATCTTTCTGTGGGCAGCCTCTTTGCCTCCCCTGGCCTGGCCTCCATCTCCAGACCACTTCTCAGCTCACCCGCAACTCACTTAGGCCTCCTCCATCCTCAGCTTCTTACTAATGTTAAGATCAAGTCTTCAGGCTGGGGCAGGGGGTCCTGAGTTTTGTTAAAGATGGAGGCATCCAGTTGCCCCTGTTGCTGGATGTCTTGCAAGGGGGTGACTGAGGTCCCCACCACACAGATGCCCTGAGGTTGGAGGGAACCTGTTTTGCATGTGGGGTGCCCCTGGTCAGCCCTGGCTTGGGAGGGACCTGCGGGATATCCAGTGAGAGGCTGTACCTTCGTGGCTCAAATTGCTGCCTCCTGCCTTCTTATGGCTCTCTCACACCCCTCTCCTTTGGGGAAGCTTCCCGGAGGTTCCAGCTCTCTCCTAGGGGGTGACCAGGCTCGTGGGACCTAGGGCTGATGTCCCTCCACTTCTTTGCACACACACACACCCCACCTCCCGCCTGAGCCCCAAGGAAGTCCCCTGCCCCCAAGACGGTTGCTGTTGTGCAACTCGCTTGTGTTGCAGAGACCTCGAGAGAGGGGTGGAAGCAAGGGAAGGGTGAGCCTGCCGCTCAGCCTGCCTGTGACCTGCTGCCCTGTCACCCCCACCCCATGTCTTTGTCCAGCTCCTGAGTGCACAGGTCACAGTGAAGCTGTCTGCCAAGGCTGAGCAGAGCAGCCTGAGGCTTCCTCACAGCCCCACCCCAGGACGCAGGCAACAGCAGCTCCTCTCCCATTTTGAAAACAATTAAGAAGGCTTGTGCACAGATGTGTGGGGGTGGGGGGATGAGCATGTCTCTACCTGTCAGGTGCGTTGGCCTCTCTCCAGTGAAGCCCTCTAACAGGCTCAGGATGCTTACACGTCCCTCCATCTCCCGTCCTCCTCCAGGACTTTTGGGAGGGGGCACAACATACCAATAGGCAAAAACTTGAACACAGGCTCTTGGGCTGGGTGAGTGATGATGCACTGCCCCACCCCTAGACTAATCCAGAAGCCAGTTTTACTGTTGGATCTTTGGTCATGGTGGGTGGGTGTGGTACTGACAGGGAGGTGGGGAAGCCTGGGGTCCTTAGCTTCCTTGAAGCATCGGCGTGAGGCATCAAGCCTGCTCCTGGACAAACAACTGGGTCTCAGTTCTTGGGAGAGCCCACTCTTGTCCCTCTCCCACAGCACTGACCTTATTAGGCTCAGCAGGGGGCGGGAGCTATGGACCCCTGCGTCTTCCTGCCTGGCCAGAGCCCAATCCTAGAAGCAGCTGGCTGTTTTGGGAGCTACCCAACATCATGTCTCAGGGCAGAGTGGTCCAGATGTGGCAGGAGTTGCTGGTCAGGACTTGGCCTGTGTTCCCAGTAGTCGCCATGCTCCCAGTGCCCCACCCCAGCCTCCGGCACCACCTGCCTGACACTGGACAGACACGCTAGGGAAGGGCATGTGTTATGTTTCTGCCACCAGCTGGGCTGATCAAAGGAGCCGGAGTGCTCCTGGGTCCCCAGGCACATGGTCTCAGCAGGCAGGAGGGCTAGGCAGCCTGTGCATTTTCAGAGGCAGGTGGGCCAGCTGGAGCTCCTCCAGGGAGTAGCCCTCGAGAAGTACAGAGAGTCCCACTGCAGCCTATTCCCTCTGGCACACCTGTTTCAGAGCTAGGAGCAGGTGGCCAGTGTTCAGGATCCGGTGGGATCCCTGAGCTTTCTGCCATACCTACTGGACCCAGGTCCTGTGGCCTCGGCTGGGTGTGCCAGCAGCTTCCCCAGGAGCAGCCGCTCCCCCCCGGGACAGCCAGGGAAGTTGTCCAGGCCCTTGTGGAGATTCTTGTTGCAGCCAGATAGGTCTCCACATTTAGTGAGGGAAGGCCCAAGCAGGCTGGCTAGATCTTTTCAGCGGCCCTGCTAATGATCCCGTATCTGCCCGTTTTACCCACATGGTCACCCCCAGTTAAAGGGGCCATTTTGTTTGCCACCTTTGGGGGGTCGGAAGCCCACAGACTGCACTCTGTACCTCCTGTGTCGCATGGCTCCTTGCACACCTTGGTGCATGACTGTCTCTTGCGCTGCAGCCTGCGGGCCACTGTTGGCCTCTTGATTTGAGGGCTCTGCACTGTCCTTCTAACCTGCAGGGTGAGTGACCACAGACCCCAACTTCCCAGACCCAGGACCCAAACTGGAGGAGAACCAAAGTCAATGGTGATGTTCCCATCCCGCCCCAAGGGACACTTTGGGGCATGTGCCCCTCCTGGCCCTGGGGCGAGTGTGCTCTTGCGGGAACGAGGGAGAGCAGCAGGGCTTTAAGCCATCTTCCCGTGGGGTCAGGCTGTTGAAGTGATCCTTACCACACTGCATTTCCTGACACAGAGAGGACAATGGACGGTTGAGAAGCGTTCGGTAGCAGTTGGGGACCATCCCTGTAACCCCCTGCCTCTGTCTAGCTTTGGGCAGACAGGATGCTTTCAGCCTCTCCTTCAGGACCTGTTTCCAGCCTGGGGTTCCCTCCTTAGGGCCACCCCCGTCGCGTGCGTTCTGGGGGGCAGGCAGGGCAGAGGTGGAGGCGGACACGTCTCTCACTTCTCTGATGCTCAGGGCGCTAGATGCTCCCTGTGGGGAGTGGGAGGCAGGGACAGCAGGGAGGACAGAAGGCCGGGCGCCGTTGGGCGCACACTGGCAGGCTGGCCGCGCGCCTCCCTCTGACCGGTGCCGTGTCCTAGGCCACGGAGGAGAAAGAGGAGATGGAGGAGCTGCAGGCCTACAACCGGCGGCTGTTGCACAACATCCTGCCCAAGGACGTGGCTGCCCACTTTCTGGCCCGCGAGCGGCGCAACGACGAGCTCTACTACCAGTCGTGCGAGTGCGTGGCTGTCATGTTCGCCTCCATCGCCAACTTCTCCGAGTTCTACGTGGAGCTGGAGGCCAACAATGAGGGCGTCGAGTGCCTGCGGCTGCTCAATGAGATCATCGCCGACTTTGATGAGGTGCGGCCAGGGGGAGCTTGGGTCCCTGGAGCGGGGGGGACGCCAGGGCACCTGAGGACAGGCACCTTGCCTCCATTTCTTCCCCTAGCCTGTTACAAAGGAGGAAACAGGCCCACAGACGCGGCTTAGCTTACAGACAGGGGGTGGCAGAGTGGGCGTCCCAGCCCAGGCCACTGGGACTTCAAGTCTGCCCCCTGGCTGCCCCAGTGAGACATTGCCCGGCTATCTCGCCCATCCTCCCCGTTCGCCGCTGCTTCTCTAATGCCACCTAAGGCTGGGCAGGCCCCTAGCTGGGGCCAAGCTTTTAAGAGAGTCCATGGAAGGAGGGACTCCCAGGCTAAGGGAGGAGGAGACCTGAATAGCAGGGGCAGAAACACAAACATGCGCCCTTGCCAAGTCCCCAGTGTGCCAGGCCCTGGGTACACCATGCCCAATAGGGCATTTCGGACCTAGGAGCTCACCAAGAGTTGAGTGTGAGGGAGTCAACCCCAGTGGGAATGTAGGGCCTAGGGTGAAGGATGATGGGGTGAAGGCTGGGACTGGGCTGTGCTGGAAGCAGCCCATGAGGCTCCTGGGGCAAGGGGTAACTGAAGTTGGCTGGCTTCTGGCAGGTAACAGAAGTCTGGGCAGTCTTCTGGCAGGGCCGGGAGATAGAAGAAGGGTGTCTCTCTGGACAAAGATGGGAATGTGGGCCAGAGAGGGGGGGAGATGGTCCCCAGCCCCTTGGGGGCAACAGGTTCTGAAGTGACTAGGGAGCTGGTGTGGGGCTCTTGGTGCAGGGTGGACAGTAGCACCCGGCCACCACACATGGGTGAGTACTGGAGGAGGCCTGCTCTGTCAGCCTCACACTGAGTTGATGTGGAGATGGGCCCCCCCTGTGTGAATGGGGGGGACATGAAGGGCCATGCTGCTGCCGTCTCCTGTAGACCTCAGTGCCCCAGCCTTGGTGGTGACCCAGGTTTGGCCTCCTTCCATCCAGATCATCAGTGAGGATCGGTTCAGGCAGCTGGAGAAGATCAAGACCATCGGCAGCACCTACATGGCCGCCTCAGGCCTCAATGACTCTACGTATGACAAGGTGGGCAAGACCCACATTAAAGCCCTGGCCGACTTCGCCATGAAGCTCATGGACCAAATGAAGTACATCAATGAACACTCCTTCAACAACTTCCAGATGAAGATTGGTGAGCTTGGGTTCTGGGCAGTCTGGCCTGGGAATAGCAGGTGGGGTGAAAAGCTCCATGTGGCTTGGTAGGACCAAAGAGGAGGGCTGTGGAGGGAAGTGTCTTATGGATAGACGACATTGCTATTTGGAAGCTTCTGCGTGTTTGTGGTCCTACTTCTCACACAACAGTGAGGCTTTATGCAGCCCCATGTGAGAGAGACCATTTCTGTGATCAGAGGGAGCGCCCAGGGGCTTGAAGACATGGCAGAATATGTCTAGACAGTGTCAGCTGAGCCAGGTGTGTTGGGGAAGGCTCGTGCCTGGAGAGGAGGGAAGACACTTCAGGTGGGGAACCGGCACAGCAAAAGCTGAGTGGCAGGGGGATCGAGGCTGGTGTGGGGAAGACTGGGAGGGTGGATGTGCCAGGAGTGAGACAGGGAGCCCGTGGGGGTAGCTTTACTTCCTGGAGCTGGGTCATGGCGACATCCCTGCTCTGGCTCAGATGCCCAGGGTGAGGATCACTTGACAGAGAAGAGACAGACTGTGGGTTAAGAGCTAGGTTCTAAGAATAAGAATGGTGGTGCCCCTGAAAGAAAAGAAAGAAAGAGGTGGTGAGGAGGAAGAAGATGGGGAGTTCTGGTACATGGAGTCTGAACTGACAGTGAAAACTCAAAACGCCACTGAGAGGGATGATTAAGGAGAGCCAACTGGATGATGCAACAGGTCACTGGATAATTGAAGAGGGTGGTCCTGGTGATGGACTTGCAGGAGTGGCTAGCTGGGTGGCAAGGACACAGGAGCAGTGCTATGTGAACGGACTTCTGGGGTCTGGGTTAGCAGGCATTTGATGGGAGCAGCAGGGTGGGAGCTGCAGGGGTAAGCATGGCCTCAGGCCCAGAGGACCCTGAGTTTGTCAAGGGAGGAATGATAGGGAGGGTGAGCGCTGAGGAACATGCTGACTTCTGTTCCCTGCAGGGCTCAACATCGGCCCTGTGGTGGCCGGGGTGATCGGGGCTCGCAAGCCGCAGTACGACATCTGGGGCAATACGGTGAACGTGGCCAGCCGCATGGACAGCACCGGTGTGCCCGACCGCATCCAGGTGAGCGCTGCAGCATCCACCACCCATCTCACATGGGGGGCCTGTGTCTGATGCTGCATGGGCGCTACGGCAGGCCGCCCCCAGTGCCCAGTCAGAACTTCTGTGGCCAAATTTGAAGGTAGTTGGGGCTCTGTCTTGGGAGCTTGGAATTGTGTTTCAAGCCCTCAGAACCTTGGACAGCTCTTCACTCCTGTGCAAAGCCCTCTACTGGCCACAGAAGGAATTGAGGGATATAGGCGGGAGCCACTGCCGACGCTAGGCCACGCATGCTAATGTCATAACCCATACATACAAGGGGACACAAAGATGGCTGCAGGGAGCAAGGTCTTGCCGAATGGAGCCCACAGCACTCAGGGCCTGGTTCAGGAGAACCAGGCAAGGCCCCTGGTCCCTGGGATGGTGCCCCCAACAGCCAAGGGGCCTGTCCAGAGACTCTTTCTCCTCTCTGTCCTTTGTAAGCTGGTGCTTGTGACGCCCAGGCCTGCCTCTCTTCAGCTGCTGTTTTTCTCAGGTCTTCCTTGATTCCCTCTGCTCCAATCTGACAATAGTGAGGCCCTGGACTGGGCTCTCTTCCTGTACCCTCCAACGCCCAGTGCCCCATAAGGCTGTGGGCAGGTCACTTAGCTTTCCTGGCCTCAGTTTTCCCAAGTTTTGAACTGTGCTCTCTTCGTGGCCCTTTGCTAACACCGACACTGCTTAAATGTCCCTTAAATTCTCTCTCCTGTGGGACCTCTAAACAAAGGGTCAGCCCAAAGCATAGCCCAACCAGATCAGCCAGGCCTGGCTAGTGTGCAGATGCTGTTGGAGGAACCTGACAAATGGCTTTCTCTCACCTCTATCCCTGTGCCAAGGGGAGAAGGGACAACAAGATGGGAGATGGGGAGAACGTGGATGCACAGCTTCTGACCCCACCCGCAGACAAGTGAAGGACTTGCCTGGCACCTCACCTTTGCATAGGGCTTTCCCATTCTTGGAGTACACATGATGACACAGCAGGGTCACCTTCCAGCAGCTCAGCCAGAGACTCCCGGACTGAGAGCCAGGCGGGGCCAGGATCCTCAGCAGGGGTGTTGCGGGGTGTGCTCAGATAGCTTTTGGGTCACCTCGCGAGACACGCGTTTGTATTGCTGCTCTGGGCAGCCTGCCTTCTGCCTCGCCCGGCAATAGTGCAGTGACGACTGAAGCCACTAGGGGGTTCCCCTGGGTTTCAAAAGCTAAAGCAGTTGGGCAGTAGGACACAGACCTGAATCCAGGCTCTGCCATTTGTTAGCGATGTACACCTCAGGGAAGGGACTTAGGTTGTCTGAGCCTGAGATAAGCAGTGGCTCTCAACCTACCTGTCCTGGAGTGAGACTCGAGTGAGCACAGGTCGTGCTGGGTATCCGGGCGGCAGTGTCAGATAGCTATGGACACGCCTAAGCACTTTCGCACAGCTTCTGTGCTTCTCACTGGGGACAATGACAGGCAGTTCAGGGACCACAGCCACACTGTGAGCAGCACTGAAATAGCACAGGTGAGTTGCTGGACACGCTGCCTGGCATGGAGTAGGTGTTGCCATTCTTCTGGTTTCTAACAGGCAGTTCCAGGAATGAGCAGCTGTCACTGGGAACCCCTGCCACCCTGTGCTGGGGACAGAGCCACCAGACAGCAGACTCCTGGCTTAGCTTAACCATGGCCTATCCTGTCTCCTCTGTTGCCTCCTCAGGTCACCACAGACATGTACCAGGTGCTGGCTGCCAACACATACCAGCTGGAGTGCAGGGGTGTGGTCAAGGTCAAGGGCAAAGGCGAGATGATGACCTACTTCCTCAACGGGGGGCCCCCGCTCAGTTAGCAGCTGCCACCTGGCGATACCAGTCAGCCTGGCCTCCAGAGAGACGGAATGGCTTCTTTGTGCGCCGGTAGGCAGATGGAAGCCTGTGCTCTAGCCCATGTGGCCGCACCGGTGAGATTTTCCACTTTGACTCCAGAAGCAGCTTCTGCCTTTGTGGGCAGGCAGCAGCCTCCATCCCAGGCCCCGGGGTGCCAGCGTCCTGCGAGCACCAAGCTGACCAAAGATGTTTCCTCCGTAGAAGACTCCACTAGGCGTGATCTGAATCTCGAGTTTTCTAACGGGTGCTGCTGCTGCACGGGTGGAAAGGAGCTGCCGGAGCTCTTACAGTGTGGGGCAGCTTACAGTGCGATGACAGGGCTGAGGCCTCGGCCTAGGGTGGGTGGGTCGGCAGCGCGACTCAGGCCCAGGCGAACCTAGGGGTCCCAAGGGTCCGCTTTCCTGTGTGAGCCCTTCAACTTCCGACAGAGGCCACGGCCCCTATCCCAGGGAGGGGCTTTCTGGCAGGAGTGCGGGCCGTGGAGGGATTGCGGCCTTCTCCGCAGTCCTCCTCCTGCACACGTAGACACCGCCTCTTCGAGGGGAACAGAATGAATTGCGAGGGGGAGGCGAGAGGACTTGAGGCAAGGAGGGGTGGTTCTGAGAAAAAGAATATTTATTAAATAAAACAACTTTCTGTGCCCTTCTTTAGACTATGCTAGTTGTATGCGTATGAGAGACCCACAAGCAAACGAAGATGCCACTGGGGTGGGAGGGCGGGGATCCCAACTTGTCTTTTTTTGTACTTTTTATTTTGTATTATTGAAATCCTTGGAGATCTAACAAATATACCAAATTCTATATTTTGTAAATTATATTAGAAAACAGCTGTGCACAGCATTTGTACTGTACGTATGTCAATGTATGTACTGGTGTAGGTGTGTGTGTGTTTATGCTGTGGAACTGGTCACCTACAGGATGCCTACTGCCCTCACTGCAGATAAGGCAGTTTTGGGTTTTCCCAGGTCCAACCAAAGCAGGAGCGTGTGTCCTTTTGGGGTGCCCTACATTCAGATTAAGTGGGACAATGCATGCATACGTTACCCCATCTAACACATCACTTCCCTTAAGTTAAATGCAAATGCGTAATAAAACAAAAAGCTGCTTTCCCATCTCAGGCCCAGCTGGAACCAAGGGAAACAGCCCCAAGCTGCAGCAAACCACTGTCCCCTCTTCTGTTCTCTGAGATGTCAGCCCTCTGCTGCCTGCAGAGGGGCAGCTCTGAGAGCTCAGGGAAGGCCATGGGCGCTCAGCTTGTGTGGGGGTGGTAGGAAGCCTTACCTGCCTGCCTTTCTCAGTTGGCCACTGTGCAGGTGACTCTCCCAGAGCTAATGCCTCAGACTTGGGGGTAACGTAGAGCCCTCAGGTTCAGGGAGGGTGGTAGCTTTGCTCTCCATCTGCAGACCAGACAGAAAAGGGGAGAGCCCAGCTTCAGCGTCCAAACAGCAAAGCTAGCAGAAATTTTGTCTGGTTTTTGGTTTTTTTGGGAGCAGACAGTTAAGTATATAGAAAAAAAATTATTTTTTATACCCTACAAGGGTAAAAAATGGAAACGGGCATGAAAGTGAAAAATGATTATCATAGAGATACATTCAAACAGAATCCTTGGGTTCTGTGCCCAGATCTTTTTGCTGCTTCTCAGGGCAGAATTACTCTCACCTCCAACACGAGCTTGAAGGAGGTGGGGCGGCAGCTATGTGCCAGCTGCGAAATGTTACTTTGATGCCCACCTACACCACCTCTCACTGGATCCTAGCACTGGCCTCCCCTTTCCACACACCATCTCTCACCCTGATTTGAACACCGCTCTGAGAAGCAAAGCTTACAGACCTAAAACTGCCAACCCAAGTTTGTCCACGCTTTCGCTGCTCCAGCCTTTGAGTTCTGCATCGCCCCCCCCTTGCATCTGTTGTTGGGGGGGCTGGCTTTCTCCATGGTGATGGTCTCGAGTCCCCTGCCCCTCCATAGTGCCCGCCAATGGTGCCAGGTTTTAATTTTGCTTCCAACCTGAGTAAAGTGCGTGTGCTGAGTTCCTCTGGTGGTCCCCCCATTGGTTACGGTCTCCTTGGCCTCTTGGGGGCCCATCCCTCCTATCCCAGCAGTGACTGGTGACACCGTGCAGTGCTAGCTCTTCATTCCCTCCAAGGGTGCGCACTCTTTTTATTCCTGCTCTTGCAAAAAAAAAAAAAAATACGATTATGATTTCCCATGGAAATTTAAAAAGTCTATTTAAATAATTTAACTATTAAACACTTTCACTGGTAACGTGTCCTGGTCTGATTTGTGGCTTGGGCCATGGGCCTGGTTCCAGTCTGGAGGACAGTGCACTCAGCCTTTGGTGGGGCACTGGGGAGGGAGCCCCAGAGGGCAGAGACCTACACTGAGTGGGGAAGAGCACACTGCTACGGAGAGAGTGTTGGCTAAGGACCGCAGTCACCGTGGCAATCAGGTGACAGAACATTTGTGTCCTTGGCAAGAGGTAGTCCACTGGACTGAGGAGCAGGTACCAGGGTGCAGGAAGATGAGAACAAGGAGAGACACCAGGAGTGAAGGGAACAAGGGATCGAGGACGGTACCAGAAAAGATTTAGGGCTGAGGAGAGGATGTTTTCAAACAGGTGAGCCAACCTTATTTCCACGCTAAGGGAAAAAAAGTTGCAAATACAAGAACACAGATCACAGAAAGGACCCAAGTCACAGGGAGAGGAGGAGATGCTGGCTGGAGGCACACTGATTTGGCCTGGATAACTGATAACCATGGCTACCACTTACTGGCCACTGTGTGTGCCAGACACTGGGATAAGCACCATATAAACTATCTCATTTGTTCCTCCTGGCCACCACATGTCGCTGATAGACAGAGATTTAATTATTTGCCTAAACTCACACAACTGGTGATTAAGAGAGATGCAATTCAAAGCAGGCCTGTCTGCTAAGCTCATGCAGGTAACTTCATGCGTGCCCCAGGATGACTCTTACCTCGAGAGGAAAGGAAAGGTGGTAGCAAGGCAGTGTCTGCCTGCCGCACCCATCACATGCATGGTTCGATTTGGGTTCAGGAAAGAAAACCAGGGGGCTTGGTCAAGTGAAAATGAAGGAGCCAGTGAAGAAGACTTCACTGGGTTCACTGCAACAATGGCCACATGGGGCCACAGATGTGGCAGTCCTGGTCACAGGCAGGCCCCCTGCTCCAAGGAACTGGGACAGCATTAGAGAGGATTCCATTGTCCATGGTTTAGGAGCACTCGTGTTTGACTCAGAACTTTGCAGGCTACAGATTAGAAAAGGAAACCAAATGAAAAGGCCAACCTTTTGGGGCTGATTAGACTAAGTTAGCATGTCAGCTCCTGAAGAATCCCCACCCTGCTGGGACGAGTGGTGGCCCAGGAAACCACATGCACGTGTGTGGGCACACCAGGGCAGCTAGGGAATGCAACTCAGAACTTCTATGAGCCTGTTCCCTTCCCATCTCCACGGAGCTCATTCCAGAGAACATGCTTGTTTCTCCCTTATAGATTCATACTTTTGCAAAAGCATATCCATACCTGGAGTGTTAATTAGCCAAACTTACCAGCAAAGACACCACTGATATGCTTCGTGAGTTCCAAACACCGCTTTAACATCCACTGACAGCAAAGACCGTTAAAACCAAGACTGGACTTCAGCCAACACGATGATGATTGATTGTAGAGAGGGGTCAACAACATTTGCGGGAAGGCACGGTGAAGCCTGGTGCACTGAGGAAGCTAAAGCTACATATTCACCAGGTAGTCATGTTACTTTAAGACTTTCGAAAATAAAAATACATTTACAGAACTCTTCCAAAAGCAAGTATCTCCTGAGCAGCCTATAGTCAAATGATGCCCAGAGCTGTGGTTTTTACATGATACAAATTATTTTCCATAATGTTGCAACCTCACCACGAATTGCTAATTTGCAGAAAGTGAGCCTCTAGAGCTTGGAAAAGATGCTGAGCCCATACCATTGCAGGGCAGGAAAGCGTTCTTGGGCACTGGGATGTACAATGCTCAGTAGTGCTGAGCAGATTCTCGTGGTCACCTGAACAAAAGCAGGCAGTGGGACACACACTGTGAAAACCCATAGCTTCTCAATTCGTCTAAATCAAAATAATTCCTCCCTTAAGACAACAAATGCCGTACAGGTTATGTCCCGAAGGAAGGGACTGTTAAGTCTGGGACATGCGGGCCGTGTCAAGGTACCACTTAGCACAGGGGTCAGGAGGAGAGTTGGAAGGGCTGTTGTTATCTGTGGAGATGGGGTCAGGGGAGAGTACAACAGACCAGAGAATGCCATGCCCCCACACCCTGCCTTCTGATGAACTTCATCCAAAGTGTCTAAAGAGCTTTCCCATACACGTTCTCGCTTGTTCTTGCCCCCAGGCCCAGGAGGCAGTGAGAGAAAGGACCGGCGCATTTTCTAGGCTGCTCTGATCTTCCTTCTGTCCATTGTGCCTATCTGGCTGGACACTGATCATCTTGCAGAGACAGAGGGCCTCCCACTTCCCAAGGTTGACAACAGATGAACTGAGGTCCACTTCCTATAGTACTATAGATTTTCTTAGCCTTTCCGAAAGAGCCCTCTGGTGGGATCCCCGCCCCTCCCCCGTCTTGGAACGAAAAATATGGTATTTGCTGTCCTCTTCTTGCCTCTCTTTCCTTCCCAACTTTAGGGTCACTACTTCTCAAGACAGACACAAGAACAAAGGCAATTCAGGCCACTGGAATGGCTGATCTCCGAGGCTCCTTCCTCCTCTGGCATTCTCGGATTCTAAATATTTGTGTGACCCTGTGCAATCTTCTAGTGCCAGACCACAAGTATGGCCTAAACATACACAATCAAATTAGGATTTTAAGATTTTAAAGCCAAAGGCAGACAGATGAGACGAAAAGCATCACGCCAAGGGGGATCCATGGGAAGATCACCTTCAAACCAAAGTCACCGAAGCCTTTGTTCTGACCTCCTCCAGACACCACGCCAGCAGTAGCAGTCATGCACCACAGTAGTGGGGTCACAGTCCTTTCCAACCCAGTGCCCTGATCCATGCAGTGCAGAGGCCCAGGTGATCAGTTTTGGTTCACAGACCAACAGAAGGTCCAAAAGATGGGATGAAGGGGAAAGACAATAAAGAGAAGGAAGAGGATTGTCCAGGGCTGAGGGTACCCTGTCCCAACTGGCTTGCCAGCCTTAAACCTCACCCACCCGCCTGTTTCTAGTGAACAGAATGGAGCCACCCCCTCACTTGCTGAACGCATCTTCACACTCCAGGCCCTTTTCCTATCACTGGTCTATTAGGCCGGTGAATTAAAGAGTTCTCCTTGGAATCCATGATGGGCCTCATCACTTTTTCTCCCCTTCAGCCAATTTCTAATTTAGACCTGCCTGGACTCTCTGGTTTGTCAGCATCTCTATTTCCAATTTTGCAAAATTTGCTTCTGTGCTTTGACTTTGTCAGTGAGCTAGAGTGGCACTTCCTGGCTCATGTGGGTTTTTTTTTTTTTTTTTTGAGGGCTACATTTTGCATCAGACTAATTTTTTAAAAGTCATGTTGCATTTGCACTTTTGAAGAGTGCCTTGAGCTTCACATCCCCAGAATCTGTATGTTATTTCTATCTTGTGGGTTGGAGGCTGCTGGCTGCATTCTGCCACCCTTTGCTTCCCATCAAAGCAGAGACCACACACACATGCACACTCAATGAAGGCCCTTACAGAGTGGTGGGCACTAGGGCAGCCACCATTCAAAAGTACCCACTGGATCAGATCAGAGTGTTCAAAGCAAACAATGATGGGGCCACAGTGGTATGGCCACACGGAACAAGTGAGGTTCCCAGAGACACCTTCTCCTCTGGACAGCGCTCCGGCGCCCGGGAGACTGTGGGGTCCCAGAGAGCACAGTCTACCACTGCCAGGCTGCAGCCTGTGACACTGGACAACGTAATGCTGCTCACTTAGCTCGCTCACTTAGCTCGGATGGATTCTGTTAAGCTCACATACCCCGTACAGAAAGCACCTGATGTGCAGCAGGTGCTTGACAACCCTGAGTCTCTGCAATCCCTTCTCCTCTGTTTGACTGCATCCCCACTGCCCTGCCCAGAAGTCTGCACCCAAGAGCTTGCCAGGGCAGGCGACGTGCTTGCTAGACATTTCAACAGGATCCTCACTTAGCTGGAAATCTCTGAAAAACTTTGTACAATGACTTCTGCTTAGGGGCATTTACAATGCAAGAGATTACCTTGAAAGTAATAGTAACACCAACGAGACAGCCCATAATGGTAAGGACCATGCTGTCCTAGCACTCACTGTGCCAGGCTCTGCTCTAAGTACTCTGTATTTGTTGACTCATTTAATACTCACGGCAACACTTTGCCCAAGGTACTTTTATTATCCCCACTTTACAGACGAGGAAATGGAGGCAAAGAGATTACGTGGCTTGCGGAGATCACAATGCCAGCACAAGGGAGAGCCAGGAAATCTGACTCCAAATTCATCATCACTATTCAAAATTGCAAAGAGTTATGTTCTATTTTTCATTTAGCGGTTTTCACATATAGGGACCACTTAATGCAGACTTTCCATAAAATTACTTCATATCAAAGAACCAATCAATTCTGTCCTTCAGTTAGGAAAAGTAAATGTTTGAGGGGCACCTGGGTTGCTCAGTCACTTAAGTGTCCGACTCTTGGTTTTGGCTGGTGTCATGGTCTTGGAGTCATGGGATTGAGCCTCACATCGGGCTCTGCACTCAGTAGGGAGTCCACTTGGGATTCTCTCTCTCCCTCTCCCCCTCCCCTGCTCATGCGCTAAATAAATGATTCATAAAATAAATGAATCTTCAAAAAAATTAAAAAGAGAAAGTAAAATGTTTGTAACAAATGAATCACCAGTGAAACTTTAACATTCTACATCAAGAATCATTAATTCATGAGTTAGTCTTACTACAAAGATTAGACTGCATAGCCCCTTGCCCTAAAATCTAAGGCTTATTTAAGTTTCACTATACCTCCTGCAGCTGTATGTCCCCATGTACCATTCCAGACACAGGAATTTTAGGGAACCATTTTACTCAGTCTAGAATATCCACTACAGGAGTTAGCACTGACCAATCTCTTATTTAAAAAGTAATGTAGATTACTTACATATACATTCCAACATATATTCCTTATATATGTCAACATATTTCCATGTTGTCTAGCTTAGTATTACACGGTAAGAATATGAGTTCTGAGTAAGACTGATCTGGATTAAAATCTTGGTGCCACCACATGAGCTAGATTGTGACTGAGGTCAAGTCCCCTCACCTCTTTAGGCCTCAGGTGCTCCGTCTATAAAAAAGAGAGCCTACAGAAAGGCTTTCCAGGAGGATGACGTGCTTGTCATACACAGTGCCACATCCCCTCCACGTCGGCTTTGTCTGTTCTCACTGCTGCTAGAACAGTAAGAGCCCAGTGGTCATCAGGAACACACACACACACACACACACGGAATATTCTGAGATTCTGTGGCACAGAAATACGAACACCAACTTTTGATTCATTTAAGCCTGAATCTCAGGTTTGAATCTAAGTGTGTTTCCTCAAATGAACATGAGACAATGCTACCGCATCCCCCAGGCTGCCATAAGGATTAACCATGTCAGAGGACCTCGACCTGGCCCACAGATGGCGTTAATTCGTATCATTAGTCCTAAGCACTGGAGGAATTCAAAGTAGAAGGCCATCTATTGTTTGCTCACCTTTAGGCAAGGTCCCTGACAACCGAGCCTCACAGGAAAGCACTGGCACAAAATAGGCAAACAATCAAGGCAGAGCTGGGGAGGGGCTGCCAGGACCAAACAGGAAACAGAAACGTTGAGTCCTGTTTCCTCCTCTCAGATGGAGCCTGAATGTGCTTCTGTTCAGTGACACTTGTACTGCTGTGCTGTGGGATGCAGGAGAAAGGGCAAATAGGAACTGTGGATGAGGTGGGGCTGAAAATACTGTTACCAAGGAAATAGCAGGAACAATTTGTAAGTCTAGGGTACTGATTTCAGGAACTCTTTGAGAACTAAGCCTGTTCTCTCCTTGAGTTTCCTACAGTCTCCGGCTGTGCTAAGCAAGACTATTAGACACCGGCACTGCCAATGCAGAAGGAAACACGTACACCGTCAACAGCAATCACTGTTCATGAGCAAGGACGATACCAGCCGCACGGCTTGCAACCACACAGTGCTTCAACACTGTGACTTCACCTGTGAAATCAAGTAATCTAGAAAGCTTGGCCACTCAAGGAAGAGGTTTCGATAGTGGCAGCCACAGACATGGTTTCTCTTCGAAAAGTTCCCTGCTCCAACAGGAGGCTGCAATAGGCCAGCATTCAAGAGCAGTCGCAGAGCACTGAGGAGGACGAACAGATACCTCTAGGCCCTCATCATCCAACAGCTCAGAGTGGGGTCCCCGGGTTACTTAGCAAAACTTTTGGAATAAAGACCAAGCAACTCCCTTTTTGGGGGCAGCTAATCTCAGCTGGAAGCACTTCTGTGACGCGGAGGTTAAGGCTCATAGGACAAATCTGCTCTGTGGAGCCTTGACAAATCAAGTCTAATGAGATTCCAGACATGGCCTAACAGAAATGGAGCCAGACATTTCTCCAGACTAGATTCTACTATGAAAAAGACCACATTTAATACAAAATAAATGTGCTAATCGAGGGACAGCACATTCACTTTATATAAATTACAAAATTACAAAATTAGGTAAAGGTTCTCCATGTCTCCAGGCATTTGTCTCAAATGGATTTTCAAGCTTTAACACATACCTGATTTTAGCTTAGGATAAGAATTTTTCCGAATGGAAACAAAATCCTCTATTAACCACACCAAAAACTCTTAAACGTACCTCTGAAAGCTGGTACAAGTTGAGGATTCAAGGCACAATCACAATACGCAAATGTCTAAAACAGCTGATTCTGTTCATTTTAGCATTTCACAGGAGCCTCTAGTACGAACACTTTTATCAGAGTCCCTCAGGAAGAAGTCCCCCCTGAGGAACTGGTGTACTCTGACTTACAGACAGCTAGAGTGATGCAAAACTTGTTTCCCTTCTCCTAAGCCATCACTTCCAGGAGGTTCAAGAGTCAAATTTTACACTTGATAACAACAGTATGTTCCCTTTTCAATTTCACTGATCTTGTTTTTCTCCCTTTCCGTTCATATTTTATTACCATTGCTGTATAGGTCTTATTTTGGTACTGTGCTTCAAGTTCTTTTGGGAAAGAGGCCCAGGTATAAAATACACTTCAAATACAGACCAAAAAAGCAAGCAAATATTGTAATTACTTTAAGGATATAAAAGAGAGCATCTATGCCTTCCCAGCACACCTTAATAAAGAAGCAATATTTCAGAATTACCTTAATATCCACCGAGGTTGGACACGACCAGGCCTGAGCTCATTAAGTCCCCAATTCCCCAATTTTACCAAGAACAGACCTATTCCCTGAGTACAACCTTAGTTATCTTCATCAATCCCCATGCTGGTGAGGAAGAGCCCCAAGGCTAAGGGTATTCGAAGTTGTGTGTGCTTAGCTCTGTGACCCTAGGTAAGTCAATAACATCTGATTACCTCAGTTTCCTCCTTCATAACAAGAAGGCAACTAATTCTCCTACACTACAAAACTCATTATAATTAGGTAAATGCAGACTTGTTCTTAAAAGTACAGTATAAATGGAAGATATTACTATCATACACATTAGAAGCCTAATGAGCTTAAGAACTTCACACTCATGGCAAAAATTTTTCATTCCAAATTCATAATAGTTTCTTTGGCAACAACATGATAGAGGCAGGGAAGTTATATAAACACTCAGCAATGCAGATGCCAAATAATGAAAGAAAGCATTTCTATACATAAAACATTATTTATGCTTATTTTCATTTTTTACATTAAGATGTAAACATCACATTATCCAAAATAGCAGTGAAAAAAAAAAAAACCAACAACAAATTAAGCCTTTAAAGACAGCTGGTGAGTTTTAAAGTGTCCTTCCTGAATGATCCAAACACCAAGCACTATAGTTCAATAATAAGGAGAACCAAACTGAACCAAAACAGTAAGAGAGCTATAAAGTATCAATATATCGCAAAATCACAGAATGCGCCAACTTCTTGGTTAACTGGCTATTTACAAGAGAACTCTTCTTGTTCTAACCATTGGTTCAGAAAAATCTTTCTGAACTGAACCACTTTACTTTCCTGGCTCAGTAAGTACAAAATGTCAGACATAAATCAACTTTATTTTGCTGATTTAGGATCATGTAGTATTATCTGGGGGTAGCTCTCAGAATACACATAATTTCTGTGCAGTTTTGTTAAAGGCAGAAAACTGAAATGGAATTTCCTGTTTTAAATAAATCCCTGATATTACAAGCTTATTGTCTTCTTTTTGCCTCATTCTCCTAAAAGGGGAGTACAGCAAAAAGTCCTAGTTAAGCAAGATCTTAAGGTTGCAGACATACCTACATATATGGGTTCAGACAAACATGGCAGTTCAATGACTTTACCCCTCTGTACTATTCTGCTTAATAAATACACCCAGTAACAAGAATGATATGTAATGGGTCCACTGTTTCCTGGATATCAAATTTTAGTACCTTATATAAACTTTGCTTGGAATCTTTTCTTCAAAAACGAAAGACAATCGTTAATGAAGGTACCTTCCAAAACCAGGAGAGTTGCAGATTTTGCTAATGGAATCAAACTGTGCTTCCTATACTATTAATTTATAACTGCCTGAACAACCTTTATAATGTTATCAAAAAGCAAACAAGTTCTCCAAGATAGTAGACGCTGAACTCCTCAAAGCCACAAAATAGTAAAAGTTGCTGGGAGAAGTTACCTTCTGATTCTCTTAGTACAGTTGCGTGTTTCCAGAGAGCAGGACCCACACCACTGGTGGCACATAAGAGGATTTTAGGTGGAATACAACATAGAAGTAAATAATGCAGAATCACAGTGAGAATGTCATTCCCTTTACAATTTTATCCTTCTGATAATTTCAGAGAGAGAGCCCCACTTTGGTGCTGGGTAACACCTCTCTCACTGCAGCAAACGGCAGGCTTCTTGGACTCAGAGCCGTGGGAGGCATTAGTATCTAGTTACAATTTAATAGCATTTTATTTTGTAGTTATTCATGGTAAATTGATGCTGATTTTCCTCTTGGAGTAGAGATTAGTTTGTCTTTAAACTATTTTAAGATTTAAAAGATAAATACTAAGAAATAATTGTATATGTAATACTCAAGTGATTAAAGTTTGGGGAACAATGGCTATAATCTAACAAATCACGTTTAAAAAGTGATTTCAAAAGAAACTACAAACATGGCCTAGAAAGGAAACATATGTTACTGTTTTCAATACTTGTGATGTTCTAGAGATAAGCTTATAAAAGCCTTCTCCTGTATCAAGTGATTTCCAGAGTTAAGATTCAAGCAAAAATATAAAAGGAAAAAGAACCAATTCCACACCATCCTGGACTTCATAAACTCATGGTACCATAAATGTGCAAATAATCTGATACTAAGCAAGTCGTTTTAAACATCAACTCCACGGCATCTTTTTATTTTGGCT
The DNA here is from genome assembly GCF_002007445.2 of Ailuropoda melanoleuca. Lineage (NCBI taxonomy): Eukaryota > Metazoa > Chordata > Mammalia > Carnivora > Ursidae > Ailuropoda > Ailuropoda melanoleuca. The sequence continues at coordinate 65,121,161 of NC_048218.1, read as the reverse complement.
ATACTCATGCCTCACAAAGGCAAACCCAAGCTGTAGAGTTCCCGCTTGGTCCTCAGAGCATGGACCACACACATTTTCTGATTGAACTCTTCAGAAGGATCCAGGACAGCTGGCCAAGTCTTCCAACAGCTTCTGACTGTTCTTCCACTGTCGTGGCCCTGGAGAGAGAAGTCTCCTCCTCCTCTGGCTAACATGAGGAGTTTGCCTAGCAGGTACTGCATGCTCCCAGGCATGCCATGCTGACTTAAAACAAAAAGGAGAGTTGGAGACAAAGAAAGCAGAGCTTCTCGATTGTGGTGAACAGTTTCTTCATCACAGTGGCAGTTCCCCAGAAGCCAGGGCAGTATGTCTGAAGGATGGGGTCAGACATCATAATCAGGAGCCTTGCCCTGGGCTTGCCTCAGCCAGATCTGCAGTGTAACAAACGCGCCCACAGTCACGTGAAAGAAAAGCTGCCACAGGTTTCGCAGTTCATAGAGATACATGTTGCACAGACAGATTAAACCAAAAGTCAAAAAAGATTTGACATTCCGCCAGCCGGTGTAGTAGACAAGTAAATAACACTGTTCAAAATATAAAATGAAAGATGATTAGGGTTACAAGAAAAGAAATAGATGCTTCTACTATAAAATTTTAACCACAGAGTAAAACAGAAGAGTGGAATAAGGGGATTTTTCATCTACGGATAAGATAATGTAACCTCTTTAAGACATTCAGCTATGAAAGCTCTACGGTTCGAAAGGAAAACAGACTTTTCCTTTTATGTTTGTCATTTGTCAAAAGATACAAAAGATACATTTTGTATCATAATTAAAATGGAGTTACAACTGGATGACTCCCTTGCAAACAGGCTGAACACATTCCTCAAGGTGACAGGCAACTATGAAGTATTCTCAGGGTCTGAGGGGATTCCATCTCTCATCCTCACTGCAGAAAAGTACAAAAAACCTCAAACAAACCATAGCAAAATGGATTCTTATATAACCTGAATCTGCATATAAATGAAATCCACAAGTATTTACTGATCCCCCATTAAGTGCAAGGAACTAATAAGCAAGGAACAGAGTATCTGAGTGAATATCTGAGGTAGAATTCATTCAATGGATGTTTCTTGAGGGCCAGCTACAAGTTAGGCATTGTTCTTTAATTTCAAGAAACCAAACAAAGCCCTTGCTCACAGGAACTTAAATTCTAATGGAGGGGAAAAGATTATATATATATATAAAAAAGATATTGTATGTATATAAAATACTAAATAGTTATGTCTTAAAATAAAAGATGGAACAAGGGGACAGAGAATGTAGTAAATGCTATTTTAGAAAATATAATAAAGAAATTACCCCCCACAAGCCCCAAATCCTGGCATTCACCTTCTCCTGTTTTTCTCTACAACTATAAACACACTTTAAAAATATGCTTGTTTTGTTTGTTATATATATTCTTCCAATAGGATCTAAGCTTCATAAGAGGAGAGATTTTTGACTGGTTCATTTATCCAGAGCCCAGAACAGTGCCTGGCAAATAGTAAATGCTCGATTAAAAATTTGTTGAATGAATGAACTGTTTTCTAGAAGATATCAAAAATTCACAATCTGTTAAATATAGGAATTATATGTGATCACAAAGTCTTAAGGAAGGAGCAGAGGTCTCTGTGTGAAATTCTATCTCAGGCTTCAGTACAGGAAGGACTTTAAGGTGTTTGCAACAATGCAGAAAGAATGTGGAAATGTTCTGTTAAATCTTTTTATTTCTTTTTTTTTTTAAATCCTCCTCTTTATTTTTTTTTTTAAGATTTTATTTATTTATTCAACAGAGATAGAGACAGCCAGTGAGAGAGGGAACACAAGCAGGGGGAATGGGAGAGGAAGAAGCAGGCTCATAGCAGAGGAGCCTGATGTGGGGCTTGATCCCATAGCGCCGGGATCACGCCCTGAGCCGAAGGCAGACGCCCAACTGCTGTGCCACCCAGGCGCCCCTAAATCTTTTTATTTCTTAAACAAATTAGGATTTGCTTACTTAAAAAGAAGACTGCTATCCAAGCAAAATCAACTGCAGGCACTTGATTTGAATTGTGTAAAAAAAAGTTGGAAAAATAATTTTTCCTTTTGAAATAATTTTAGACCTAGAGAAGAGTTGTAAAAATCGTAGAGTTCTTATATATTCTTCACCCTGCTTCCCCTGTTACTCTTGCACAACCACAGTATAATCATCAAACCACAAAATTAACACGGATAAAATACTGTAGACTAATCTACAGACTTCATTGGAATTTTGCCAGTTGTCTCACTAAGGCCCTTTTTCTCGTCCAGAATCCAATCCAGGATTCCCCATTGCACTTAGCTGTCGTATCTCTTCAAATCTGTTATAGCTCCTCACGTCTGTTTTTCATGACCTTGACAGTCTAAAGAGTATCAATCAGTTATATTGTAGAATGTCCCTTAATTTTGGTTTGCCTGATATTGTCTCAAGACTGAAGTGAGGGCATGTAGTCTGGGCAAGAATAACACAGAGGTGATAGGTCTTATAATTGGTGATGTTAACTTTGATCTCAGCGTGGTGGCTGACAAGCTTTTCCACTGTGAAGTTACTATTTTTCCCTTTGTAGTTAGTAAGTTGTCTTATGGGAGGAGAAATAAAGACATTCTCAGGTGAAAGACTAACAGAATTTGACACCTACAGATGCACCCAAAAGAATGGCTAAAGAAAGATCTCTAAGCAGATAGGAAACAATAAAAGAAGAAACCCTGGACCACTGCGAAAGGAAAAGAACAGTCAGCAAAGTAATATAATAGGCTCTGCTTCTCCTCTTGAGATTTCTGAATGATGACTGAAATAAAAATTCAAAACACTGTCTGATGTGGTTCTAAGTATATGTAGAGAAAATATTTAAGACAATTCTATTATAAACAGACGAGGGCAAAGGGACATAAAAGGAGATACAAATTCTATGTTTCACTTGAAGTAGTAAAATGACACCAAAAAACTGATAAGTATGTATAATACAATACCTAGAGTAACCATCTAAAACTATACAAAGAGAGGTAGTTGGGTGTCTCAGTTGGTTAAGTGTCCCACTCTTGATTTTGGCTCAGGTCATGATCTCAGGGTCATGAAATTGAGCTTGCATTGGGCACCATGCTGAGCGTGGAGCCTGCTTGGGATTCTCTTCCTCTCTCCCTCTGCCCCTTCCCCCAATCTTGCACGCACGTACATATACTCTCTCTTTCTCTCTCTCTCGCTCAAAACAAAAACAAAAACAAAAAACCTATGCAAAGAAATAAACTCGAAAACACTACAGATAAATAAAAATGGAGTTCTACAAAATGTTCAAGTAACCCACAGAAAGATAGGAAAAAGAAAACATAACAATGAAAACTAGAAAACAAAAACTAAGATGGCAAACTTAAGCCCTGATATATCAATGTTACATTAAATGTAATGGCCTAAATACAATTAAAAAACAGAGACTGGCAGAGTGGATTAAAAAGAGCTTTTGATCTATCTACCAGAAACTCACTTCAAATGATATAGGCAAGGTGAAAGTAAAAAGATGGAGAACACATTATGCAAACATTAATCAGAAGAAAGCAGAAATGGCTATATTAATATCAGATAAATATAAAAATATTTCCAAAAAAAGAAAGGGCTAGAGAGGGATATTATATAAAATATTATATAGTGATAGATTATATGGTGATGAATGGATCGATCAGTCCACCAAGAAGGCAATAATCCTAATCGTGTATGAGCCAAACAACAGAGCTACAGAATATGCAAAGCAAAAACTGAAAGAACTGAAATGAGAAATATACCAATCCAGAATTATAGTTGAAAATGTCAATACTCCTGTCTCAACTGATAGAACTACACAGAAAATCAACAAGGATACAGAAAAACTGAACACCGCCAACCATCGCGATCTAACTGACATTTACAGAGCACTTACTCAGCTACAGTAGAATACACATTCCGTTTAAGTGCTCATGGAATATATACCAAGACAGACCATATTCTGAGCCACAGAATAAATCTCAACAAATTTAAAGAACTGAAATCCAATTCCAAATAATCCATAATCCATAGATCAAAGAGGAAGCCACAAGGAAAAAAATCTTTAAATACACTGAGTTAAATGAAAATAAAAATGCAACATATCAGCCAATGGAAAGAGCCCAAATATCCACTGACTGATGAATGGATAAAGATGAAATGGGGTGTGTGTGTATGTATTCAATTTTATATATATATATATATATATATATATATATATATATATTATTCCATTATATATTCCATTATATATATTCTATTATATTCATACATATATATTCCATTATATGTGTATGTAATACTCCATCATATATATATATATATACACACACACACACATACATACACACACACATACACACACACACACACACAATTACTCAGCCATAAAAAAAGAAAATCTTACCATTTGCAATGACATGGATGGAGCCAGAAAGTATTATGCTAAGCGAAATAAGCCAGAGAAAGGCAAACACTATATGATCTCACTCATATGTAGAATTTAAGAAACAAAACAGAAGAAATGGGGAGGGGGTAAGAGAGGCAAACCAGGAAACAGACTCAACCACAGAGAACAAACTGAGGGTTGCTGGAAGGGAGGTGGGCAGAAGGATGGGTGAAATAGGTGATGGGTATTAAGGAGGGCACTTGTGATGAGCACTGCATGTTGTATTTAAGTGATGAATCACTAAATTCTACACCTGAAACTAATATTATACTACGTTAACTGGAATTTAATAAAAAACTTAAAATTTTTAATAAAAAATAAAATGAAAAAAATGCAATATACCAAAATTTACAGAACACAGATAATAAAGTGCTCAAAGAGAGAAATGTATAATGCTAAAAGTATACATAACAAAAGAGAAAATCAATTATCAAAGCTCCCATCTCAAGAGCCTAGAAAAAGAAGTGCCAAATACACCCAAAGCAAGCAAAAACAAACCCCTCAATCTCATCATCTAAGTCTCACATTTCATACAATCTTATATGTAAAACATATAACTAAAACTTTTAGAAGAAAACAAAGGAGAAAATCTTCAGGGTCCAGGAGTGGGCAAAGAGTTCTTAGACTTGAATAAATGGAATTATAATAGCGTATGGTGACAGATGGTAGCTACACTGTGGTAAGCACAGCGTAAGGTATAAACTTGTGTTATCACTATGTCGTACACCTGAAACTAGTTAACACTATGTGTCAACTATACTTCAATTAGGAAAAAAAAAGTTCTTAGACATGATACCACAAACATTTTCCACAAAAGAAAACTGATAAAATGAACTTTACCAAAATTAAAAACTTTTGCTCTGCAAAACACCTCGTTAAAAGGTTGAAAACACAAGCTACAGACTGGGATAAGATACCTGCAAATTACATTTCTGACACAGGTCTGATGGCTAGAACTCTCAAATTTGACAATAAAAACCAAATGATCCAACTAGAAAATAGGCAAAAGACATGAAAAGACACTTCACCCAACAGAACACATAGATAACAAATTAGTACATGAAACAATGTTCAACATCATTAGCCATTAGGGAAATGCAAATTAAAACCAATATGAGGGATCACTACACATCTATCAGAATGGCTAAAATAAAAAACAGCGATAACAAATGCTGAAGAGGATGTGGAGAAACTGGATCACTCACACAATGTTGGTGTGAGTGATGTAAAATGTAAAACTGTAAATGTAAAATGGAATGCCACTCTGGAGAACTGTGTCTGTCTCAATAAAACTAAGCATGCAACTACTTACAAGACCTAGCAATTGCACTCCTGAGCATTTACCTCCGAGAAATGAGGACTTATGTTCACACAGAAACCTGTTTATAGCAGATTTATAACAGCCCAAAATTGGAAACAACCCAGACGTCCTTCAATGCGTCAATGATTAAACAAACTGTGGTACATCCACGCCCAGCAATACCATTCAGCAACAAAACGGAACAAACCATTGATATATACAACAACCTGGATAAATCTTCAGAGAATTATACAGAGCAAAATAATGCCAATCACAGAAGGTTCATACTATATGGTTCCCTTTATATAACATTACTTAAAATGAGGAAATTATAGAAATGGAGAACACATTAGTGGTTGCCAAGAGACGAAGGGGCAGGAAGGAAGTGGATGTGGCTATAAAAGGGCAACCAAACAGGTGCTTGTGGTGATAAGAACGTTCTATATCTTGCCCACGTTGACATCAATATCCTGGGTGAGATAATGTATTATAGGAGTGCAAGATGGTACTACTGGGGGAAGCCCAGGTAAAGGTTATGTATCTCTCTTACAACAATTACAATTATCTCAAAATAACAAGTTTAATAGGAAAAACAACTTCATACTCCCATATTTGTCTGCAACTTACTTTATAAACTAATATACACACTATACGCATGCACATACAAAAAGTGAGTGAGATACAGAAAGTGTTGCAAAATGTTGGTGGCTCTAAGTGTACTAGCCTTTCAACTTTTCTGGAAGTCTGAGAGTTTTCAAAATAAAGCCCTGAGGGGGAAAAAATAACAGTCTCTAGTTTCTAGATCCTTTGATTTCCTCTTTCAAATGTTCCATAGCAAGATTACTCCTCTCTGGCTGAGCTCTGTGTGTCCGTAAGTACCCACAGCCTAGAGAAAAAGGCAACGAACCATGTAGTCATAGTCTTTGAGGTCTGATCTAAAGGGGTTTAAAAAATATCCTGACAACTGGAGATGGAGCATGTTATAGGGTAAAATACAATCATGTATGTTTTACTGTGGAAAAAAACAGCGTTATTTCCACCCTGCTCAGCATAACTTGGAAAGCATGCAGCTTCATGCCTATCAATAAGAAAATTGGCTTTTTGCTTTCTTTTTTAAAGCATGAATCCATTTCACTTCCCTCAAGTAAAAGAACACCTGAGTGACAGTGCTCCTCTGAGAACTATTTTCAGCTGTTCTGGGTAATGTAATAGAGGTGGGCCTCTCTATAAGCAACAGCACTGCTCTGGATCATGCAGACTGGGGGTCAAGTCACTGTAAGAACTGGCTAGGCCTCAGTGAAAAACAGCAATGATAATGAAATTAGCATGGGGCTTTGTGTGAGGATTTAATGGATACAAGGAATATAAAGGACTTAGCACACAGTAAGAGCTCAGTACATTTTGCTACTATTAGTAGTATTTAAAATTATTTCATTAAGGCTCTTTGATAAAAAGTAATTTTTAAAAATGTAAATAAATAAAATTATTTAGGCAAAACAGCCAAAAGTACATTTTACAAGAATTACTAATGAAATTATTTTAAAGTTAACATTTACCTTGCATTGTTTTAGAATCATATGAAATAATGCATATAAAAGTCATAAAATTATAATTTTATACCATTATAGGGATTTAGGGATTTTGCTTACAGACAGCATAATATAGTGGAATGAACACAATATTTAAAATCAGAAGACCCAGAGTTAAGTCCTGACTCTACTGCTTACTGGCTATGTGATTTCTGGATAGTACTCAAACTGCCTCAGATTTCTCATTTTCAAAAATGAGACTAACTATGTGACAGAACTATAGAGACTAAAGTTTAAAAAAAATCTACATAACACTTCATAAAATTAAAGCACTTGTGACATTAACAAATACAAGTTTTCATATTACCTGCATGAAATATCATTCATTATAATTAAATCTGTCAAACTGGATAGAAAATTTCTAAATACAAATGACTAAGAAAAATTAGGTGCTTTTAAAAAACAGGGCCACTTGAAACTAAAATCTCTATCTTTACATAAAGTCAAATGCATATATTCCAAGTATTTTACTAGAGACTTCTACTGAGTTTTAGGTAGCCTTATGTTTGCAGTCCTGAATCTTTCTAACATTCTTTCTATGCAAGCCAGAGAAATGTGTCACCTGTGAAGTTAAGTCAAAAGGTCTTGCTTGCTGTACCACATTTCAGCAAAGACATTTCCTCAGTCTGAGTAAGTGGCATGGTTACCCCTCCCTTCCCTACAAATCTCTGCTTCCTCTTTTCTCAGGAATGCCAGTCCCCATCTCCCTACCATCAGGTGCAAAACCTCCTGGCTCTGTAAGTCTCCTATCTATCCTGTCTTCAAGTCCCAGTAGTCTTCCTCCTCAGTGTCATTCTCTCACCTCCGATCCCTACCGCCATTATCAGAGTTCACGCTCTCACTTCCTTCTGCCTTAAGTAATGGAATCACCTGCTAACTAATTTCCACCCTTCCATTTTCTCTGCTCTGGCAATCCATCCTATTCCTCACTACTAAATCAAATATCCTAAAATCTTGCTTTTGCTGTTCCCTGTTCAAAAACTTTCCCAAAAGTACAAAATCCTCATGCTGCAGTATGAGCAGAGCCCTGAGGCTCAATAATCAATCACCAAAAAATCTAGAAGTAGCCTTTACCTCCACAGGCAGATGACATACTGCCACTGAAACCTGGCACAGAAGAGTGTTAACATTAAGTACACTGGGATCTAGGTCCATTCAAAACAGAGTTGTAGATCATAAAGCTAACAGAGGCTCAAAAGATAGGCAAAGAACTCAGACATCATTTTTATTTAAAGTGCACAATTATTAGAATTAATACCTGAAACAATAAAAGTGTTTCTCAAAAATTGGAGAGAACCTACCTGGTAAAGGCAGGCTGCTGTTCCAAGGAAAAACGCAACAATGTAATTAAAATCTTCACCATCACTCTGCAAAAACAAAATTAAAAATTACTGTTTTTCTAGTGGAAGCCCGTTTCCAAAAACAATCCATTAGGATAGGATATGGCAATGTTTATGCAGAGTCAAATTTTTATCAAAATGGTATATAAAAATTCTCAAGAGTCTAAAAAATTCGAAGGAGTGTGAGGTATAGAAAGACTACCAGTGTTCCTCTATGTTTCTGGCCCATCATTTTCACCTTACCCATGTGTGGAAGGCAAAATGAGTTGAAATCACTTCTGTCAAGGGGTTTTAAAATGGTGCCAGAGGCCATTAAGGAGATGGGCCTTTATGCGCGTCCTCACCAGAAGAAACCATGAACTTTGAACAGGGCCAAACTACAAATATTCCAAGGACTCTGCCCAAACACCTGCAATTTGCTACGTAAGAGAATTTGCTTGGGGACAGCCTTAGCAACCAATTATATTCAGCCAAGATTAGTTTTCTGCTGCCAAAACCAAACAAAATTCTTTGTAAACAACACAAACATTCCTTTTTGTCTTCTTTAAACCCTTGACTTTTGTACCCTAAAGGGACACAATCTGGGCTGCTACCCAATCTGTGCTCCCCAAGTTGTAATTCTGAGACCCCAAGTAAATGCTCTTATTTCAGCTCTGCCTCTTTTCTTACTCAACCCAAGCGTACACCTGATAGAAAAGATGAAAGCCAATGGGAAAGTTTCCACATAAGGTAAAAAGACCTCTCTTCTCCACCAAAAAAAAGACATATAAAAAATGTACAACACCTCAGTAGCCTATAAAGTCAGTCCCGCTCACTAGGATCACTACTTGACTCAAATAAATATTGACAAACCTTACTATCATGTAAGCACGTCACTGAATCATCCAATAAGGTAATGGGACATGATTAAAAAAAACCAACAAACTGAAAAGTTACTGTCCACTAGAGTGTGCTAAACCCCAATGAGAACAGTCACACACGCAGTGAGAAACTGCCACCCAGAGGAAAAGAGACACATCACACGCAGAACGCTTCTTTTCAAAGAAAACTAACGGAAAACTAATAGAAAACCCAACTTTTTCTATTCTCTTTTGATTCCTCTTAAATGCCTATATTTAATTTCTTTCAGTGTTTAATGAAGTAAAACATAAAGCCCAGGCAGGAGCATTACATTTGGCCCTTATTTTAGAAAAAATATCTTTACACAATGAAAATTTTCATAAGACATGGGAGTGTCTCTCATGACCATGTCTTCATGAAATAATATACAGAGAAAATTCCTCTTCCACTTGCTATTGGGCAGAAGAACTGACCATAAGACAGAGGGAGAGTTGCTTATCTCAGTGAGATGATCTTAAAATAGGAACCATTAACCTGTCTGGGATGCTTAGGCCTGTTCTACCTCAGAGGCATGGAAGGTCATGAAACCTTCTAACTGTAATAATTCTAAGACTTTAAGATCTGCTTGTTTTTTCTTAATTCCTTATTTTTTAAGTTATTTTTTTCTGATTATAAAAGCTTATGTTCATTGTACAGAATTTGGAAAACAGACTGTTACAAAGAAGAAATTCATATGGTCTATAATACCATAACCCTGGGATGATTACCACTAACCATTCCATATATTTCCTTCCGATCTTTTCTATACAAAGTATATGCACATTAAAAAATGGAATAATTTATATCCTGCTCTTTAGTACTGCACACTATATCATACACACCTTCTCAAGATACTGAATATTCCTCAACCACATGATTTGTAGTGATTATATAACCTTCCATTGTGGGGAGATGCCACTAATTTACCCTATAATTGGATATTATTTTTTCCTTTAATTTACAATATCACTTTATAACTCTCTCAATTGCCTTTGGAACACTTAAGAGCATGTTTCTGGAGTCAGTCAGATCTGGGTTCAAATCTTTACTTACTATATGCATGGTCTTAGACTATTTAAATTCAATTTTTGTTAAAAAAAATAAAAGTTATAGAGATTAAATAACATTTGCAAACACACAGAATGGTAACTGGAACACAGTAAGTACTCAAAATTATTCACCAACTTCTCTCTCCCTGAGGTTACTGTCCACATCATTTATCAAATAATTAGATTACCTTCTAGTACTGTTTAAACCTGTAGTATACTGGCCTTATCTTCTCAAGTAGACCCCAACTTTTTTTTTTAATTGAGCTATAGCTGACATATAACATTATATCAGTTTCAGGTGCGCACCATAACAATTCTTTATTTGTACATACTGCAAAATGATCCCTACAATAAACCTAGTTATCATCAGTCACCATGCAAAGTTACAAAACTTCTTTTGATGAGAACTTAAGTTCTCTCTTAGCTACTTTCAATATACAACACAATATTATTGACTATAGTCACCATGGTGACATTACATCCCCATAACTTATTTTATAACTGGAAATTTGTACCTCTTGACCCCCTTCACCCACTTTGCCCACCCCCCCAATCCCACCACCCTAAACTTTCTTCAAGGCAGAAAATCAATCTTACTACTTACATGAAACTGCACAAAGTAGGAATTCAACAAATGCATGCCAATTTGAGTTGAGCTTAAAAAAAAATCTATTTCTACTTGCCAAAGATTGTCTATAAATATATTTTCCATTCAGTAACTATTTATTAAACACTTATGGGCCAGGTATTACATTACTAGACCTAGAAGACAACTAAATCCATATGAACTCAAGGAGCTTACTTTCTGATTAAAAAGGCAGATACATTAACCAAGAATTCCCACTCAAAGTGGTAACTGATGGGATAGGTGTGTGTACAGGGCATAAAAGAAGACTACTGGAGACATACTTAATTCTGCCTGGAGAAAAAAAAGGGTCAGAAAACGTCTGCTCAAGGAAGCAAAGCTTAATCTGGGTCTTGAAGAATGAACTAGTGGAAAGGCAGACAAGGTAGAGAGAGAATTCTAGGCAAAGGGCATATACAGTCTCAAAGAGGGAAGAGCTTAGGATGCCTCCAAGTCTTCTTGTTAAGGCAATATTTGAATGATACCATTTACTAAGTTGGGAATACAGGAGAAAAAGTAGGTTTGAAAGCAGAAAAAAACGGAGTTCATTTTGGACATGCCATTTTAGAGGGGCCAGTGTGACATCAAAATAATTATATTTCATAGATTTAAGTCAGCTTCAGGAAAGAGTTGCATCTACAGATCCTACTTTAGTCATCTATTTAATTAGTTGGTAAACGAAGGCCTAGGACAATCAAATGTAAATCTTAATTCTTGATTGGCTCCTAGAATGGAGAGAGAGAGAAAAAAAACAACTATAAAGGATATTTAGTCAATTGTAGAAATTTGAAAATGAATTTTATATTAGATAATACTGCATTGATCTTAAAAATCTTTGGTGTAATAAAGGTATTGTGATTATGTAGGAGAATTCCTAGTCCTTAAGGCAAACATACTGAATAATTTTGAAGTAAACTGTCATGATACCTACAAATTTACTTTCACATGATTCAGGGAAGAAAGAAAAAGAAGGGTAAGTAGGTATACAGGTAGGTGCTAATTGTGTTGTTTTTTAAATCTTTCTGTAAGGTTGAATTCTTCCAAAACAAAATGCAGTGGGAGGAAAGGAGAATACAAAAAAAAATTTTAATACTATGCAACCACTAAAATGAATGTAATAGAGCTCCATATACTAATATAAAATGATCTCCTACATATTGTTAGATGGAAAAGATGAAAATAAGCATGGAGTATACTGCCATTTATATAGAAATACTTTGAAAACAATTAAAAAAGGAAATATATAAATTCATATGTACTAGCATATGCACGTTATCTCTCTAGAAGGATAACCCAGTGGTTGACTCTAGGGAAGAGAAATGGGAAAAGAATGACTTATTGTGACAACAGGCTTTGGAATTATAGGCTTTGAAACTGTAGGCATGTGCACATTTTACTGTGTGAGGATGTGTGGATATGTACCCAGACTAACTTCTTTTAAAAAGGCCATCATGAAAAGACCCAAAGAGAAGGTGCAAAGTTAAGAAGAATATAAAGCCAAGGACAGAACATCGGAGAATGCCACTATTTGAAGGATAGGTGAAGGAAGGAAGTTTACCAAATAAACTGAGGAACAGGAAGACAAAGAAAAAAAATACAATAGGAGAGAATGGTTTCATGAAAATGAAGGGTAAGAGAATGTCAAGAATAATGTAACAAACTATTAATAATGATTTATCTGCTTCTAGTTTTCTAAAATAAATATTATTTCTGAAATTAAACAGAGTTACTTTTAAAAGGAAAAACTGAACAGTATGTGAAGTGAGGCAGAGAGGCCACATGAGACAAGGCCTCAAGAGTGGCTGCAGCATTTGGCAATCAGAAGGATACTAGAGAGTTTAATGGTCAGTATTTGAAAGAAAAGAGGGTAGAAAAGAGATCACAAGAGACTAAGAGACTAGAGGTAAGGGAGTGGGAACAATAAACACAGGCTATTCTTTCAAAAAATGAGGAAACATACATCAAGAGGTTTGTTTGTTTTTAAAGATCGGCCAGCTATGGCATGTTTATGAGCTAAGAGAGCCAGCAGAGAGGAAGATGAAAAGCAAGTGAGGGAACAGCTACTAGTTGGGGGAAGGTGGAACAGAGGTTCAGAGTCGGGACAGAGTGCGTGTTTGTGGGGAAAGACAACAGAGAGTTGAAGGCAGGGGTGGAGTGGAGCAGGGAAGGAGGGGGCAGATGTAAGGAGTTCAAATAAAAATTTTTAAAAATGTCACTTTCATCTTTAGGGGAATACTAGGATACCAACATATTGCTTTGAAAACTAACAGAGGGAAAGAATTTTTTTTTAAAGTTGAGGATGAAGAGATAAGCAGAGGCTTTATATAACGGCCACACAATGTTTTTGAATGATACCGTTAAAATGTTTGTAATAATGGGAAATATTCACTTTTTAAGCTTAAGTGGAAAAAAGGGCACAAACTTGTATAATGGATATGACATGTATACATGTACACGTATATATATGTGTATGTGTGTATGCGCATATATATATATATATATATATAAACACAAAGAAAATTTGGAGATGATTTTTATTTTCTTTATACGTTTTTCTTCGATTCTTTAACGATGAGCATAGAATCAGGAAAAATACTTTTATTTCTTTTGAAAGCCAGCAAGCAAGCACTGCATCTTAGCATAGCTATTATGCCACTAAATAAATTTAAAACTTCTGTTGAGCTTTTATAGGTAGAAACAAATTCATGGTAAAAAAAAGAACCCAAGGAATAAAAGCAAGTTGATTACCTCTGCTTTGTAGTAGCCATTACAAACAATTTCAAAATCAGAGAGTCTTAGAATGCTAGTACTGGAGTGGTCCTTGAGCCTCTGTATCTAAAATCTGCATCTTGCAGAACAGGAAAATGAGATCCAAGAAGGTAAAATAGCCCATCCTACGTCACTAAGTTAGTTACTAGCAGACTGAATTCCAGGCCAGCATTTCTTTCTTTTTTTTTTTTTAAAGATTTTTTATTTATTTGACAGAGATAGAGACAGCCAGCGAGGGAGGGAACACAGTCAGGGGGAGTGGGAGAGGAAGAAGCAGGCTCATAGCAGAGGAGCCTGATGTGGGGCTCGATCCCAGAACGCCGGGATCACGCCCTGAGCCGAAGGCAGACGCTTAACCGCTGTGCCACCCAGGCGCCCCCAGGCCAGCATTTCTACTGATGTATCAGAATCCTCAATTTTTTCCAAATGTACCACATGCAAATTATTTCTAGGTTGGTACCAGCTTAATTAATATCATTGTCTCAAGGTTGATTGTTAAAGGAACACAGGCAATATAAACCTAATGTGATAACAGCTCATATATTCACGAGGTGCCAATTCACAATAAACTTATTAACATCTCTAAATGCAGAACAAAGTTAGGAAATGAGTGAAAATAATCTAATATACACATTACTGTGAACACCAAATCTTTACCAGCTTAAAATAAAACTGCACTCATCCTACACCTCCCCAATTTGAACTTACAATCCAAAGAAACACTTCAGTGCTATATATTTTAATAAATTCCTTGTTTTACCCTAAGAGGCAGTTATTAATTTAGAAGAAACAAACGTGCTGAATCTTCAAACAATGTTAATGATATACAGGAATGTTGACTCATGTGGGTTCTCAGATTTAAATGTGCTTCCGGCACCAACTTACATACTAGAAGATAAATGTGGCAATCATTTTTAGCATTCAGAAAGAGGAGTTAAAATTCATGGCCTTTTTAAAAAAGATAAACTTTAATATCAATGTACTGGTCACACTCAGGAAATATAATACATATTTTCAGCTAGATCTAAAAATATGATCCCCAAATAAATCTTTGGCTCTTCAATCAAGTATTAAAGAAATGCTGAGGCCACTTACTCTGTGTACTGCCTTCCTGCCTCCTCTCTGACCACCACGATTTGAGTTAACTCCACCACAGTTAACTTCAAAACAGATAAGTTTAAGTCCCATGTCCTGTAATTCGCACTTGAGTCCACATAGCACACCATCTCAAAAAGATCTTTTACTGACCAAAAGTTATCTATTATGACTCTAGGGATTATTTCTACCACAAAATACAATGATGAACCACAAAGAAGGCTGAGAGTATGTCTCAAATTCAATGGCTTTAGTGAGATTAAAAACGACCCTTTATCCAATACCAGTCACGAACAATGATAAAATAGACTCCAATGAGAGAAAATAAAAAGCAAGAGACCTCAGGTCCCCAATTCTGTATATATTTTCAGGTTAACTTGGACTGAAAGGATGTACTTGTTGAAGTTAATCTAGTTTGTACCCCTAATCCTACCCTGCTTAAACTCTAAATTTATCACAGTGCTCTCTGCAATCTGGCATTCCTTTCTCTCTGTTTGTCTACTGTCCATTCCATCCTTTAGGACACAGAATGCTTAGAAGGTAAATGTTTCCAATGTTACACAGTGCTCCTTCATTATTCTTATAACAAGACGTGGAAAAATATTTCCAAGCACCAGTCACTTACCAAAACATTTCCCTCTATACTGATATAAAATCCCCAATAACTAGAATAATAGGAATCTCTACTTTCAGTCCAGTGAATTTCCAAAAGCAGTGATTCTCATTTAGGTGAGAAGACCAGAATTTGCTGGAAAGTCGTTTTAAACTATCTATGAGTGACAAACTACCTGTGAACTATATTCCCCCCAACTTTGTACTCTGTTTCCTTATTCCTTTCTCTGAGCATCTCTGTTTTAGAAACCTCAATTATTGATGAGTGTATGTGGAATATGTCAGGTGGCTATGACAGAACAAAGATTTAAAACAATCCTAAAGGAACCACATAACCTGGTGTCCACAGTTTCCAGACATCTAAAAATCCCATATGGACCAATTTACAGTTCCTTGGATCAAATGAGAAGGACATACTGTTGGAATAAATTTAGTCTAGGACAGCTGTGAAAAAGAATTCCATATCAACCATTAGAAAGACACATCTCAAAGACACAAGCATCCACTGAGTCCCCAAATTATAAATGATCTACTAATAAAAAAGCCCTCTTTTCCCCTACTTGTAATTTACCCCATGCTTCTGTCACACTCCAGCACCACAGTTTTAAGGAACTGTTTAAAACAATCAAAAAACCTTGAAGCTTCTAGAGAAACCATGGACTCTAAGACAGAGGCAGTAAGAAGTTACAAAAACCCAGGAAAAATGCTCAGGCTCCCTTTAACCCCCACAAAAATATTTACCTTTACTCTACTGAAATGTTACTTGAAAATCTACTTATTAGGTTGGGTTAACTGAAGTTGTCTTTTTTTTTTCATGCTTAAATAATAGGTGCTAATAAATACTCATTTTTATTACTTAAAATCTGAATAGTATATTCATATGGTTCAAAGAGTAAAAATAATATACAAGGCATATACCTTGAAGAGTATCATGCTTAAATAATAGGTGCTTAAATAATAGGTGCTAATAAATACTCATTTTTATTACTTAAAATCTGAATAGTATATTCATATGGTTCAAAGAGTAAAAATAATATACAAGGCATATACCTTGAAGAGTATCATTGCTCTTCCCAACTATCAAGTTCCTATTGCATTTTTTTAGTCTCTTATTGTTCCAGAGTTTCTTTATGCAAATTAAAAGATATTATTATTTTCCCTGGCCATCCTTGGTGGGGGTATTTGGGGCTGAGCTGAGAAGGACTCGTGGGTGCAGGGTCAGGGGGTCTCCATGGGCTTTCTCCAAATGGCCACTATTCTCAGAGGACACAAAATTGTACATCTGACCTAAACCATGAATCACATTCCCAGACCCAGGTTCCACCCTGGCTGGGACACTGATATCCCCTCCTGACCTGTGTGAAGGGGAAGGCTCAGTCCCTCCACGAGAACAGAAAGCCAGTCCACCATTTCCTAGGAGATGGCTGGGTACAAACAGGCTGATCTTACCTGCCAAGTGGAGCCACACCTAAGGACAAATCAAAGCCCAGAGACTGCTCCTCCCTTCCCGGTCTTTGTTTTAATGCTGGTGTATAGTATGCATGTGTGTGTGTTTAAATTAATAGATTTTTATCTTTAGAACAGGTTGACAGAAAATTAAGCAGACTGTGTACTACAAAGAGTTCCCATATACCCGGCTCTTTCCCTGTTCACAGCTTCCTCATTATTAACCTCTTCATTAATGTGGTATATTTGTTACAACTGATGAGCCAACAGTGACACATTAACTAAAGACCACAGTATACATTAGGGTTCACCGTGTGTGTACATTCTTTGGGTTTTGACAAATGTGTAATGACATAACCACCATTACAGTAACATACTGAAGAGTTTCACTGCCCTAAAAAATTCCATGCCCCAACTATTCAACCCTTCCTACTTCCCTCCAAACCCTTGGCAACCACTGATCTTTTTACTTACTGTCTCTATAGTTTTACCTTTCCTAGGATGTCCTATAGTTGGAATCATGTAATTATGTGGTTTTCTCAGACTTCTTTCACTAAGCAATGTGCATTTAAGGTTTAGCCATGCCTTTTTATGGCTTGAGAGCTCATTTATTTTTATTACTAATTCTCCATTGCACAGATTGCCACAGTTTATTCTTTCACCTTTTGAAGGACATCTTAGTTGCTTCTAGTTTTTTTTTAAATTATAAGTAAAGGAGATACAAAATATTCATGTGCAGGTTTTTATGTGAATATTTGGGTTAATATACCTCAGAGCACGATTGCTGGGTCATACAGTAAGGCTATGATTAGCTTTGTGAGACAGCCAAATGTCTTCTAAAGTGACTGTGCCATTTTGCGCTCCCACCAGCATTGAATGAAGAGTTCATATTGCTATATATCCTAACATTTGGTTTGGTCAGTGTTTTGGATTTTGCCATTCTAGGAATTTAGTGGTATCTTATTGTTGTTTTAATTTGCAATTCCTTAATGACGTATGATGTTGGACATCTTTTCACGTGTTTATTTGCCACCTCTATATCTACTTTGGTGGGGTGTCTGTTCTATTCTTTTCCCCAATTTTTAATTGTATTATTTGCTTTCTTGAGTTTTAAGAGTTCTTTGTATGTTTTGGACATACACTGTTTGTCAGATGTGTTCTGTAAATATTTTCTCCTAGTCTGTAGCTTATCTTTTCATTCTCTTAATGTCCTTCACAGAACAAAAGTTTTTAAGCTTTCATGGATATTTTTGGTTGTATCTAAAAAGTCATCACTAGGGGGCGCCTGGGTGGCACAGCGGTTAGGCGTCTGCCTTCGGCTCAGGGCGTGATCCCGGCATTCTGGGATCGAGCCCCACATCAGGCTCCTCTGCTATGAGCCTGCTTCTTCCTCTCCCACTCCCCCTGCTTGTGTTCCCTCTCTCACTGGCTGTCTCTATCTCTGTCAAATAAATAAATAAAATCTTTAAAAAAATAAAATAAAATAAAAAAATAAAAAGTCATCACCAAACCCAAGATTATCTTGGTTTTCTCCTGTTACCTTTTGTAAGTTTTACATCTTACATTTAGGTCTGTAATCCATTTTAAGTTTTTTTTTTTATTAAAGGTATAAAATCTGTGTCTAAAATTATTATTTTTTGCTTGTGGATGTCTAGCTATTCCAGCACCATTTGTTGAAAAGATTATTCTTCCTCCACTGAATTGCTTTTGTTACTTTGTCAAAGACCAGTTGACTATACTTGTATGGGTGTATTTCTGGGCTCTCTATTCCATTCTATTTATCCATCTGTCTATTTTTTTGCCAATGTCACACTATCTTAATTTTTATAGCTTAATAGTAGTCTTGAAGGGGCGCCTGGGAGGCTCAGTTGGTTAAGCATCTGTCTTCAGCTCCAGTGGTGATCCCAGGGTCCTGGGATGGAGCCCTGCGTGGGGCTCCTTGATGCTCGGCAGGGAGTCTGCTTCTCCCTACCCCTCTGCCTGCCGCTCCCTCTGCTTGTCCGCGTGCTCTCTGTCAAATAAATAAATAAAATCTTTAAAAAAAAATAGTAAGTCTTGAAGTTGGGTAGTGTCAGTGCTTTGATTTCCTTTTCCTCAGTATTGTGTTGGCTATTCCAAGTTTTTTGCCTTTCCATATAGGATCATTTAGTCAATATCTACAAAATAACTTTCTGGGATTTTGTTTGGGGTTGTGTTGGATCTACAGATCAAGTTGGGAAGAACTAATACCTTAACAATATTGATTCTTCCCACTCATGAACATGGAACGCCTCTCCATTTATTTAAATCTTCTTTCTCTTATCAGAGTTTTACAGTTTTTCTCATATAAATCTTGTATATGTGTTGTTAGATTTATACTTCAGTGCCTCATTTTTGCATATGCCAATATAAACAGTATATTGATTTTTAATTTCAAATTTCAATTTTTCCTTGCTGATATAAAGTAATTGATTTTTATATATTAATTTTGTATCCTGTGACTGTGGTATAATCATTTATGAGTTTCAAGAATTTGTCAATTTTTGGGGATTTTCTACATAGATAATCAGAACATCTGTGAATAAAGACAGTCATATTTCTTCTTTCCAAATCTGTATGCCTTCTGTTTTCTTGTCTTACTGCATTAACTAGGTTTCCCAGTACACTGTAGAATAGGAATGGTTAGAGGGGACAGCCTTGTCTTGTTCCTGATCTTAGGGAGGAAGCATCTTGTTTCTCAAAAAGTATGGACTGTAGGGTTTCTGCAGATGTTCTTTATCAAACTGAGGAAGCGCCCCTTTATTCCTAGTTTGTGGTGAGTTCGTGAACAGGTACTGGATTTTGTCAAATGCTTTTTCTGCATCCACAGACATGATCATAGGATTTTTCTTCATTAGCCTGTTGATGTGATGGATTACAATAACTGCTGAATGTTGCACCAGCCTTTCATACCTGGAATAAATCCCACTTGTCTGTGGTATATAATTCTTTCTATACATCATTGGGTTCAATTTGCTAATATCTTGTTGAGGAGTTTTCCATCTATGTTCATGAGTTACATTGGTCTGTAATGTCTTTTTTATGTATCAACAGGCTGACAAATCTCAGAGCCATCAGTTACACGTAAGTGGTAATCAGTTTAATCAGATTATTGCTCTTCTGAAACCTAAACAACTGCGATGAGGCAAAGACAATACTGCGCAGAGGGAAAACATGAAACACTCAGCAATCAAGGCAGGCATCAGCCAGCCGTAACAGCTCAAAGCATGAAAAGCTGTAGTTTATACTATTTTCCTTAGTTTTGAAGTTGTGAATCAGGGGACGGAGAAGGAAGGAATCAGTCCAGGAAGATGAGGGATAAAATGTCTGAGCGCCTGAAAGAAACTATTTTCTTTAATAGGTTTTGTGAGATACAACAGCCTTGTCTGACTTTTAACTTAAAAATAATGGGGGTCTAAGCCCCCGGTTCCTCACTTAGACACTGTCTTCTGGGTCAGTATGGTAAGGCTCTGAAGCACAAAAACTTTTCTCTACCCAGGTCTGCTCCCTCCCCTTATTTAACAATTTGGTAATTTCAAACCCAAGAATTTTTTTTAACCAGAGAAAACCATCTTCACATTTTTGCCAACTCTAAATTATACCACTATTTACTTAATAAGTTCCATAAAGTTAAAAGTTATTAAAATTAATTTTAAAAGAAAAATTTTACATCTCTATCATTCATCTTAACAAATACAGATGCTACACACTACCATACACTAAAAACGTAACTCCTAAAACTAAAAATGTTTATCCCTCTACCACCTAAAGTCATCTACTGTGCGACTTTAGTGGTAAATGTGCCCCATACTCTGAGAAATACTCATCAAATCCAGCCGTCTCCTTCATTTTATAAGTAATGAAACTGAGGACCGAAAGTAAAGTGAGCTATTTATGTGAGCTAATCAGGAGCTGAGCTGGAGCCAACCCTTTCTCTCTTTCCTCCACAAACAAAAACCAACTCTTCACCCACCTATACTACCTGCCACTACATCAACTTTAAAAAAACAAAACAAAAAAAGGGGCGCCTGGGTGGCACAGCGGTTAAGCTTCTGCCTTCGGCTCAGGGCGTGATCCCGGCGTTATGGGCTCGAGCCCCACATCAGGCTCTTCCTCTATGAGCCTGCTTCTTCCTCTCCCACTCCCCCTGCTTGTGTTCCTCTCTCGCTGGCTGTCTCTATCTCTATTGAATAAATAAATAAAATCTTAAAAAAAAAAAAAAAAGGAAGAGGCTATCTTATTTATTAACTTTTCAGTCAGCTTTCTTCAAATTGCCTTTTTTTCTTTTTGGCAGGCTGTCTAACTGGCTCAAAACTGAACTTCTGCTGGAATAAAGCTGACCTGGCTAGGGGACAGGGACAGGAACACCAAAGGACAGCAGCCAGCTGTCCTGTGCCTGAAAGGGAAGAGGGCTTTACCTGAGGGTTCAGGATGTTTGAAAAAAGAACTGAAAAGTCATGAGAAGCATCCTCTACCCACTCAAGGGACAGCTCAGCTGCCTGGAACCTGTGATGTCCTCTGCTGTCGCCTCCATACAGCTGACGACATTCAGACAGTGCTCAGAATGGTACTCTCAGAGCGTTCCCCAAATTAACAAGCAATTTTAAAAAAGAAAATAAGGTGTGTTAAGTGGGGTTTTACGAATGGTATTCTGAGCTTAATGATGACCAAAAACAGAGAAATAATTTACATGTAGAAGTATAAAAAAAAATTTTTTTTAGAGGAAGTGAACAGAAACAAAGGCAAGGAAAGCTGTCCAGTTTGAAATGTGCTAAACTTTAAGAAAGGAAGTTTCAAAAAGTTTACAAAAAGAGAAAAAGTTAGTATATTCTGATAGCCACAGTCTCTGGAAAAAACTCCACTGGAGAACAAAATAGTGGCAATATCTGAAAAAAATAGTGGTTTCAGGTAGCCACCAACAAAAAGGAAAAAGAACAGATAAAGTGGAAATACACAGAAGTAGGACAAAAACCTGCCCATAAATGCGCCCTTTTTTCTTCCATTCCTCTCTATCCACTCAGATCCTTTTAGGTCCAGCTCACCCCTCCTCCACAAAGCCCCTTTCTCCTATCCTGACTTACACTGACTGCTCCTCTTCCGAACTCTACGTACTTGGCAATTATTCATGTGCCGCTTTTCCCCCTCCCAATTCAACTCTAGGTTCCGAGACAGCAGTGCTCATGTCAGACATACCTTGGTGTCTCCCGAGTACCTATAGTGCCTCCTGCAAGTAAATTAATAAATACGTGCTGAGTCAAAGAAGCCAACTAGAAGCCAACTAGAAGTCTCCCCTTCCTGTAAAAATATTACAGGAAGGGGAGACTAGGGCAGGCATAAAGAACACAGAATCTGAGCATGCACTGTAAACTGTACTATGCCCAAATCAATTCAAATCGAGTTACAAGTAGAATCAACAGGCGCAGTCACCTGAAATTGCAAAAACAGTACAGTACCTGCAAAAGACTTTCTATGGCATGAAAACCTCGAATTAAATTCAGAGCTCCACATAAAAGACTGAGGATAAATGCCACAATCCCTGACAGAGTCGCTGGTTCCAGTCGCTGGTGAGCTGGAAAATAAAAGAAATGGTTAGAAATGAACACCACTATCGCAGGTCAATATCTACACTTACGTAAAATGAAATTCATTGCTCAATTTAAATGGGTCAAACAGATTAATCTTCATAAAGTTATTCATTAACATATTAGTAATTAAATATTTTTTTATTTATTTTTTTTTTTTAAAGATTTTATTTATTTATTTGACAGAGATAGAGACAGCCAGTGAGAGAGGGAACACAAGCAGAGGGAGTGGGAGAGGAAGAAGCAGGCTCATAGCAGAAGAGCCTGATGTGGGGCGATCCCGCAACGCCGGGATCACGCCCTGAGCCGAAGGCAGACGCTTAACCGCTGTGCCACCCAGGCGCCCCTTAAATATTTTTTTTAAAATGCAAAATGTCTGACATGATAGCTTCACTGCCCTGAACTCAAGTTCAATTAACTTCTTTCTCCCTACATTTTTAATAGACCTCTAATGTGCACCTGGGTTATATAGGCTAAGGAGTTTCACACCTGGCAGTGAATCATGTAAAAAAAAAACCTTACTGCCTAAATAGGTCTACCATTTGCAAGGAGTTGCAAATATTTGCAAAGGTGACTTTGCCTGAAAGATCACTGCATAATTCCTACTTTTTCTGAAAATGATGCTTAGATAACATTTTTAAGGACAAACATAGCTTGCTTTTTCTAAGCAAAACTCTCCCTTATTTGGGTTCCAGGGCTATAAATATCATTGGCTGTAGGTGAAAGCTCCCATCTAATCACCAATCTGAACTTCACAATAGAATAGTCTCATAGCTATGAAGTTCCTGATCTCTGAAGACCACTTGAAGACCACTACATATGATAAAATACTAGCTGAGGAAGTGACCACTTCATCTTCACAAATACATCCCCTTATCTGTCAGAGCTCCAGCAATGTAAGACATTTAGTTATACAACAGTTTCACTTTATCATTATCTTGGGCTTCATAGAATTAACAACTGAGTCTAAATGAAAATACAAAACTAAATACATCATCATCTAGACGTCAAAAAGGAGACAGAGGGAAAGGCAGGACAACACAACTACAGTCAGATCATTTTATTTAAATCACTGAAGTATAAAAGCCCTAACAATGAAGTTAATGAGGTGGAACATTAATATAAGGAAAGGCTTAAATCTTTGCAACTTATATTCAGCCATTACAGCAGAAAAGCTTCCCTAAACAGTACAGAGAAACACAAAACCCGGCGTATCACAAGAAAGTATTTGTTCCTCAAGTTCTGCAGAAAATGCTAAGATGGGAAACATTTTCTCAAGTTTTTTCTATGCCCAAGCTGATTGCTGGGTCTCTCAATTTCCTTGAGATTTTAATATGAAAACAAAAAATTAAATCTCTGTGAAGTATTAATACCAAGTTTTATATCAGTAGAGGAAAAAAAACTTCACATTCTAAAAATCTATCCAACTAGTCTACCAATTAGTCATGTTTTGTATCCCCTCTCCACACCCTCTCAGTAGTAAGGGAAAACTGGCCTCTAATAAAAAGAAATCCTTAATATGAGCCTCAAGCATAAAACTACCTGACAACTAAACAGATTACATAAATCGTATTTCTGAAGTATACAAGTTTACCTTACCAAAAAACCCAAATAATATTCTGTATTATAACTAAAAAATCTTAACTGTTTATGGTCAAGTAAAGTATGGCCATTCTTGAATGGGAAAATATTACCATTTTAATGTGTTGATCAGTGTCTAAGAAATAAATAATATGACTATATAAATTGAATATTAAGTTTCTAATATTTATCTCTTGGCCTTAGAGCACTCTCTTTATAATTACAATATACCATTTGTTATTAAAATTATTTCAAAATGACCAGAAATATTTTTAAAAACATGAAAGCAAATGACAAGCCTCTTTTAACAAAGACAAGACATGTATTATGCTGAAGGACAGGCTGGAGCTGTGCCAAATCACTGTGGGAAAGAAATTCTGAAGTGGAGATCCACCCACTCCCACCCTATCTCTCTCCCTTGGACCTGTGGGAATGGTTACCAAGAGAAAACTCCCATCTGCATACAACATGAGGATGATACTCCCTAAGGACAATTTCTCATGTTAACAACTGAACAAGACATTTAATCACATTTTAATGTATTATGTGATATCTGCTACTTTCTATTTCAGTACAACAAATTTTAGATTCATTGTAATCCACAAATGTTTACTTCACACTTCAATTTGGCACCATGATAGGTACTATCACATTTTCCTCCCACTCCTTTCCCTCCTGACCAACACCTGCACTTCCCCACATGGCCCTGGGTTGTGTAGTGTGCACCCTTCTCTTGGGATCTGAGTATAACAACCTTTTCAGTGGTAGCTGTCTCTTGATCTGTTGGCCTTGCCATACCTATAATAATAATAAAATCTATACTTTTTTAAAAAGAGTGGTTTATATAAATGTATCCATGTGTCTAAACCATATAGCAAAGATTTGTGCATTTTAATATATGCAAATTTCCTTTATAAAAGAAAGAACCAGAGGGGCGCCTGGGTGGCTTAGTTGATTAAGCTCAGATCATGATCCCAGGATCCTGGGATCCTGAGCCCTGCATCAGGCTCCCTGCTCCATGGGGAGCCTGCTTCTCCCTTTCCTTCCCATTTGTGCTCTATCTCGGTCTCTCTCTCAAATAAATAAAATCTTAAAAAATAAAAATAAAAAAGAACTACAGAAGTAAATTATCAAGTAGATGAGTGGATAGTGGGTGGGGATACAGATGAAAGAAGAATGGCAAAATGTTTTTTGGTTGTTTTTTTTTTTTCAAGATTTTATTTATGTGACAGAGAGAGAGGGAACACAAGCAGGGGGAGTGGGAGAGGGAGAAGCAGGCTTCCTGCTGAGCAGGGAGCCCGATGTGGGGCTCGATCCCAGAACGCTGGGATCATGACCTGAGCTGAAGGCAGACGCTTAACCGACTGAGCCACCCAGGCGCCCCAAGAATGGCAAACTGTTGATATAGTTATTATAATTGGGTGACAGGCACATAAAAGTTCATTATACTACTGTTTACTCTGTAGCTTTTTAAAAGTTCTCCATGATAAAATGTTTTAAAAAGAAAATAAAAAGGGCAAAAGTAGGACATAGTGTTTAACCTAACATATTGACCCCTATGATAGACAGCAGAACATTTGTAGACTTTAGAAAATTGTAGAAAAAATTCATGTTAGACTGCGGGGGGAGGGGTCAAAAGGTCAGAAAAAGTCAAGAAACCAAAAGTAAGATACTCTAACAGAAAAAAGGCCTGAAAAGTAATGTCTGTCAAGTAACTCTTACCAGATTCCAAAATAAAGTAAATAATTTTATTTAGGAAAACATACTTAAACTCAGAGACTATAGAATATTACCCAGGCTTCATCTGGATTAAAAGAAAATTTTATGTTAATATTAAAATAAGCTCTAATTGTGAATTACTTTAAAAACTTCTCTTTCTTAAAACTTCTTTCTCTCTCTTTCTTAAAACAATTATCAAATCCCAGATTTCCCCCCATTTTCCCAGTGTCTGCTGTCTGGTGATCCAGGATACCCGCAGACTACAGGTCAGAGTGGGGACTTACCGAAGTCAAACAATACATGAACTTTCTAACAGAATTTTCTCTTGGTAGGTCAAGTTAGATGGACCCCTACCCCAAATTAAAGATTAATTTTCTAGATCCTGAGTGTGTACATTAATGGACAGATAATTCTGGCAGCAACACTGACTGCCAGACCTGTGGAATTAGAACTATGAGAGAAGGAAAGGCCAACGGAAGCCATGGAGCTTCCCCCACCCGAACATCATCAAAATATTAATCCCTAAGGTAGATGCACAAGTCAGTGTCACCATCCAAGGCTTATTAAAATATGCACAGATAGCGATTCCTACTACACACTCATTTAACTCTCCAATTTAAGGCTCCAAAATTAGAGTGTCTTAGAGGACGACAACAGATTACTGTGGGTTCCAACTACACATACTTTTCCAGATGCAGTCTCCATATGAAACAATCAATTAATTCCATGACATGTAGGTACTCATTTGCTAACACTTTCTTCTTTACCCTAATAAACAGAGAAAATCAGAAGCATTTTGCTTTTATCTGATAAAGATAGCAGTACACAGGGGCACCTGGGTGGCTCAGTTGATTAAGCAGCCAACTCTTGATTTTGGCTCGTCATGATCTCTGGGTTGTGAGACTGAGCCCTACATCAGGCTCCACACTGAGCATGGAGTCTGCTTGGGATTCTCTCTCCCTCTCCCCTCCCCCCAGCACTCACTCGTGCTCCCCCCCAAAAAAAGAGAGACAGAGAGGGCAGTACATTTACTATATTGTCACAAGGTTTTGTCAACTCTAAGCCAGAGATTAGTCTATAGCAGGGGTTGGCGAACTATGACCCACAGGCCAAATCCAACCCACAACCTATTTTTGTAAATAGAGCTTTACTGCAACACAGCCTTACCTATTCTTTTACACATTATCTATGGTTGTTTTCATACCATACCAGCAGAGTGAAGTAGTTGCAACAGAGACCATATAGCCTATAAAAGCTAAAATATTGCTATCTGGACGTTTACAGAAAATGTTTGCTGACTCTTGGCCTACAAGGACCCAACACGTCATGGAACATTATATTGATCCACTTTGTTGATAACCTCATGCTGACAGGATCTGGAGAACAGACAGTAGATACCTTGGGATGGAAAATAATAACAAAATTATAGGAGCCTACACCTCAGTCAAGTTTCTAGAGTATACTGAATGTAAAGATCAAGTTGCACCTTGCAACCCATACCACTAAGAAAAGATATGCTGCTGAGTAGGCCTTTCTAGATTTCAAAAGCAACATTATAAGACTTGGGTATACTGCTCCAACATGTTTACTGAATAGCAATGGCTGAAGAGGGCCAAAGCAACAGAAAGATCAAGACTGCATTACAGGACACTTTGCCACTCAGCCCTTACGGCTCACAGATCTAACTAATGGTGTTCAAAATATCTGTGGAAGATAGAGATAATGTTCTGAGTCTGTAGCAAATTTGGAAAGAAGAATCATAAAAGAGGCTCCTGGGTTTTGATGCAATGACATGGTCCTTAGGCAAAAAGAAAAATGTTTTCATTTCAAGAACTAGTTCCTGGCTTGCTTGTTGGCCATGGCAGAAACTATTAGCCCTACCATGAAATATCAGGTATATACTATAAACCCTAAAGCACCCATAAAAACAAACAAATGAAAAGAAGAGGTATAATAAGTCAACCAAAAATAGAAAATGGATCAAAAAATAACTTAAAGGAAAGCAGAAAAAGAGAGAAAGGTGACTAAAAACAGATGGGATAAAAAGAAAACAAACAGCCATGATGGTAGGTCTAAACCCAACCATATCAGGGCACCTAACTGGCTAGTCAGTGAAGCATACGACTCTTGATCTTGGGGTTGTGGTTTCAAGCCCCATGAGGGGGTGTCGAGATTACTTAAAAATAAAATCTTAAAAAAAAAAACCAAAACCCAACCACATTAATAATCACATTAAATGTAAGTGGCCTAAACACCTAAATAAAAAAGCAGATATTGTCAAATTGGATTTTTTTCCAACAGACTCAACTAAGTAATACCTAAAAGCAACCATTCTAAGTAGACACAGAAACGTTAAAAGAAAAAAAAGACGGAAAAAGATACACCATTCCAATACTACTTAAAGAAGTTAGAGTGGCTATATTAATAAAGTATATTGCAGAACTAAGACTATTACTAGGTATAAAGAAGGTCATTTCAAAGTGACAAAGAAGTCCATGCACCAAAAAACAATCCTAAATATTTAACAAGCTTTAAAATATATAAAATAAAAACTGACAGACCTAAAAGGAGAAAGATATAATTTCACAAATACAGTCAGTGTTCAACACCACTTTCTCAATAATTGAGAGTCGACAGAAAATCAGAAAGGATATTAAAGATTTGAACAATATCAACCAACTTGATCTAAATGACATCTACAGAACTCCACCCTACAATAATAGAATACACATTCTTTTCAACACAGAACACAGCAAAAAATTGCTAAGATAGAACATATTCTGGGAGAGTAAAACAAGTCTCAATACATTTAAAAGGATTAGAATCATACAAAATCTGGCATCTGACTTCATGGAGTTAAGTAAGAAATCAGGAAATGAAAGATATCTGGAAAAATCTCTAACTACTTAAAACTATATAACACATTTCTAAATAACTGATGGATCATAAAAGAAACCAAAATGGAAATTAAAAAGCATTTTAAACAGTATGAATGTGAAAATACAATATGTTAAAATTAATGAATGTAGCTACAGCAATATTTAGAGGGAAATATATACTACTAAATGCCTATTTAAAAAGAAGATCTCAAATAAAAAATAACCTCCACCTTTTTTTTTTAAAATAACCTCAACTTCTGCCTTAAGAATCTAGAAAAAGAAGAGCAAAGGTTAAACTCTAAGTGAGCAGAAAACAGCAAATAATAAAGATCAGATCATAAATCAATGAAATAAAAAACAAAAACAATAAAAAGTCAATGAAACCAAAAGCTGGTTCTTTAAGAAAATCAATAAAAATGCTAAGCTATAATAAAAATGATCAGAAGAAAAATGCAAAAGACAAAAATTTCCAATATCAGAAATGAGAATGGTTGTATCACTACAATTCTACAGATATCAAAGGGATAAAAGAATATTAACTTATGCCAAAAAATTCACTAACTTAGGCAAGATGAACATATTCATTCAAAAAAAACAAACTACTAAAACTCACTCAAGAAACAGATAACTTGAGGGGCTCCTGGGTGGCACAGTGGTTAAGCGTCTGCCTTCGGCTCAGGGCGTGATCCTGGAGTTCTGGGATCGAGCCCCACATCAGGCTTCCTCTGCTATGAGCCTGCTTCTTCCTCTCCCACTCCCCCTGCTTGTGTTCCCTCTCGCTAGCTGTCTCTCTCTCTGTCAAATAAATAAATAAAATCTTTAAAAAAAAAAAACAGATAACTTGAACATCCATCAAAGAAATTGGTTTGTAGTTAAAAACCTTTCCACAAAGAAAACCAGAGGCTCAAAAGGCTTCACCGTACTGAACAAAGAAGAAATAAAAATTCTACAGAAACATTTCCAAAAAATTGAAGAAAAGGGAATATCTCCCAATTTATTCTGAGGCCAATGTTATCCTGATAGCGAAACCAGACAAAAACATTCAAAAAAGGAAAACTATAAACCAGTTCCCACATGAAAACATACATAAAATATCTAAATAAAATTTCAGCAAACTGAATCTCACAATATACAAAAAGGATATTATGACCAAAAGAAAAAGTAGCTCCAAACATTAAGCTTATCTCCATAGGCCTCCACCCTCTTCTGTACTCCAGTAAGTTTTAGTAATCTTGTTGGATATCCAAAGACTTCAAGAAGATTATATTTTAAATTAAATTCTATATCATATTAGACCTACATATTCTTTTTTTTTTTAGACCTACATATTCTATAGTATATATACATTCCATTCAGCTTTCCTACATGTATTTTGTGGAACTATTGGTCTGAACTGCCTACTCCATCACTACTGGACATAGAAGTCTTCAAAGTAATAACTCATTTATTACTGATTTTAAAAATTGAGATATAATCTGAATACAATAAAATTCACCCTTTAAAAGTATATAATTCAGGGGCATCTGGGGGACGCAATTGGTTAAGCATCCGACTCTTGATTTCAGCTCAGGCCATGATCTCAGGGTTGTGAGATCAAGCCCCACATTGGGCTCTGTACTGAGCATGGAGCCTGCTTAAGATTCTCTCTCTCCTCAACAATGAATCATGGAACACTACATCAAAAACTAAGGATGTACTGTATGGTGACTAACATAACATAATAAAAAATTAAAAAAAAAAAAAGAAAAAGATTCTCTCTCCTTCTCCCTCTGCCCTGCCCCTACTTGGAAGTGCACGTGTGCTCTCTCTAAAAAGAAAAGTATGTAATTCAGAAGTTTTTAGTATTTACAGAATTGTGCAATCATTATCTAATTCCACAATCTTCATCACCTCAGAAAGAAATCTCATAACCATTAATAGTCACTGCCTAGTTCCCTGTACCCCTCCAGCTCCCTGTACCCCAACCATTAAGCTACTATCTGTCTCTATGGATTTGCCTACTCTGGACATTTTGTATAAATGAAATTATAAATATATGGCCTTTTGTATCTGGCTTCTCTCATTTAGCATAATGTTTTTAAGATTCATCCATGTTGTATCATGCATCAATACTTCATTCCTTTTTTACTCCTTAATATTCTGTTTGCATGTATACACCATATTTTGTTTATTCATT
Source organism: Ailuropoda melanoleuca (assembly GCF_002007445.2). Lineage (NCBI taxonomy): Eukaryota > Metazoa > Chordata > Mammalia > Carnivora > Ursidae > Ailuropoda > Ailuropoda melanoleuca. The sequence goes on along the minus strand of NC_048218.1, from coordinate 65,090,004 downwards.
CATCAGATAATGGACGTTTGGGTTATTTCAACTTTTTGGCTTCTATGAATAATAGTGCTATAAATATTCATATACACATTTTTATTTCAGACTTATATTTTCAACTCTCTGCGGTATGTACCCAGGAGTAGAATTGTGAGGTCATGTGGTAACTCTGTATTTACCTTTTTGAGGAACTTCCAAAGTATCTTCCAAAGCAATTCACCATTTTGCAACCCTACCAACATTACAGGAGGGTTCCAATTTCTCCATATCCTTGCTAATCCTTGCTACTATGTTTTAAAACTAAAGCCATCCTAGTGGGTGTGAAGTGGTATCTCCTTATCATTTTGCTTTCCATTTCACTATGACTAATAATGTGGAACATCTTTTCATGTGTTAATAAGCCAGTTGCACATTTTCTTTGTACAAGTATATATTCAAATCCTATTCTCATTTTAAAATTGATTATCTTTTTATTGTTATTGTTGTGTTACTTATATATTCTGGACACAAATCTCTTAGCAAATATATGACTTATCTGTGGATTATCTCCAATTTATTGATAGTGTCTGTAGAAGAATAAAATTAACTTTGGGGGCATCTGGGTGGCTCAGTCAGTTAAGCGTTAAGCATCTGACTCTTCATGTAAACTCAGTTCTTGATCTCAGGGTTATGATTTCAAGCCCTGCATTGGGCAGCTCCACACTGACCATGAAGCCTACTTAAAAAAAAAAAAAAACTTTTTTAAAACTTTGATGAAGCTCACCTTAATTTTTTCTTTTTTCACTGTGCATTTGGCATCAAATTTAAAAAACCACTGCCTATTACACAGTCCCAAAGATTTACATCTATGGTTTCTTCTAAGAGTTGTATAGATTTAGCAGTTAAATTTAGGTCTTTGATCCATTTTTAGTTTTTAAAAATTTTATGAGGTAGGGGTCCAACTTCATTCTTTTGCATGTGGACATCCACTCGCCCCAGCATCATTTGCTGAAAAGTCTATTCTTTCACCACTGTCTTGGCATCCCTATTAAAAATTGACTGTTAAGTAAGGGTTCATGTCTGTTTGGAAGTGTTAGTCCTCCAATCTTATTCTTTTTCAAGATTATTTTGACTATTTTTGGTCCCTTGTATTTCCAAATGAATTTTAGGATCAGCTTGTCAATTTCTGCCAAAAAGAGAGCTAAAATTTTCATAGAGATTTTACTGATTCTACATATCAACTGGAGAAGTACAGCCAGCGTTAACAATATTGTCTTCTAATCTATGAACATGGGACCACTTTCCACTAACTTAGGTTTTTTAAATTTCTATGTTTTGTAGTTTTCATTGTAAGAAATTTTCTTTCTTTTAAATTGCAAACAATACAAAGTATAATCCGTTTTGTTTCAGCCAGTAGTTGCTAGGATTTTCTTCATTTCATTTTCAGATTGTTCATTACTAGTATATAGAACATAACTGATTTTTGTATATTGATCATGTATCCTGCAACCTTGCTAAAGTCATTGATTTTAATAGTTTATTTTTAGTGGAATCTTTAGGATTTTCTATATTCAAGATCATATCATATATGAAGTTATTTTATTTCTCCCTTTGCAATCAGATTTTTTTTTTCCTCTTCCTTGCTTAACTGCCCTGTCTAGAACCTCAAATACTATGTTGAATAGAACTAGTGAGGGGCACCTGGGTGGTGTCAGTCAGTTAAGCATCTGATTCTTGGTTTCAGTTTGGGTCTGACCTCGGAGTCGTGAGCTCAAGCCCAATTTTGGGCTTCTCACTCAGCATGGAGTCTGCTTGAGTTTCTTTCTCCCCTTGCCCCCCACTAACACTCACTTACACTCTCTCAAATAAATAAATCTTAAAAGAAAAAAAAAAAGAACTACCAAGAGCAGACATCCTTGTCTTGTTCCCCATCTTAGGAGAAAGCATCAGTCTTTCACCATTACATCTGAGTTTAGCTGTGGGTTTTTTGCAGATGCCTTTTATCAGGCTGAACAAGTTTTTTCTATTCCTAGTTTGTTGAGTATTTTTAATAATGAAACTCTATTACTTTTTAAAATGCTTTTTCTTCATTTACTGAGATGACCATATGATTTTGTTTTTTATTCTATTGATATTGTATATATTAACTGATTTTCAGATATTAAACCAACCCTACACTGCTAGATTAATCCCACTTGGTCATGGTATATAGTAATTTTTATGTGGCTGGATTTGGTTTGCTGGCATTTTTTGGAGGACTTCTGTCCATATTTATAAGAGATATTATTAATCTGTAGTTTTCTTTTCTTGTGATGTCTTTATCTAGTTTTGGATTAGGATAATACCAGCCTTAAAGAATGGGTTGAAAAGTGTTCCCTCTCTTCAGTTTTTTTTTGGAACAGTTTCTAAAGAATTAGTTAATTCTTAAACTGGTAAAATTCTCCAGTGAAGCCATTTCAACCTAGGGTTTTGTCAGTGGTTCCTTTTCCTTTTCTCCCTTTCTTTCTTTCTTTTTTAAATATTTCCTTTCTGGAATTTTATTTTTTATTTTTTTTTTATTTGACAGAGAGAGAGAGTGTGTACACACAAGCAGAGGGAGCAGCAGAGGTAGAGGTAGAAGCAGGCTCCCTCTGAGCGCGGAGCCTGATGTGGGGCTTGATCCCAGGACCCCGGATCACGACCTGAGCCAAAGGCAGACACTTAACTGACTGAGCCACCCAGGCGCCCCAGTAGTTTCTTATTAGTAATTAAACCCTATTCTTGGATACAGTTTATTCAGATTATTTATTTCTTCTTGAGTCAGTTTTAGTAGTTTGTGTATTTCTAAGAATATGCCCGTTTCATGAAAGTTGTCTGATCCACTGGCATACGACTGTTCGGTGTCCTTTAAAATCCTTTATTTTGTGGGGCGCCTAGGTGGCACAGCAGTTAAGCATCTGCCTTTGGCTCAGGGCGTGATCCCGGCGTTATGGGATCGAGCCCCACATCAGGCTCTTCCTCTATGAGCCTGCTTCTTCCTCTCCCACTCCCCCTGCTTGTGTTCCCTCTCTCGCTGGCTGTCTCTGTCTTCGAATAAATAAATAAAATCTTTAAAAAAATAAAATAAAAGCCTTTATTTTGTAAGATCAGTAGAAATGTCCTTTCATTTCTGATTCTAGTAATTTCTTTTTTCTTGGTCAATCTAGCTAAAGGTTTGTTAATTTTGTTTATCTTTTCAAAGAACTAGTCTTTGGTTTTATTGATTTTTCTCTATTCTGCTATTTTCTATTACGTATTCATCTCTGCCCTAATCTTAATTATTCCCTTTCTCCCCTTTATTTGCTTTTTTTTCTAGTATCTTTAGGCAGATGGTTAAAGTATTCATTTGAGATCTTCCTTTTAAAAAAATATAGGTATTTATAGCAATAAAATTTCCTCTAAGTACAACTTTAGCTATATCTCAGATTTTGTTATACAGTGTATTCATCTTCATTCATCTCCAATTATAAATTCCCCTTTTGATTTCTTCTTTGGCCCATTTATTATTTAGGAGTGTATTGTTTAATTTCCATACATTTATGAGTTTCCCAAATTCCTTTGTTACTAATTTCTAATTTCATTCCACTGTAGTTACAGAATATACTTTGTATTATTCTTAGCCTGTTAAATTTACGAAGTTCTTGTCTTTTAATGGCTTAGCATAAAATCTATCCTGGAGGAGAATGTTCCCTGTACGCTTAAGAATATATTCTCTAATGTTGAATGGGATATTCTATAGTTTGTAAGATCTAGTTGGTTTATGGCATTGTTCAAATCTTCTGTTTCCTTGTTTATCTTCTGCCTAGTTCTATCCATTATTCAAAGTAGGGTGTTAAGTCTTCAACCATTACTGTTTAATTGTCTATGTCTCCCTTCATTTCTGGCAGATTTTGCTTCATATATTTGGGAGCTCTGTTGTTAAATGCACCTATGTTTATAATTCTTACACATTAATCATAGACTTTTTACCATTATAAAATGTCCTCTTTGTCTCTAGTAGCAATTTTTGTCCTAAAACCCACTTTGTCTAATATCAAAAAGCCACTCTACCTCTCTTTTGGTTGCTACTTGCATTATGGTTTTTTTAAAATTCCTTTTACTTTCAATCTATTTCCACCTTTTGATTTTTTAATCCACTTTTATAATGTCCAACTTTTGATGGAATGTTTCATCCATTCACATTTTTAAATCCAATCTCATTAATTATTGACAGAGCAGATTTACCAATGCCACTTTACTTATTTCTATATGTCTCATGCCTTTTGCTCTATTTCTCCTTTATCATTGCATTAAGTGAATGTTTTATACTGCAGGACTTTAATTTCTTTAATGATTTTCACTATTTGTCAAGTGATTTGCTTAGTGGCTACTCTAGGACTTGCCATGTACATCTTTTCAGAAATAGCTTCATATTTATACTAACTTAATTCCAATGAGCTATAGAAACATTACTCCTATAGAGCTCTATTGCTTTTCTTCCCTTTCTGTGGTATTGTTGTATACAAATTACATTTATAAACATTACAAACCCCAAAATACATTGTTAAAATTATTACTTTACATAATTTTATGTCTTTTAGAGAAGCTAAGAGGACAACAATTATATTTTTATAAGTTTTATTAATATGAATTCTTATTACTTCTGGCTTTCTCCATTTGTTTCTATGGATTCAAATTACCATATGGAGTCATTTCTTTAGCCCAATGCAGTTTTGCATCCATCCACCTCCTTTGTGCTGTTACGAAAAATTTATCTTACATTTCTACATGTTATAGGCCTAACAATACATTAGTTTTATACACTTGCTTTTTACATCAGTCAACCAAAACAGAGAAGAAGAAAAATGACTGTCTTATAATTACCTTTCCTGTTGCTCTTTGATTTTTTTGGTGTGGATTCAAATTACTGTCTAGATCACTTGTCAGCCTAAAGAACTTCCTTTAGTATTTCTTGTAAGATGAGCCTGCCAGGAACAATTCTCTCAGCTTCTGCTAATCTACAAATGTCTTTATTTCACCTTATTTTTGAAAGCTAGCTTTGCTGGATATAGGATTCTTGACTGATAGTTTTTTCTTTCTTTGAGCATTTTGAACCTGTTGTCCCACTGCTTTCTGACCTCCACTGTTTCTGTTGAGAAGTCACCTGTTAATGTTATTGGGGTTCCCTATAAGCAACAAGTTGTTTTTCTCTCGCTGGTTTCAAGATTTTCCCACTGTCTTGGTCTTTCAGAATTTTTAATATGATTCATCTATTTGTGGATCTCTTGCATGGTTATTTGGAACTCACTGAGCTTCCTGCAGGAGTAATGTTTTTGAGTGAATTTGGAAACCTTTCAGCCATTATTTCTTCAAATACTTTTTCTGCTCCTTTCGTTCTCTCCTCTCCTTCTGGTTCTCCTATCATGCATATGTTGGTGTGCTTAAGTGCTCCACATTTTCCTGAGGTTCTCTTCATTTTTCTTCCTTCTTTTTTCTCTGTTCTTTGGATTACATAATCTCTACTGATCTAGCTTCAAGTCTGCTAACTTTTGCTTCTGTCAGTTCAAATCTACTGCTGAGCCCCACTAGCAAATTTTTTATTTCAGGTATACTGTTCAATTCCAGAAGTTCCATCTTTTTCCTTTTCTTTACAATTTCTATTTCTTTATTAATATTGTCTATTTGATACATCGTCATATCTTCCTTACTTCTTTAATCATGGTTTCCTTTAGTTCTCTGAACATATAGTTAAAATGGCTACTTCAAAGTCTTTGTTAAATCTGACATCTGATCACTCTCAAAGGCAATTTCTATTGCCTGCTTTTCGCCCTAGTATGTGGATTACACTTTCCTCTTCCTCTGCCTGTCTTGTATTTTTTTGTTGGAAATTGGACGTTTTAGAAAACAGATTAAAACAACTATGAGCACTGATCCGCCTCCTCTCTCCTGGGGCTTGTTATTGGTATTTGCCTGTTTTTGTGTTTGTTTCCTGATTGACTGGATTATTTTACTAAAATCTGCATCACCTTTTCTCCCATAATCCGAATTAATCAATCCAAGAAATGTTGTGTTCAGTCCTGAATGCCTCATTTGAAGAATACTAACAAACTAAAGCACACACAGAAGGAACTTCCAGGATGGGGAGGGTTTCAAAATGTTACAGAACAATAAGGCTAAGGAAACTGATTATATCTAAAGTCAATCTGAGTAATAGGATAGAAAAGACACAGAGTTGCTGATTTCAAAGTTCTGAAGTGCTACTTTGGCATAGCTGAAGAGCAGAGAAAAAGTCACAGAACTTAGACAAACAAGTTGGTATTACATGGAATTTTTCAAACAAGCAATTCAACAATGGCATATGCTACCTTATACAATAATGAGGCTTCCATTTTTAAGCAGAAGTTTTCTATCTGTCACAACTGTTGAATATGGTATTTCTTGTTTGGGAGGGTAGGTTTGGTAGATAATCCCATTCTCTTGATAATCAAGAAACCTGGCCTTGAATGTAGCCATTCTGACATAATGCAAAGCACTTCACATGTACATAAATATATATTACAAATAAACTATTATTCACCTCTTGAAAACAAATTATAAAGAAATATTTAAGAAACAATTAAGAAAAATTCTTAAATATTTCCCTAGCAAAGAGTTCCTCTGAGATTGCTATTTAAAAGTTTTTTCCTGATTTAGTCACATATCTGGTGGATTACTGTATAAACCATTGGGAGAATTACTTTAAATTTCTATTCCTGTACTTGTGTTAAAATATTAGAATAAAGTAATTCCTTTACAAGAATTACTCAGTTCTTACAAAAGTCTTTTTTAATGAAATAAATGAAACTCACCAGAAGAAATCTTACCAGAACCTTTACAGTCAACAGAAAATGCAGATGTGACTCCATTGGCCGACCCCAGTTCACACATGGAAATTTGATAAGGGGGCCTCAGCTTGATTTCCATCTGCATGTCAGACAGATTTATCTTTGTTGAAAGAGACCTGGGATTATTATATCGCTGCTTGGTCCTCTGAATGAAATTATCTATGTAAAATAAAAAATAAATTTCCTTGCAGTCACTTGTTAATTAAATAATTTGAGAGTGTGACATTTATGGAATAAATTCTGCAGATCAACAGTTTAATTTGTTGTCCAAAACTACTCAATTTGCTGTGGAATATTCAAATATTATTTGTGTTTAATAGTTAATATATCATGGAGTCATCAGTGTTTCACTCTAGAAATTATATTCTAGAAATAATTATAAGTAAAATAAAGATTTAACACTACGTGACTGTGAGATATTTTCTACTATTATATTCACTTCAAGGAATTACTTTAAATTTTTACAAACCCCCCCAAAAACAGCTTTAATTTTAAACCAAAGTCTTACTTTTTATAGGGATTCATCTCTCATAAAATATCAAGTCTGTCTGTATTTACCAATTATAATTACGTAAGAACATACACTGTAAATTGCATGTTCTTATAAATCTGTTTTTTTATTGCTTACACCATTAGAATGTATGTTTTAAAAAACAAATTTAATGAAATTAATAAAAGACATTTTTCTAAATATCTTCCAATTTTACTTTCATTATTTACAACTTGGTTTTTCTTTTTTCTCCTAGTACACCAGGAGTCAAGCAAACTAATGCCCAGAGGCCAAATTGAACCTGCTGATTGCTTATGTAAATAAAGTTTTATTGGAATATAACTATACTCATTCATTTACGTATTGCCTATGGCTGCTTTCAAGCCAAAATGGCAGGGATGAGTAGTTGTGACAGAGACCATATGGTCCTTAAAGCTTAAAATATGTACTATCTGGTACTTTCCAGCAAATGTTTGCCAACCTCCGTTCTACATTAAGCAGACTATAAAAGATTATCACATAAACACAGAATTCTGAATCTCTGGCTTATAAATTTCTCATTGAGAAATTGTCCCCTGGGATTGATTCTTTGTGCCAATAATCACAATCCCCTCCACAGCCCAAACACATTTTTTTTCAAATAGGCACCTAAATGAAGAAGTTGCTATAATTTTTAGACCATTTGTCAAATTATTCAATCCAAAGCAAGGTAGCAGAATTTTCTGAGTTTTTCCCCTGGCCCCCAGTATTATATGAAGAATCGCTTATGACTAGATGGAGACAGGATAATGAAAAGGAAAAAAAATCAGGCCCTTACCAAATTCAATGAAACAGTATGGTCTGACAGCAGTATTTGTCTTCATCATGTTATAAGTAGTAATGAACTCCTTCTGAAGCTCATCCAGGAAAGAGAAGGCCAGAACATTTGGGTAATTTTCAGTGCACAACATCATGTAGCTCACTCCCAGAGAGCTAATAAAACTATAGTGTAAAAAACATTGGTTTTAAAATTTCAAATTAAACCAAGGTAACTCGTTGCTTCAAAAGACTGGTTCTATACACCATAAACTGCTGCTACAGTGGCAATGATGATATTAACATTTATTATATATTCCAGCAAAAAAAATTAAAGAAACCAAATATAATACTACTTTCAGTTGCAGTTAAAAACAGTAGACAAAAAAATAGAATATACATACAGATGGACACACACTATAATTCTAACACTTCAGTTATTTATCACGGGGTAGAAATCAGGGGAAAGAATATACAAATATGTAAGAGTTAGATAGCTTAATATTTAACTATTCAACCTAGTGGGGCTTAATCCTGTTTGAATCAAGAACTCTTCAGAGAGTCTGATTAAAGTTATGGACACTCTCCTCAGAAAACTGTCCAGACACAAAACCTGGCACACAATTTCAGGTTGGTCACGGACCTCCCGATGTCACCCACTGATTTTGGAATCAAATCCTCTACTTCACATAATAATGAGTTATGAACCACTGGTGAAATAAGATAATTTAGGAGTTTATAACAACAACAAATAAAAAAAATGGGGTAGAAAGGCGAACTTGTGCTTACAGCAGAATGCGGAGCCCAGACTGGTAAATGTGTAGGTAGTGACAGAACTGGAAAAAAATCAGCATTTTGCAACCAACATAGTAAAGACTGGATCAAGCAAGGACAATCAATGAATGGTGAATCCAGGTGGAACTTTTGGTGAGGAACAGGACATTTGGTGAGGAACAAACCATTTTGCATGGTTTTAAAATGTCTTCCCATGGATTACTTATTTGTTGCAAGGGGAAAATATTTATTATACAGCAGAAACTAGACAACATCTTGGCTGAGTACTCTAACATTACTATTGAGGAGTAGGTGGACTTCCTGTGCCTTCAGTTGTGATATCCCCAGAAAGACGTAACAGCTATATAGTAGTCCAGCCAAGAATGCATAATCAGAATCTAATCATGAAAGAAATCGAAATGATCAACGTTCTATTTTAAAAAGGGGGAGCTATATTCTTTCAAAATCTCCAGGTCGTAAAAAAGAAATAAAGGCTGTGTAAATGTTTCTGATCAAAGGAAGCTAAAGAGACACAACTAAATGCAATACCTAAAACCCTAGTCTGGATCCTGTGCCAGAAAGGGAGAAAATGCTATAAAGGACATCCCTGGGGCAACTGACAAAAATGGAAAACAGGCAGTAGATTAAAGTAGGATATCAATAATTTTAGAGCTGTTAACTGTACCATAGTTAAGAGAATATCCTTAATCTTAGAAAATACACTTCAAAGTAGTGAGGAATAAAGGGGCATGGTATTTGAAGTTTCTCTCAAATGATTCAGAAAAAATAAATCAGGACAGACAGGTAGACAGATAAAAACAATATACTAAATGGGGTAAAATGTTAACAAAAGATGAATCTGGGAATAGGTATTATGTATATCATTCTTATTTATACAATTTTTCTCTAAGTTTGAAATTATTTCTAAATAACAAGTTAAAAAATTTTTAAACTTCTGGGGCGCCTGGGTGGCACAGTGGTTAAGTGTCTGCCTTTGGCTCAGGGCGTGATCCCGGCGTTATGGGATCGAGCCCAACATCGGGCTCCTCTGCTATGAGCCTGCTTCTCCCTCTCTCACTCCCCCTGCCTTTGTTACCTCTCTCGCTGGCTGTTTCTGTCAAATAAATAAATAAAATCTTTAAGAAAAAAAAATAAAAAATTTTTAAACTTCTACTTTAAGCACTAAAATGTTCAAATTAGCTATGTTCTCTTGGAAAAAAAAAAAAACAACAACAAAACTTCTACAGTGTATAACCCCCTACAATAAGCAGAGAATGGGACACAAATGAACCCTTCTCAGTGACTCATCTAAACACTCTTTTATAGAACTGCCAGTGGGGCTCGTCTAGATCAGGAGCGGCAAACAGCGCATAAAGGTTATTGTCTCCCGCTCCGTGAACGACACTGCTAACCTACCACAGCAATCTTTACTGAACAAACCCGGATCCAAACTGGAGCCCCCTCCCCTCTTTTTTCTCTAATAATGTAGAAGAAAAATTAATTATTTTAAATTTAATATATAGAATACATTCACATGGTTCAAATTTTAAAACAATGAAAAATGAAATACAGTAAAGTGTCTTATCACTACCTCCACCCAAAGATACCCAATTCTCTGTCCCTCAAGCAACTCATGTTGTTATTTTTTTTAAGATTTTTTTTTAAAGTAGGAGCGCCTGGGTGGCTCAGTCGTTAAGCATCTACCTTCGGCTCAGGGCGTGATCCTGGCATTCTGGAATCGAGCCCCACATCAGGCTCCTCCGCTGGGAGCCTGCTTCTTCCTCTCCCACTCCCCCTGCTTGTGTTCCCTCTCTCACTGGCTGTCTCTTTCTGTGTCAAATTAATAAATAAAATCTTTAAAAAAAAAAGATTTTTTTTAAGTAATCTCCACACCCAACGTGGAACTTGAACCTACAACCCCAAGATTAAGAGCCATATACTCCACCAAGCCAGCCAGGCACCCCAACTCATGTTATTACTAAATTCTTATGTATCCTTCAGTGAGAGTTCATGCATACCTCCCTCCCTCCTCCTTTCTATTTCTTTCTTAAAAGACCATCCAATGCAGCCAAATAACATGGAGTTGGCACCAATTAATCACCTATTATTAATGGTATGGAGTATACTACTGGAAAAATTGTGCTGGTTCTATAGCTGTCCCCATCTCTACCATGCTCCAATTCTGACCTGCCTAATCCTATTCATTCTTCTTGGACTTAAAGTTCCTCCCAGAGCACACAATCTAAATGGATCCCATCCTGGGACACCTGGATGGCTCAGTCCATTGAGCATCAGACTCATGATTTTGGCTCAGGTCATCATCTCATGGGTTGTGGAATCGAGCCCCGCACTGGGCCCCACAATTAGTGGGGAGTCTGCTTGAGATTCTCTCTCCCGCTGCCCTTCCCCCCACGTGCTCGCTCTCTAAAATAAATAAATTCTAAAAGAAATAAAATAAAAATAAATTGATCCCATTCCTATGGTTGTTAAATCATAGTAGCTGCTATTTTTCATGTAACTAACCCAATTTGTAATTATATATTTATATGTTTATTTGTTGTATTGACTTTCACTAGTATCTGTGCTCCATAGGAGCAGAGATAATTTCTATAGGACTCATCACTGCATTCTTAGCAACGAGAATGTGTGGTGTCTAGTACACAATAAGTGCTCAATAAATTAGTGAATAAATGAGTACAAAGATAACATCATTCATTCACTTATTTATATACTAATTTATTGAGTATATTGTGTACATATAATTGTACAGCCCAGCAGTATCTACACAAAGTATCTACATAAAGCAGAAGTTCAATAAACCTTGACTAAATTTTACAGAACAGAATACAACTTTACCTCCTCTTCCAGAAGGCTTTAGGGTTCAGGTCAGTGAGTTTTCAACATGCCTCTACTTTAAGGACAGAGATGTTCTCAGATACCATGTAGAATTACTCACCTATAGATGTCTATACATATATGTTAGATATGTCTACTGTCCTTTTATCATGGACATTACTAATCCTCACACATCTTTTCTCCACTTTGAGCACAATTTTTAAATTACCATTGTTTTCTTCCTACTTTGCTCTACTTCCTTTTTATTTCCCTTCTACTTCTTGGCGTTGGTACCAATGGGCCAAGGAATTTATCCAACTTCATTACATCTTTGGTTCCTCCCCTAGCATACACACGAGGAACTTCTTCAGGGCCTTCCCTGAAGTATGTCTTCAACAGGTAAGTTTGACAGAAGTTCAAACTCCAGATAAGGGGTATTTACCCCTTTCAATCACTTCATTAAAAAGCTAATTCTATCATGTATCCAAGCAGGCCATACCTCAAGTGATTTCTAAGATCCAATAAAATAAGTGGTTTTAAACATTAAGCATTTTCTGGTATGTGATTTTATTTATGAACCGTCAAAGAAATTTTACATAACACCAATTAAACACTGACATTATTAGAACAACTGTAGCCTGCAGTACCAAACTAAATAATTAGTGAAAGCAATGATCTTCCTCACAGCAAATAACAAAGCACCTAGCATATGTCTAGCATTCTACTCTGTAGGCTCTAGTTTCAAAGACAAAATCTCTGTCTGCCAGGCAACCTGCAATACAGTGCTGGAAATGCACTTAAAACAACAATATACAAAACAAGAAACAACACTGCATTTTTGTAGCATGCTGAATGACAATGTATATGGCAAACTATTAATAAATTGAAATAGTAATAATTAACATTTTGCATTACATATAATGGTACATTCTACAATTGTACCATTACACATAGAAAATCTGTCTATCCTCTGTAGCCTCATTTGCCCAGTTAGCTTTATGAGTAAAGAAAAGTTCTCCAGTAGGACAGGCCTTCTCTGTTAAAACTGCTAAGTATAAGAAAAATATTATTTCTTTAAATTTATATATATATATATTTATATTTTATTTTATTTTTTTCCGAAACTATTTGGCAGTTTTATAGAAAACAACTGTCCAAAATCCTGCTGGGGGTAAACTCCTGGTCTGCACAAGAAGATGGGTTGAGTCATGAGATGATAGGGAACCTGTGATTCTATTTATATTTTATTTTATTTTTTAAAGATTTTATTTATTTATGTGACTGAGAGACAGCCAGCGAGAGAGGGAACACAAGCAGGCGGAGTGGGAGAGGACGAAGCAGGCTCCCAGCAGAGGAGCCTG